>NW_027101947.1:25000-384568 GCF_035609145.1 Eleutherodactylus coqui | reverse complement strand
GATCAGAACTATAAGGGGACTAAAGTACATTCGTGTGAAGGAGCCCTCGGCGCAATTTTATGCATATGAGAGCGAATTTGCTTACCCCCTTAGACTCTAATGGAATATCGGGAGCGCAAATGCACGTAAAAATCATTGCGGTTTCTGCGACCGCTTTTCTGCTAAATTTAGCACGCCGTGTGAAAGAGGCCCTAGGGCTTCGGCAGACGAGTGTACACGCCAAGACTATTGTCGCAGTGGAGCGTATTTGTGCATAAACAAGGTTTACAGTAATCGGGTTGCGCTTGAAATGCCAGTTCACACGCGCGTTCACCCCTTTCCGTGGCATACAGTGGCGATGGTCATCTTCTCCCTGCGACGGCCGCCGGGTCACAACCCTTTCCTGTCATTTTTGTATATAAAACGCAGAAAGATGAGGTGAGAAACACCCTTAGGGTCAGGGGCGTACCTAAAGGCTCAAGGGCCCGGGTGCAAAAGTTCAGCTCAGGGCCCCCCCTTACCTTTCTCACCGCGTACCCATACCTAAATCATGCTGCATACAGCTGCAAAACGAATTTCCATACATGAATTAGCCCTATTACCGCGTTTCCTGCACTAGATGAAAATCACACACACACACCGCTTTTTATTGCGGTATACTGCTTCCATTGATTTGAATGCGATTACTCAGACGTGAGCTCGGAAGCGGTGATTTTTAAGCGCTATCTGTCCTGTATTTGCGTTTTCTAACGCACCTCCCCACCCATCACAATTGTGGGGTGCATTAAAACCGCTTTACCATGCGTTCAAAAGTGCTGCTCAAAATTGAGGTAAAAAACCCACGATTTTAAGCTGTGTTTTCTGAATGCACGTCTTAGAGCAGCCCTAGGCCCCGTGCACACGGGCGGAAATTCCGCTGCCGGATTTCCCGCAGAATTTCCACCCATGGAAGCTGCTATAGGATTGCATTAGAAAACGCAATCCTAGGCAGACGGCCTCGGTTTGTCCGCGCGAAATCACACGTGGAAAACAAACCGCGGCATGCTCTATTTCTGTGCGGGGATCGCAGAGCCCCACACAGAAACGTCACTCGCCGGCCGCTGGCACCGGTCTGCGCATTTAGGACGGCAACTCCCACAGCCTAGAAGTTTGTATGATCTAGAGCACAGGTGTCAAACAATGCCCGCGGGCCGAATCCGGCCCGCCGCCTATGCAGTAAGTTCCCTCACTCCTCCGTGCTGCTGTCAGTAGGCAGTCTGCTCTCGGCTTGTTCTGTCTAATGCAGACAGTAATAGAGGAGTGCCGATAGCAGACTGACAACGGCCGCGGAGGAGGGAAGGGGAGTGCAGAGAACATGATCTCTGCAGCAAGGAGAGCATCGCTGAGGAGGAGCAGCTGCAGGGTGAGAGCCTTGTGTGTGTGTGTGTATATATGTGTGTGTGGTTTCTGCGAGTGGATTACGCAATTCCGACCCGCTAATTGGGGGGAATTGTGTAATCCAATGCATACGATTGATCCGTGGATTACCGTTGATCAAGCGCATGCAGAACCCGTAATTCCTCTCCGGTCATGTGTGACCGGCCTAATGTTAGTTTGCTACTTTATCATGTGACCGGGGACCGCTCAACGAGGCCCCCGGTCACTGCTCCAAGCACGCAGCAACCATTGGTCGCTGGGAGCAAGGAGATTTAAAATTTCCTGGGCTCCCCAGCTCCTGCGAATGTGTCTGGCATTTTGCCGGCGGGCGCATACCCAGGAGCTGGCAGGATCCATGGAGGATAATCGCATCTGGATTCAAATGCGGAAGCCTCCGAGAAGATGTTTCATCTCCTCTCACCGATCGCTTCGGTGAGGGGAGATGAAACTGCCACTTTTTAAAGAACTTTTACGTGATCGCCATTATGCATTGGATAACGGCGATCACGTGACCAGTAACCGTATACCGCGGCTCCCCGTGACATCTCCAGGCTCTTGGCGACCTTTGGTAGCCAGCAGCAGGGAGATGTTACATTTATTGGGCAATCTTTCACTTTTGCGCATGCGTCCGCCATCATGCTGACGGGCGCATGCGCAGAAGCTGGGGTAAGGTCCACGGATCAACATCCCACCAGGGAACAAATCCGGGACCTTGGGTACGTAATTTCATCCCCCTTACGGATACGATCCGTAAGGGGAGATGAAACTTTAACTTTTTAAACTTTTAACTTTTTTTTTTTTTACTTTTTAACTTTATATGATCACCGTTATCCCAGTCATATCTCCCTGCACTCGGCTATCTGTGACAGCCGGGTGCAGGGAGATTTTGAATTTGCCGGGCTCGCCGGCTTCTGCGCATGCGCGCCACATTATTTAGATCCCACATTTTCAGGAATTAATGCAATTTAGATTTTTTTTTTTTTAATGTGTTCGGGTAATGTGCTATTCTAAAATTTTTTCCCCCAAAATCATTTTCATGTGCACTGACACCCCAAAATGGATACCCCTGTTTGTATTGTTTTCAGAAATGTACCCATTGTGGCCCTAATGTTATGTTAGTATGCACAAATGGGACCCAAAATGTAATCAGTACTATGTGGCTTTCTGAACAGACTGTTATGATCGTGTGGGCAGATTTAGCAGACTGCCAACACCATCGTGACCAAAGGACTAGTAGTCTAGTAGTATACATGCACACAGGAAGAGCCAGGAGCAGGAACTGAGCTCCCGCCCCCCCCTCTCTGCCTCCTCTCCGCCCCTCTGCACTATTTGCAATGGGGAGAGGTGGGACAGGGGCGGGGCTAATTCTCAGAACTTAGCCCCGCCCTGCCTCTTCCCATTGCAAATAGTGCAGAGGGGCGGAGAGGGGGACAAGAGCTCAGTTCCTTCTCCTGGCTCTTCCATCCTCCCCCCCCCCCCTGCACATTACATAGAGAACGCCCACAAGTGACCCCATTTTGAAAACTAGACCCCAGAACAAATTTATCTAGGGGTGTACTGCACATTTTGACCCCACAGCTTTTAAATGAATTCAAGCAAAGCAAAAGGAAAAAAATTGTGATTTTCGTTTTTTGGCAATTTTGTCATTTTAAAAACAGCATTTTTGTACAGCACACACATGAATTAAGATTTGCACCCCAAAATAGATACCCCTGTTTGTCCAGTGTTCAGAGACATACCCATTGTGGCCCTAATCTTATGTCTGGATGCACAAAGGGGCCCAAAATGTAAGGAGTAGTCGGTGGCTTTCAGAACTGAAATTTAGCATGAAGGGGATTTCGGCCCCATAGCACACTTGTAGAGCCCTTGAGCGGCCAAAACGACAGAGAACCCCTACAAATGACCCCATTTTGAAAACTAGACCCCTTAACGAATTCATCTAGTGGTGTACTGCGTATTTTTACCGCACAATTTTTGAATAAATCTAAGCAGTAGGAAAAATTTCAATTTTCATTATTTTGGCAGTTGTATCAATTTAATCGGACGTAAAAACACTATGGGCTGGTCGTTAAGGGGTTAAACCATCGGATGGTTGGCTCTGAGCCAGTCATATATGTATCTCATGGGCTAGAGATGTACCTTGAAGCTTCTAGGGCCCTAACAGGGCTTTCCCCACCATGTGCCATTTATAATACTAGTGTGGCAGGAGAGTGACTAGGAGTACAGTCATTGCCTCTAGGGAGTACTTAGTCTGTCCTGGTATTGTGATGAAGGTAGGTACAACACATAGTGCCATGATAACCTTTGCTGAATTTTTAAGTAATTTATTTGAGAAGGGAATACTTGGCCAAGGAATGTTGGAAAACCCTATTCTAGATGCTCATGGTCTGCTTGTATCTTGTGCGCACTCTTCTCTGAACACACACCCTTAGGGCTAATTCACATGGACATATGTCTCCCAATGTGAAAAATACATGCGTAGTAAGCAGTGCTAAAAGCCCACTGATTTGTCTAGGGCTTCTCACACCAGCGTTTTTTATTCACGTCTGTGGAAAAAAAATTGCAGCGTGTCCTATTTTGGTGCGGAATATGCACCTTATCTAGTTTTTGGGGATTTAACAGGCGTAGTAAATGTGCATATGAAAAATACGTGGGACACATACTCCCGTCTGAGTGAGCCCTTAATCTATGGGGGTTTGCCTTTGTTTCCGCAGGAGAAATCAGCTTGTCCAGGCCTGTCTGTTTCCTTCGGGGGTGCTAGGATATTCTACATTAACACATCCTGTCCTCTAAAAAGGGTGTGGAGAATGGGAGTAACTACCCTGTTTCCCCAAAAATAAGAACTACCTACAAAATAAGCTCTACCATTATTTTTCAATGGGGCTTGAAATATAAGCCCTACCCTGAGATCTACCAAGCAAGTTTTTGTCTTTGGCCATAGTCTTAGAAGCTTCAATGTTCAATAGGCCTGTACGTTTACAGTATTCTGGGAGTACAGAGCTGTATTAGTGTTACTGACCAGTACATGAATGCCATGTATTACATAGAAGGCCAATGTCTACCTGAGCGAGAGCTATTGCTTGATGGCATCTCTCCCCTCTGGCTAAGTGGAGTAGGTATCCCATACGGACATGATAATCCTATGGGAAGATCCCTTATTATATTTATTTACTTATTTATTTATTCAGCTTTTCTTCTACTTACAATTCTCGGGGCAAAACTTTTACTCATGACCGTGTGTCAAGTCTGTACCAATGTAGAAGTAGAGGTAAGGAATACTATATGAAATATAATGTTCCCAAAACGTTTTAGCTGAGATCTGTAGTAGAATCATTCCTGTTTATTAAAGTAAACTATGCTATGGGGCTGAAAGGTAAGGAATTGGGGGTAACAGGGAGCTGCTCTTTATACTCACCAGGTTCCTCTTTTCCAGCACTGTGTCTCCGAGAAATCAGAACACGCGCAGCGTGACCCTTTTTAGAAGATAATGCGCATGTGCTCTCTCATTAAACTCTATACGAGAGCGCATGCTTACAGAGCCGTCTGCAGAGTCGTGCTGTCTGCTTCTCCGATTTCTCAGGGTTACAGCGCTGGAATGAGGGACCTGGAGAGTATAAAAAGCACCCCCCCCCCCTCTACAAGTTCCTCCCTCAGCTTTGAGCCCCATAATGTGGGTGCTGATATGTTCCCTTTAACTGGACCTTATCTTTCCCTTTTAGTTTCTGCCTGTTTATGTTCCCTCTGAGGAGGAGGAGAAGGATTATTTTTTATATGCAAACAATGTTCGGGATTACATGGCACAGTATGTAACCAAATCTATATAGGATTGTATTTCATTTTTTGAATTGATCAAAAATATGTATACAATAAAGCGTGTCTCCAAATTTTAAACATTTTGTAGGATATTTACTTAAACCAGCATTTTATACACCAGTCTAAGGCTTCCCTCACACAGCTGAAAAAGCAGCCAAGGATGCTGGAAAAAAAAAAAGCATGTGCCGTCCGGGTCCCGGCCACCGATCTCTGCCACTACTCCGGGCTTCCCCTGCACTGACAAATGATCTATTGCTGTAAACAAGGTTTGAGAACTCGCCTCCAGCAATAGACTGCTGTGATTGCCTGGGACAGCCATGAATGGCTGTGATTGCTTCTCGACGCTGGCTCGATGTCCAATCACAGCAATCTATTGCTGGAGGAGAGTTCTCAAACCTCGCTTACAGCAATAGATCATTTGTCAGTGCAGGGGAAGCCCGGGCCGCTGCCCATTCATTTCAATGGGTGACACAGGGCTGAAAACGTCCCAAAATAGAACATGCAACGCTGTTAAAGCGCAGCGTTGAAGACACAGCGTTTTTAGCCTTGTGTGAGCAGCCCCATTGAAATGTATGGGTGCGTTGTACAGCGTTTAGCGCAGCACTAAAAACTGTACAAAAACACCTGTGTGAGGGAGGTCCAAGGGTCCTTTTACACAAAACGAGTGTCAGGCAAACAATGCCCGACATTCATCCCTGTGGTGCTCGCTCTGCACAGGAGCGAGCATTGCTGGATCGCTGACAGCGCAGCCAGCAGGGAGGCGGGGCAGCTGGAGGAGAGTTCTGCTCACCTCCATTCACTGTAAGCAGCAGACGTTCAGTACTGGACGGCTGCTGCTTACACCGAGAAATGTGTTTGGATTTTAAGCTGCTTAAAAGTGAACAACTGGACGATTCTGATCCAGTCGTTCAGTTTCTGCATGTTTTTACATGGGACAATTATCGTTCAAAACCCTGCGGGAGAACACAAGCTACTTACTAGTATTAAGAGGCACAAGCTACTTACTATTGACATCGTGTGACATTAGGCCGGTCTGTTGGTCGAACTCAGATCTTAGGAACGAAAATGTCCAAGTCACCTAAAAATATGTATGGAATTAGTCTAACGAGTTCTGGATGTGTTCCTTTCCTGCGCAATTACGCAGCGTATCACGCACCTCCTGGCATATCACATGTATATTTGTGCATCCCCATTGACTTCTATGGGGACTTTTGGTGTGCAAAAGTGCCGCAAAATAGAGTATGCTGCATTTTTTTTTTTTTGCATGAAATGTAAAGATGCGCACTTGTGAACGAACCCGTTCGTTAGGGCTCTATTCGCTGCATAAATGCGCACACAAACACACCCATCTGAAGCCAGGCTTAAGAGTTCCTTCACATGGACATTTACACGCGTGTGTTAGCATGCGCAAACTTTCTGAGCACAATATGCAGAGAATAAAACCCATTGATTTCAACGGATTGGTTTTCGTTTCCTTTTTTTGCCCAAATGCGAAAAAACCGCTGCATGCTCTACTTTTGTGTGCATTTAAAGTCTGTTAAAAAGAAAGCATAGGTTAGTTTTTAAAAAGCACATTGCACTTACCTGCATCAGCGTTCTGCAGCTTCTTCTATTCTTCTTTTAAAGATGGCGCCGCTGGTCTTCTCCCACGGTGCACCGTGGATTTTCTTCTCCTTCCTTGCGTTCCATTGCCGATTCCAGCCTCCTGATTGGCTGGAATCGGCACACGTGACGGGGCAGAGCTACGATGACGACGCGGTGAGCAGCTCTCCGGCACGAGCGGCCCCATTCACCAGGCAGAAGACCGCACAGCGCAAGCGCGTCTAAAAAAGCAAGAAGCCAGCGAAATTAGACGGAGCCATGGAGACGGGGACGCCAGCAACGGAGCAGGTAAGTGAATAACTTCTGTATGGCTCATATTTAATGCACGATGTATATTACAAAGTGCATTAATATGGCCATACAGAAGTGTATAACCCCACTTGCTTTCGCGAGACAACCCCTTTAAGGCGCAAACAGGCTTGGTCACTAAGAGGTTAATGGGGTCGGCTGCAGCATCGCTGGCTTCATTGAAAGCAATGGCTAAACCTCTGCGGCAGTAATAGTGACTCCCCAGCGATAATTGTGACCCTGAAGGGATGCGAGGCTGTTTTCCAATGAAAACTCTCGCATCCCTGGGGAAATCACATGGTAAGCAGCACGATATGGAGGCGGGATTCACGGCCCCACATCACGCTCGCCCGTGTGAATTGGCCTCAGGGCTCATGTCCACGACCGTGTTTTTATGGAGTATCAAGTGTGCGTTGCATGACACGCAGTGAATGGAGGCAATGAAAGTCAGTGGACATGCTCTATTTCTCTGCACATGATATGCAGCCCTTTTATGGATTGCGTATGATACGCTGTCCATACGCACACATTGCGAGAGGGCAGTGTTTCGATACACATTCCTGCTCTGAACAGAGCGGGAATTAAAAAAAAAAAAAAAAAATCACACTGCGCATGTCCGTGATGTGAGATTAGTGGGCATGCGCAGTGCTATACTTGCCACATACACGACCTCTGCCGGCAGAGAGTATTGGTTGTAATTTATAAAACACCGCGGGAGACCCACAGTGTATTACGTATACGCCCGTGGACATGAGCCCTAAGGTTGCTTTCACACAGGCGTCTGTTAAAATGCTGCATTTTAAAGCGTTTTCGAACGCCATTTTTAAATGTGTTCAACAGCGTTGTGTAACGCACTCCATCATTACAATGGGTGATATGGGGCATTAAAAAGGGCTGAAACAAACTAAACTAGAGCAGATAGCGTTAGAAAATTGTAGTGTTCGAACGCTCCCTGAGAAGCTCCATTGTGATCAATCAGTGGGTTTTTTTGCGGCTTTTCACAAACCACGCTAAATGCTGTAAAAAACATTCTGTGTGAAAGAGGCCTTAGTGACAACGTCTGTTTTCTCCTTAACCCCTTATTGACCGCCCTATAGTGTTTTTAATCCCCACAGCCATAAAAACATGCTCACTCTGAGGATTAAAGCCCTGGGGGCTGTGGACATGACAGCTCCTTGTTGAAAGCTGCCGCAGTGACCCCCAGTCACGCTATTGCCGTTATCCAAGTAAACAGTTAAAAAATTAAAAATTTCATCTTTCCTCATATCCGTGAGTGGAGATGAAATTACATACCTAAAGCCCCCGGATTTATCCGCGGACCTTACCCCAGATTGCTGGGGTAATTTAAAATCTCCCTGTTGCTGGCTAGCAAACGTAGCTGAAAGCCTGGAGATTTCACGATGGGCCGCGGTCCCTGGTTACGTGTAAAAATAAAAAAGTTTAATGTTTCATCTCCCGTCATGGCTCCAATCAGTGAGGGGGAGATGAAAATATTTCCCTAAAGCCTCCGGCAATGTCCCCGACGGGATCTTTATCCTTCATCACATGATCAACCATTATCCAAATGATAATGGTGATCACGTAAAAGTTGAAGTTTAATCTCCCCTCTCCGTTGCGATTGGTGAGAGCAGATGAAACGTCTTACCTGAGGCCTCCGCATTTGAACACAGACACAACCCTGCTCCTCGGACCTTCGCCGTCTTCTGCGCATACATCTGCCTGCAAAATACCGGAAACATGCGTAGGAGCCGGGGAGGGTCCAGGAAACTTAAAATCTTCCTGCTCCCGACTACTAAAGGTAACCGAGAGCCTGGAGCAGTGACCGGCAGCCTTGTTCAGCGGTCCCCGGTCATGTGATAAAAAGGTAGCAATCTACCTTACGCCGGTCTCACACGACCTAATAAAAAATTGCGGATTCGCACGCATTTGATCCGTGCTAATACACGGATCAATCAAATGCATTGGATTACACACTTCCGCTCACATTAGCAGGTCGGAATTAAGTAATCCACTCGTAGGAAACAGAACGCAGCATGTTCTATTTTACCACAGATATCCACAACATAGAGGCCATTGTGCTTCATGGTCACGGATATACCCACAGCCCATACGTTACTACATTGTGTACGGGCAGTGGGTACCCGCGTCATCGCTAAGCGTCGCCAGCTAAATACAATATCAAATGGAGGAAATTATGACAAGACAGTGGGGAGACATGTAGCTGGGGGTGTGCTGCTGATTGACAGACTATACATGGGCCAGCAGTGTGGTGCCCACCTATTACCCCCAGGACTGATAATGGTGGCTGTGTGACAGGACAGCGGGGAAACATGTAGCTGGGGGTGTGCTGCTTAGTGACAGACTATACATGGACCAGCAGTGCAGTGCCCACCTATTACCCCCAGGGCTGATAATGGCGTCTGTGTGACAGGACAGGGGAGACATGTAGCTGGGGGTGTGCTGCTCAGTGACAGACTATACAGGGAGCTGGTGCAACAGTGCTGTGCCCACCTATTACCCTCAGGGCTGATAATGGCGGCTGTGTGACAGGACAGCAGGGAGACATGCTTCTGCTGGCTAAAGTTAGGGCTCCTTCCCACGGAGGGATTTCCGATGCGTAATACGCTGCGTAAGTCCGCTGCATTGCCCGCAGCTATTAGGTTCTATTGAACCTAATAGCTCAATGCTCATGGTGCGGCATTCCATTGCGGATTTCCGCACCGTGAAATCACCCGACCTCACCCGCGGTATGCTTTATTTGCCGTGGGTGTAAGCGTGGCCGGCCTCCATTCTAGTCAATGGAAGCCGTCCGTCACGCTATCTTCCGCTGTAGCACAGCGGAAGATAGAGTAAAAACCGCTTCCCCGCCCACCGCCAGCCGCGTCATATGACCCAGTAGATTTTGGTAGGCCGCTGTCTCCCCCTTGTGTGATGGAACCCCTAACAATAATCTGTGCCGTGTCCTTTCCATAAATGTCATAGAAGGTAATGAAAATGAAGTGAACAGTTTAGCATACAGTAATTCCCCTTTCACATGGGCCAAAACTCTCACTTACCCAAAGGAAGCAGCTGGTGACATCACCAGCTTGTCCACACTCATGAAGCTCTGTTAGACTACACATGCGATACTGGACAATGCACCCATCCTCAGCCCTTGTTGGCCTGTGGTTCACATTCCTATGTGGGTCAGAAGTGGTGTTGTGTCTCCTTAAGGAGAGCACCCAAAAAGTATGTGGAGACACCTAAGGGGTAAATGGGTCAGGGAATGGTATAGTCACTACCCAAGCACTGCACACAGAAGAGGCATTTGAAAACCTAAAAAATGAGTAAGAACACTTATAAGGTGATGCTAGCTCCTCTGGGATATCTATGCAAATAAGGATGAGAAAATACCTCTATAGCGCCATCTATTGGATGCAGCATTGCTTCAAATCCAAGTGATTTATCACAAGCCTTAACCTGACTTAAATGGTTATTTACCCTAATGAGTAGGCAAAAAAAAAAAGTTCTGATCCCAGGAATGCACAAAAATAAAGACTGAAAAACTGGTTGCTCATTAGCAGGGGCGTACCTAAAGCCTAAGGGGCCCGAGTGCAAAAGTTCAGCTGGGCCCCCCTCCATCTGTACCCGTACCTATACCTAAACCGTGCTAATTTACAAACATGATCTAGCCCCTTGGTGCTTTTTATTGCGGTATACTGCTTCCATTGATTTGAATGCGATTACTCAGACGTGAGCTCGGAAGCGGTGATTTTTAAGCGCTATCTGTCCTGTATTTGCGTTTTCTAACGCACCTCCCCACCCATCACAATTGTGGGGTGCATTAAAACCGCTTTACCATTGCACTTAAAACGCTGCACAAATATAGAGAGAACGGAGGAACCAACTTACCAAATATCAGAGACTACAATTTAGCAGCTCAGGCGCGAATCATCCAAGACTGGATTCACGATAAGTCATACTTCACAAACAGACCACTCGAACAGGAAATGGTCGGCGCAACACGACTCCAGAACGTCCTTCATCACACATATGCGGAACTCACAGAAAAAATTAAAAAAAACCCTTTGATACTGGCGGCCTGGAAAACATGGAATAAATTGCGCAAAGATAGCCAAACATCGCCACACACATCACCGTATTTGTCACTAATGAGCAACCCCAACTTCCAGGACGGTAACCCCCACAACATATTTGTGGAATGGGAGGCCCAAGGCATACACACCATAGATAAACTATTACACACAAGAGAACGACGAGTCCTAACACACGACGAAATGAAACAAAAATACCCCGAACTCCGAATTCCACTATTCTCATACCTGCAAATCAGACATTACATCACAGAACTCATACCACGACTACAAGAACCTGATTGGGTACAAACAGGCGACACATGGATGACCAGGAAAACGGGCCCGCGGGGCATGATCTCAAAGCTGTACAGGGCAATAAGAAATATGAGAGAGCAGGAGGATATTGATCCAGGGGTGGGCAAATGGGCCACAGACAACCCCGACTATCCCTAACTTCGGCACATAGATACTTACCATCGGCCAGGTTCCTGGAGATGAGATTACAAATTGCCCACAGGTCATACCTAACTCCAAGTAGAGGATACCACATAGGAATCTATGACACCCCAAACTGCTTCAAATGTCAAACACCACACGCAAACCTATACCACAGCTTGTGGACATGCCCCTCAATACAGGATTTCTGGACACGAATAGGCGACTACACAAAAACACACCTGACGAATTTTTGCCCACAAGAGCCAACATGGGCAATACTTGGCTACTTAGACCCCGAAATCTATCACTGCTCAAGGGGTGTCAGAAAATTATTACACTTCATAGCAGCAGCAGGATTAAAAGCCATTTTACAGACATGGATACAACCAACAGGGCCTCCATTCAGACTGTTCCTGGACAAGCTAGCGTTTCTGTTTCAAATGGATTGGGCAGAAACATCGCTTTTTAAAGAAAAAAAGGTACAAGCCTTCTTCGAAACCTGGGGAAGCTTTATCCAACTATTGCCACAAAGGGTAAAGGATAGATTGAGAAACTGCTTCCACTACACTTGCTGGTTCCAGGAACAGGTGGCAATAGGAGAAACGCCCATCTAGGGCGGACACACCTATCTAGGGTGAAATACAGACCGTGCCGTAGCCATGCGGGGCCTCCATAAACTTTGCAGATCCTCAACGTACAGGTCAGTAGACCAAAAAACAAAAACTGTGGTCAAAGTGGGTCAAAGTTTTGATTTAATGTAGGTAATATGTTTGATTTAATGTTTTATTTTATTTTATTTTATGTTTTATAAAATTAACACAAAAAATGCAGGTTGATACAAGCTATACCTATACAAAAAACCCTGCAAAACTGTGATGACACCAATTGTTTGCTTTAACCTGTTTAATAAAGACAAAGTTTAAAAAAAAAAAAACCGCTTTACCATGCGTTCAAAAGTGCTGCTAAAAATTGAGGTAAAAAACCCACGATTTTAAGCTGTGTTTTCTGAATGCACGTCTTAGAGCAGCCTTAGGCCCCGTGCACACGGGCGGAAATTCCGCTGCCGGATTTCCTGCAGAATTTCCACCCATGGAAGCTGCCATAGGATTGCGTTAGAAAACGCAATCCTAGGCAGACGGCCGCGGTTTGTCCGCGCGAAATCACACGTGGAAAACAAACCGCGGCATGCTCTATTTCTGTGAGGGGATCGCAGAGCCCCGCACAGAAACGTCACTCGCCGGCCGCTGGCACCGGTCTGCGCATTTAGGACGGCAACTCCCACAGCCTAGAAGTTTGTATGATCTAGAGCACAGGTGTCAAACAATGCCCGCGGGCCGAATCCGGCCTGCCGCCTATGCAGTAAGTTCCCTCACTCCTCCGTGCTGCTGTCAGTAGGCAGTCTGCTCTCGGCTTGTTCTGTCTAATGCAGACAGTAATAGAGGAGTGCCGATAGCAGACTGACAACGGCCGCGGAGGAGGGAAGGGGAGTGCAGAGAACATGATCTCTGCAGCAAGGAGAGCATCGCTGAGGAGGAGCAGCTGCAGGGTGAGAGCCTTGTGTGTGTGTGTATATATATATATATATATATATATATATGTGTGCGTGTATATGTATGTGTGTGTCATATATATATATATGTGTGTGTTTGTGTATCCCCCTGTATATAGTGGCATGTCTGGCCAAGGCTGGTGTAACCTGTGTATTCCCTCTATATAATTATATATATACAGCTGATATAACTTATACCAGCTATACATATATAATTATAATTCCTTCTCAATAGAACCTAATAGCTGCGGGCAACGCAGCGGATTTTCGCCGCGAATTACGCGGCGGAAATCCGTTCGTGGGAAGGAGGCCTATGTGTGTAAAATATATACACATACATACACACATACATATACAAACACACACACACCGCTGTAGGAGCAACTGTAAGAAACAAAATAAATGGTGGGAATATGGCGGCCGCCTGATCTTTCACGCACATAGTATTCATAGGGGAGGTCCTATATTTTCTCGGTCAAGTATTAACGGGAGAGAATGCTGCTGGTGAAAACGAAACCACAGAAAGCTTAGGCTTAGTTTTGTCCCAATATACGGCCGTGACCATCACCAGCGATGCTTTTTTTTTTTAGAGGATTAAATCGCATCGCTGCCGCGCACATTAAAAACCACATGTTTTTGTTTAACGCGCAAGTCGGTAGGACTTTCCAATGTTAACATTGCAGCGCATATTTGTCACCTTGTGATGCGATAAAACGCAGCCTCCATAGGATTACATGGGAGATTTTAAAAAAACGCACTGCGCAGAAGGACACAGCAGGCTGCGATTTTCTCTCTCAACATCACATCAGTGAAAACCTTGCTGAAGGGAAGGGAATAGAGATGAGCGAACGTACTCGTTTCGAGTACTTACGCACCCGAGTACCGCCATTTTCGAGTACATCAGTACTCGCGCGCAAAGATTCGGGGGGCGCCGTGGCGGCACGGGGGGTAGCAGTGGGGAGTGGGGGGGAGAGGGAGAGAGGGCTCCCCCCTGTTCCCCGCTGCTACCCCCCGCACCGCCACGCCTCTCCCCGCCCCCCGGCGCCCCCCGAATCTTTGCGCGCGAGTACTGAAGTACTCGAAAATGGCGGTACTCGGGTGCGTAAGTACTCGAAACGAGTACGTTCGCTCATCTCTAGAAGGGAACCGTCGGGAATCATTGGCTGCGAAATCTGCTTTTTTTTTTTTCAATAACCAACGCATCAGTTAAAAATGGCGCGATTTTACCCGCCGGTTTGAAACCACCCTAGAGAAAAATAGGGCAAAAAGATCATTTCCTGCAGATCTGACGTCCTTGAGAATGGGAAGGCTGTCCGACAGTGAAGAGACCCTCGACGTTCAGCAATCTTGAAACCCTTCGTTTTATGGACTGCTTTTTGCCTGTGACTCACCTTTTTTTTTTTTTATAAGCTTTTTCTTTCAAAGAATTATGACGGAGGATCCTGAAAAACTGCGCAATATTTTACACCGATTGAGTAAACAGAAAACATACCCAAACACAGCGGCCTTTGTTTTATCTGGGAATGACACTTGGTGTAAAATCCACATTTTTAATAAATAATAAAACGTGATTTGAATTTGTTTTTTTGTTTTACCTTATTTATGTTTTTAACTCCTGATTACCCACGCTGTAAAGCCGGCTGCACATGGCTGTGACGGGCTCCGCCATGGAATTCCAGGGCGGAGCCTGTCACGGCGGCCCCAAGAGACCCCAATACTTACCTCCAGTTTCGGAGTCCCGCATGACGCCTCAGCGCGCATGGGCAATCGAGCGCGTGACGCACCGCAGCGGCATGTGACGCGGTAGGCGTAGAGGCGGTTTCACACTATCTTCCGCTGTGCTACAGCGGAAGATAGCGTGAATGGACGGCTTCCACAGACTGCAATGGAAGCCGTCCGCGCGTACACCCGCGGCAAATAGAGCGTGCCGTGGGTGAGGACGGGTGATTTTACGGTGCGGAATTCCTTAAGGCCTCATGTCCACTAGCAAAATGGAATTGCGGTTTCCGCAGCGGATTTGCCCCTAGGGAATCATTGGCCATCCGTGGTCCATTAAACTGATTTTTGCACCCGCGGATGGAATTTTAATAGAATTGCGTTTTTCACGCGTGGGAGAAAAAAACCCAGCATGCTCCATTTTACCGCGGATCGGCCACATTGCTATCACATTGATAGCAATGTGTGCAGATATCTGCATGCAAAAATTATACAATAGAAAGCGGATTCTACGCGGATTGTATTTTTCCAGTGGACATGAGGCCTAAGGCCGCCTGCAGACGGCCGTGTCGCATCCAGCTGCTCGCAACGGGACCCGACCTGAGCGCCTGCAGAGAGCAGTGCGGAACTCGCCCGCTCCCGCAGCTCTGACTCATGTGCCAGCAGAATTAGAGCATGGCGCGGTTTGTTTTCTGCGCGTGATTTCGCGTAGACAAACCACGGCCTTCTGCATAGGATTGCGTATTGAAATTCAATCCTATGCAGGCGTGTACAGCCGGAAATGTACGGTGCTTCGTCTGGCATAGACTGAAGTGGCAGCGGTGCGCACTCGTCATCAGCTGATTGGCAGGGATTCTGAGAGGCAGATCAACACTTCACTGCGCATAGATCATCAGTACTGGAGTCCCAGGGAACCCTTTTAACCCCTTGCCACCGCAGCACGTGAATGTATGTATATGTTAGGAAGCAGCTTTCTGGAATGGACTTGCATCTACATCCTACAGATCTGAGCCCATCTACTGCTGAAGACTGTTGCTAATGACAGTTGGCCTCCCGCAGTCACAGCGGGGATGGGTGAGACAACCGATTCCCGCTGTTAATGCTTTGCATGCAACGATTGCTCTTATTTCATTAGGTTTTTGCATGTAATCAGATATACTTCAGTCTAAGCCGACCTGAGTATAAGCCAAGGTACCAACTTTTACCCCAAAAACCTGGGGTCAATTATTGACTTGAGTATAAGCCAAGGGGTAATATTAGGTACCTCGGCTAACACTTGGATCGGCTATACTCAAGTATGCATTGTGGCTGCTGCTACAGGCCAAGTGGGCAGTATCCCCCTAGGTAAACTAATTAAGGGGTGTATTGTTAAAATTTTGTGGCTGCTCAACAGCTCTACAACTGTGCTATGGGGCTTTAAAGGCCTTCAAGCAAAATGTCTGTTACGTCTGCTGCTGGTATATGTTGCTCAAAGCTTCAGTTTACTAGCAGCACAGCCCTGAGAGGGTTAATTGATTGAGCTGCCTGGGTGTGGTACTTCCTGCAAGCCAATCTCCTGGCTCTGTGCATACATATAAAGCCAGCTCTTGGCAGTCTGTGTCCGGGTTTCAGACTGAGCAGTTATGAATCCTTGTCTTGAGGTATCTGCCTTTTTCCCACGCAGAACTTGTAAGTGGTTATGTGTCTCTCAGCTTCCCGAAGACGGTTTGGACACCTGTAGTCCTCGTCTCCGTTATATGCATTCCCTTTACAGCTGTGGCCTCTGTACGTCTTGTCTGCTCTGTGTGTCAGTTAATGTAACTTGACACAGTCTCCTATCTCACCTTGTGTAGCTGACTGTCTATTCCCCTATATTATTGAGATGGCACTATATTTGATAGTTGGCGGTGTGCCCCATGCTATGTCCTGCTCCACTTGCAGTTGGCAGTGTGCCCCCTGCTCTGTCCTGTCCCAGATGCAAGCTTTCTGTGTGATCTGTGTCTTGCAGTTTCATGCCCGTTTGTACGTTTACGTTCTGTCAGTTTAGTGTTACCTCATCTCCTGTGTGAATGTTGTCCGGGTCTCCTGGACTCATGGTTAGTGTAGGGAATAGCGGTATAACCAGGAGCTTAGAAGTTCGCCCGCTAGCTTCACGTTTTGTCTAAAATGTCAAGTAATACCTGTTCTTTATAATCAGCCTATCTGTTAGTAGTGGTTGCATTTTTGGCTTCTGTATGCAGTGTTTTCTATCTCTGTGTATTCTGTTCCGTCTCTGTTATATGCCATGCGTGTGTCCTGTTCTGTGGCTCCTAGGATCAGCTATGGCCCAGATCCGAAGACCGCTGGGCCGCCCTCTTATTTGGGCGATGTCTACGCTTAGGTTGGGCCACTGTTGACCCCCCCCCCCCCTTTTAGCACAGGGTCAGTGGCATGGATTCCATGTGAATTTCCTGTGTGCATCTTTGGTCACGATGGTGTTGGCAGTCTGCTAAATCTGCCCACACGATCATAACAGTCTGTTCAGAAAGCCACATAGTACTGTTTACATTTTGGGTCCCATTTGTGCATATTAACATAGTGAACAAGCTTTCATGCGATGCAACAGAGAGGAAGGCTCCATAGGGTAACATGGGCCACGAAACCTCACGAGTCGCGGGCATATCGGGATGTCGCACCCTCCAAAACATGTGAATTGCCCCATTGGAAAGCATAGGCCGAACAAACACGTGATTTGTCGCAGTGTGACTTTGTCGCTCATGTAAACGCGGCCTGAGTATTAGGGGACTCCCTAATATATACGAGCCTCCTAACATTTAGGCCATGTTACTGTACAAATCTTTGATAAGATATATATTTCCATCTGTTTACTTTATTCTGGACGCACATTAGAAAAACTTCAGGTTTTTTTTTAACAATTTAGGAGACGTACAAATTTTACATTGATTTTTCTTTCAAAATGTGTTTATTAATTTTCTATGCCAACCATACAACATTTCAATAAAATGGATACTTATTGTACCTGCAGGGTGTTGTTCTCTTATCTTGTGGCGCGGTCCGGGTCGCGGGCCAGTGCGGGTTCGTGCCTCTCCACTTTTCCTTTTTGTGTGTCGAGAGCTTTATCTTAAAAGGTATTTATTGGTCAGGCGGGCCCCCACCTAGACAATGGTGTCGTTGTGTGGACCTCGGGGTCTGAGCCCCCCAATTTCTATGGAGGATTCCTCCTCACAATGCTCTTTACTTTTAGTTATCGCTATCAGCAGATGGGCTTCTGAGGAAGTCGCCCGCACCGCCCGCCACCCAGGAACCGCCGCCACTGCATTTTCATTGAGCCCTGCGGAATTGAACAATGTGCGTTGCAAACAGATTTTGTAGGTAACATTATATTCGAAACAAAACCGGACAAACCGATATATAGGTATACCCCAGACAATGCTGGGGGACAAATAAAGAAAAGGAGAAAGGAAAGAGGGGAGGAAGAAAGAGAACTAGGTACAAGGGGGGGGAAGGGACGGAGGTGAAGGGTTTGGCTGTCTCGTGAAATCGCCGAGCGTATATGGCTTCTGGGAGAAGAGAAATTAAGGAAACAGGCAGGTAAGTTGGAAGGAGACCCCGATATCACGTGGGTGGGTTTTCATCTCTGTCTATAGAGATCCGTCGGCCAACCATTTGAGAAATGAAGGGGAGCCTTTGAAATCTATCCAGGCCATCCAGGCATCTCGAGACCCGGCTACTGGTTGGTTCTGCACAGTTTCGCTGTTCCGAAGGTCCTCCATGTACCTAATATGTTCGACCTCCTCCACCCACGCGGACCTCTGGATCTCCCCCCCACGCCTCCAGTGCCGGGCTATAATGTGGCGCATGGCCATGATGAAATGGCCTATAAGGCTCTTTTTGATCCTAGAAACCGAACCAGGGAGCATGGAGAGGAGAGCAGCCTCGGGGTTCAGGCCCATGGGAGATCTGCAGACCCTCTCGTATACTCTGGCGACATCTCCCCAAAGGGGCGCAATTAGTGGGCAGGACCACCAGATGTGCAGCATGTCTCCCACATCGGAGCAGCATCTCCAGCATGTGTTTGAGACTTCTGGGAAAATTCTGTGGAGCCTGTCCGGGGTTCTGTACCATTGCGTGACGATTTTGTAATTGAGCTCCTGTGCCTTGGCAGAGATGGACATCTTGTGGGTCATCCGGTATGTCCTGCTCCAGAGCTCTCCGGAGAATTGCCCGTCCAGAGCCTCCTCCCATCTTGACTCCCATGGCGGTCGTGTGTCTCCCATTTTCGCTTCGGCCAGCAACCCGTACAGCAGAGATACTACGTGAGGGGGTGCGTCAGAGCCCACACATAGCCTCTCGAGTGGAGTGAGTTCCGAGCTCAGTGCCCCAGGATTCCCTAGCGATCCTATGTAGTCCCTCACCTGGAAGTATTGCATCCAGGCGCCTGGTTTTTGCCTATGGGGCCCGACTAGTTCACCCAGTGTGCGCATACCACCTGAACCCCAGTCTTCTCTGACTCGTGGCTCCAATGTGCCTGGTATAATTGACAGTTTGGTTACTGTTAGGGTGGCCGGGAATTGGGGGTTGCCGGTAAGGGGGGTTAGTGGGCCCGGTATGTTCATTAGCTTTCTGCTCCTAGCTATTCGATTCCAAGCCCGCAGGAGATTTACGGCAAGGGGGGAGGCTCCTTGTCCTCTCCAATCTACCCCTCCCGGGATCCAGAATGCGCCCCCTAGGTTTAGGTTGTTCTCTTCCGTCTCTAAGGTCACCCATGTTTTTGTGTCTGGGTAATGGAGTATGTCTAGGATACATTTCCCTATTGCTGCCTTATGGTAAAGTTCTAAGTCTGGCAGGCCTGCTCCCCCTGCTGCCCGTGGGCGAGTGAGGACCTTATGGCTGATTCGCGCTGGACGGTTTCCCCATACGTATCTTGTTGTTGCCTTCTGTAATAGTGTGAAGAAGCTCCTGGGTATGTCGTGTGGCATGGTCTGGAAGACGTAGAGGATTCTGGGCAAGATATTCATTTTAAGTGAATTAATTCTGCCGAACCAAGAAAGGTGTAATTTGGACCAACCCGTCATTTCGGATTCAAATATGGAGAGTAGGGGTTTGTAGTTAAGTTCGAAGGTGTCCGACGGATTTGCTGGGATGTTTATACCTAAGTATTTTAAGGAGTTCTTTCTCCATATGAATGGAAATGTCTCGTTTAACCGGTTGGCCTCCGTTAATGGTATAGATATGTTGAGTATTTCGGATTTTTGAAGGTTTATCTTAAAGTTACTAATTTTCCCATAATTTGTTAATTCTTGTAAAATTGCGGGAAGGGACGTGTTGGGGCTCGTGACGTACAACAGCAGGTCGTCGGCAAAAATGGAGATTTTTTGTTCACCGCCTCCGCCCGACATCCCCCGAATGCCAGGATTACTCCTTAGGGCTACTGCCAGCGGTTCCATCGCTAGAATGTATAACAGTGGGGAAAGGGGGCAACCCTGTCTGGTCCCGTTCCGAATTTGAAAGGGCTCCGACAGAAGACCATTCACTCTGATACGCGCAGAGGGGTTGCTATATAGGGCCATGATCCAGGCAAGGGCCCTCGGGCCCAGCCCCACCCCCCTCAACACCTGTTCCAGGAAGGACCATCTCACCCTATCAAAGGCCTTCTCTGCGTCTACCGCGAGAAGGCACAGTGGGGTATGAGATCTCCGAGCTTTATTGATCAGCGATAGTGTTTTTATCGTGTTCTCTCTGGCCTCCCTTCCCGGGACAAATCCAACTTGATCAATATGGATGAGCGATGGGATGAGGGGATTTAACCTGTTGGCCAGCATTTTTGAGAATATTTTAAGGTCGCTATTAATGAGGGAGATGGGTCTATAGCTTTTACATGAAAGAGGGTCCCTTCCAGGCTTCAGGATCACAACTATGTTGGCTTGCAGGGCCTGGGGAGGGAATGGGCTGCCCCTAGTGACAGCGTTGAAGGCGGACAACATAAGTTCTGATAGCTGTCCACCCAGTAGTTTATAAAACCTTGGTGTGAACCCGTCCGGGCCCGGACTCTTCCCCAGTTTCAGGTCGTCCAGAACCTGAGAGAGTTCTGAGGGCGATAAGTCACTCTCAAGTGCTGCAGAGTCAGCACCTGAGATAGTGGTGCGTGTATGAAGACGCAGGTACTGCGCTGTATGCTCGTGAGTTTGTCCATCCGTCTCCCCCCGGTGGGGTATGTTGTAGAGCTTAGAGTAGTAACCCCTAAAGGTTTCTAGGATCTCACTAGGAGCGCACACCTCGGTTCCAGAGGGGGTACGGATGGACATGATGTTTGTTTGGGGGGTCTGGGGACGCAATGCCCTAGCCAACCACCTCCCACTCTTATTGCCGTACTCGTATTGTCCCGCCCGAAATCTGTCCCTTGCGTTCAGGGTGTTCTGATCGAGTATGGCCAAGATCTCGTGCCTGATATTTATGATGTCTGTTAGTAGGGCTTCTGACCTCTGTGCTTTGTTGGCTGTTTCGCGGGACTCTAGGTCACGGAATAGCTGTTTAAGTCTATGTGTCCGCTCTTTTTTAAGCCTCGAGCCGTGCGAGATAAAGACTCCCCTCAGGGTGCATTTTAGTGCCTCCCATTTGAGTGGTGCTGGGGTTGTATCTGCTGCGTGGGTCTCTAAGAAGGTGGTGATTGTTTTGGTGATGTCATCCATACAGATGGGGTCTTTAAGTAAATTGTCGTTTAATTTCCAATTAAACCCTCTGTAGTCCTGTTTTGTCGGGTTAAGTTCGGCTAGTATTGGGGCATGGTCGGACCAGAGGAAATTCCCTATGGTGCATTTAGGGGCCCCATCTAACAATTTGTGTGTGATAAAGATGTAATCGATTCTGCTGTACGAGTTGTGGACCCGCGAATGGCAGCTATAGTCCCTATCGGCCGGGTGGAGAGATCTCCACAGGTCGACTAGGTGTAGACTCACCAGGTGTTTCTTGAGTCTGCGAATGGCCGAGAGCGAGACCGAGGAGCGCCCTGAAGAGGTGTCCAGATGTGGATCTAGGACCATGTTGAAGTCGCCTCCGGCTATGATGGTCGTGTTTTCTGCGAACTCTGATAATCTCCGGAGAGCTCTGGTGCCGAACAGGACCTGGCCCTGGTTAGGGAAATAAAAGTTAGCGAGGGTGAGAGTGTCGTTTAATATCTTAATTTTCAGGAATAAGTACCTCCCCTCGCCCTCCTTTTCTGACGCTATGATCTGTGGCTTAAAAGATTTGTGGAAGGCTATGGATACACCTCCAACTTTACGGTCTGGGTGGGGAGCATGAAACCAGTGTGGGTAGTAGCGGTTTTGGCAAGCGGGTGTGCTTGCAGTGGTGTAGTGGGTTTCTTGGAATAAGGCAATCATGATCTTCTTTTTGTGGAGATTATATAAAATCTGGTTTCTTTTCCCGGGGCTGTTTAGGCCTCTCGCGTTGTAGGAGCTTATTGTCACAGGAGCCATTGCTTACCCTTGGGGAGACATCGCCAGCAGTGTTGAGGAGACAGCCTCATGGTTGTGGGATGGGGGAACCTAGGGGAGGAAAGTTTAAAGAAGGGGAGAATCCAGAAAAGGGAAAGGTGAGAGCAAAGATTGGTGACAATTAGAACTGTTCTCCTGTTGAGTCGGGATCTTAGGCCAGGGAAAATCCCGTCTCCGAGTGTAAACATCACGCAGCTGGTAGAACTGCGGAAAAAAGAGAAAAAGAAAAAACAAAACAAAAAAGGCAAAAATTGAATAACTAGCATGCAGCAACTCGTGCTGCTGGCCTAGTATGGGGGAAGCTGGACCCGAACACCAGACCTCGGCTCCCCCCGTACCCCGGCTTCTGATGCTGAACCCCCAGAGGGGTATGATTCAAGGCATCCACGGATTTTAACGATAAGTTCTCCGTCGGGAGGCTGCTGTCTCCGGCAGTAGGCGCATCGGGCCTACGAAGAAGGGATACTGCTCTCTCTGGCTAGCGTTTCTCGTTTGGGCTGACCAGGTGCCATTCTTCTCTTGGGGGCTGCGGGTCTGGTGCGTCAACTTTGGGCCAATCGGGGATGGCTATCATTGGAAGTTCCAGTTTGGCCAGGAACCTTGGGAGGTCGCCCAGACCTCTAAATGTGGCTGAACGCCCGTCTCTTCCGGCGTGCAGCTGAAAGGGGAATCCCCAGCGATAGGGGATGTTTCTTTCTTTTAGCGCCGTCAGTATAGGCTTCACCGCTTTGCGGAGCTGCAGGGTTCTTCTAGATAAGTCTGGCAGTAATAAGAGGTTAGTGTCCTTGTAGATTAAGGGGCCTCGTTCCCGGACTCTTCTGAGGAGCTCCTCTTTGTCTCTGTAGAAGTGAATTCTACAGACGACGTCGCGGGGTCTTGCTGGGTCGGTGCTCCTAGGCCCTAGGGATCTGTGGATCCTGTCGATCTCCACTGGATTGTTTTCGGGTCTATTGAGGATGTCGCCAAAACTTTTTGTAGCCCATTTCTCCAGGTGGGCTGGTTCTATTTCCTCGCTCAGGCCTCTTATTCGGATATTGTTCCTCCTGTTACGGTTTTCAATATCGTCGAGCTGGGTTAAGATATTGGAGATTTGTAAGGAATGGTCTTGTAGGATTCTGTGGTGTTCGGTGAGCTGTGACTGCATCTGGATTTGTGTTTCTTCCGATTCAGCGACTCTGTATCCTATGTGTTTTATGTCTGCTTGCAGGGCTTCAATGGCTTGCATTTGTGAACTAGTTGCCCTTTTCAATAGTGCGTCGACTTCGTTTCTTGTAGGGATACTCTTTAGGTGAGCTTTCCAGTCCCAATCTCCGTCGTCGGCGGCTTCGTCTTCTTCTGAATCTGTCAGCAAGGTCGCTTTGGCATGGACCTGGGATCCTGCCCCCTTTAATGGTGGTGTCGAGATGGAAGGCGATGCGTTTTCAGGGGTCTCAGAGAGCTGCTCGTCTGACCCATCGTGGCCGGAGCGTGCGCTTGGGGGTCTATTATCGCCGCTTGTCGTCTCTGGCATTTGACTGGAGGGGATTGTCCCTTGGTCTGCTGTGTCCAGGGGAGCGCAGCTTCTCTGTCCTTTTACTTGGGAGCCTGTGCCCTTGCTCCTCTGACTCGGGGTGCCTCTAGGCAGCAGCTGCGGTCCCCGGGTCCGAGGAGCGCTTATCTTGTCTCCCTTGCCGGTTTCTGGCTGTGCTGGGGTGTCTAGGGAGCCCCCTCCAATAGCCCTGGTTGTTGGCCCCTTCTTGGGTATGGCGCCGGACGAGGTGGGCGGGGCCTGCCGCAGGAGACTGCTGGCTTGCTTGCTCTGTCTCTGGGGCTGCGGAGGTAAGTTCCTCTGGTGTCGGGGGTCTGTAGGGCTTATGGTGCTGCCCTGTGCCGGGGGAGAGTACCGTGCAGCCGTCCGGAGCGGCTCGGCTGAGAGCGGACATGAGGCTCCTCCCACTTCCGGGAGCGGCGGCGCCATCTTGGGGACCTCCGTGCCGGCCGGCCGCCTCGGCATATGAGCCAGGTACACGTCCAGCGGACCTGTTTCTTCTTGTTCCGGCGTCCCCCGGTCTCCCTGCTTCTTCATACGTCCCATCAGAGCGGTGCTGTGTCCGTGGATGCAGTTTAGGCACAGTTACAGCCGGGGCTTAGCGGGAGCACTGTTGAGGTGCGACCTACTGCTCCATGTCCCAATTTTACATTGATTTTTAACATTTTGAGGAACACTTTTTTTTCCTGCACCAAGCCAAGATTGCAAAGTCTCATGGGTGTCCAAATGATAGATCCCCCCACAAATGACCCCATTTTATAAACTACACCCCTTAATGTATTCACTGAGGGGGTCAGGAGGATTTTTACCCCACAGGTTTTGTCAAGAATTAATGCAATTTGGAGGGGAAGAAATTAAATTTCATATTTTTGCAAATATGTCATTTTAATTTTAATGATGGGATTTTTTTCTATATTGCACATGAAGATGAGGATTGGCACCCCAAAATGGAGACCCCCCGTATGTCCCGTGTTCAGAGATATACCCATTGTGGCCCTAATCTTGTGTCCGTATGCACAATGGGGCCCAAACCGAAAGGAGCAGCCGGTGGCTTTGTGAACAGTTATTTTGCATGAAAGTGTTTTAGGTCCCATTGCTCACTTGTGGAGCCCTTGAGCACTTTGGAGAACCCCCACAAATGACCCTGTTTAAAAAAACTAGACCCTTTAACGAATTCCTCTAGGGCTGTGCTGCGTATTTTGACCCACAGTATTTGAATGAATCTGAGCAAAGCAGAAGGAAAAAAGTTAAAGTTGTACTACCTCTAGCTTGGATACAAAATGTGAAACAGACCCCGTTGTATCGCCTCTAGCTTGGATACAAGACGTGATATGGGTGGGCAAGCTGCCACTTGGGATGCATTATGCATTGACACTTGGGGGTCAGGATAACAGCATGCTGACTATAGAGGGCAATGTATAGCTTTATGTCTTTGGTGATGTTAAATTCATTCTCTGTGGCTGATTTTACACAAGTGAGCACTATATCAGCCCGAGAAACTCAAACCAATATCTCGCATGGCAAATATGCGAGTGTGTCTGCCAGTGCAGTGCGCCTTGTAAGAACAATGCATTGCGATGTGTGTATGTGTGTAAAATATATACACATACATACACACATACATATACAAACACACACACACTGCTGTAGGAGCAACTGTAAGAAACAAAATAAATGGTGGGAATATGGCGGCCGCCTGATCTTTCACGCACATAGTAGTCATAGGGGAGGTCCTATATTTTCTCGGTCAAGTATTAACGGGAGAGAATACTGCTGGTGAAAACGAAACCACAGAAAGCTTAGGCTTAGTTTTGTCCCAATATACGGCCGTGACCATCACCAGCGATGCTTTTTTTTTTTAGAGGATTAAATCGCATCGCTGCCGCGCACATTAAAAACCACATGTTTTTGTTTAACGCGCAAGTCGGTAGGACTTTCCAATGTTAACATTGCAGCGCATATTTGTCGCCTTGTGATGCGATAAAACGCAGCCTCCATAGGATTACATGGGAGATTTTTAAAAACGCACTGCGCAGAAGGACACAGCAGGCTGCGATTTTCTCTCTCAACATCACATCAGTGAAAACCTTGCTGAAGGGAAGGGAATAGAGATGAGCGAACGTACTCGTTTCGAGTACTTACGCACCCGAGTACCGCCATTTTCGAGTACATCAGTACTCGCGCGCAAAGATTCGGGGGGCGCCGTGGCGGCACGGGGGGTAGCAGTGGGGAGTGGGGGGGAGAGGGAGAGAGGGCTCCCCCCTGTTCCCCGCTGCTACTCCCCGCACCGCCACGCCTCTCCCCGCCCCCCGGCGCCCCCCGAATCTTTGCGCGCGAGTACTGAAGTACTCGAAAATGGCGGTACTCGGGTGCGTAAGTACTCGAAACGAGTACGTTCGCTCATCTCTAGAAGGGAACCGTCGGGAATCATTGGCTGCGAAATCTGCTTTTTTTTTTTCAATAACCAACGCATCAGTTAAAAATGGCGCGATTTTACCCGCCGGTTTGAAACCACCCTAGAGAAAAATAGGGCAAAAAGATGGAGAACTGGGAGGTGACCCGCTAATCTCTATGGTGCTGTAAGTTTGGGTAAATCCAATAGGTGGTGCAACACGTTTCTGTAAAACCAACAGAGGGCGCTGCAATGTTACTGTAGAAACCAATGGACAGCATGGCAGGTAGCTATACATAAACTATACAAAATCTGATTGGTTGCTGCTGCCGCCGCCATTTTTTTAAAAGGTACGCTCAGTTCTTTCATAGAGAACAAGTAGGTAGGTACTTACAATTCAGGTAGGTAGGTTCAGTTTGGGCCTGGGAGAGACTCCAGTGGAGACTGACGGAAAAATGGCTGCTTACAACCTGTGGTCCTTGTTTCGGGTGCGCGTGTCACCATCGATCTAATGTATCTTACTGCATAGATATATATCTAGCTATAAAAATAGATAGTTATATATCAATATAGATATTTCTAAAAATATCTAGCTTTACGTATAATTTAAACTTCTATAGTTATGGTTTTGTAAGGCTGAAAACAGACCTACAGAATTTGTATTATTATCAGCATTATTCTTATAATTGCCATTGATGTTATTCCAGGGTCAGGTAATACACTGCATGAGGCTTTGACCAATTTTTACTATTTTAGGTAAAAAGCTGCATTGACTGCACTTCTGCATTTAGTGCGATATGGTAGGACTGCAAGCAAAGCCTGAGACAAGATCTTGGTGCGCCCCATGACAATACATATCAGGTAGGTATCCTGCCCTAGAGGTATGAAGGCACCATACAGCAGCACTCATCTGTAATCCAACCTGCAGGGACATTGTGTGCTGCTGTAATGCCCCAAAGTTACTGTAAGATTCTATTGCTTTACTGGTTTTTGCTTTTTTTGGTGTTTTTTATCTTTCATCCCAGTGCTACAAAGACCGAGGACAGAAAGCTCTGGCACTGAAATACTGTGATGAGGCTTCAGCCATGCCACCGGTTACTAAAGAGGTGAGGACTGTCAGTAGTAACGTGGTAACACAATTCAACTGTTGTTTCAGCCATTAATTTACTGACCTACTCCACTGCTTACTGTATTGATTCTCTAGAATAGAGCCTCCATAGCCGCCTGTTCCCCATCTTCTATACTAGAAGCTAGAAGTGGTACAACGCAGTACTAGAGTCCCCTTGCCTGTCCTTATCTTATCTTTTATCCAAGCTACAAGGCGTACAACAGGGTACTAGAGCCTCCATTCCCATCTGTATAACCTCTTGTATCCAAGCTAGAAGTGGTACAACAGGACACCAGAGCCTCCTTGCCCACGTTTCATGTTTTGTCACCAGCTGCTTCCTTTGGGTAAGTGAGAATAGTGAGAATTTTGGCCCATGTGAAAGGGGAATTACTGTATGCTAAACTGTTCATTTTCATTACCTTCTATGACATTTATGGAAATGACACGGCACAGATTATTGTTAGGGGTTCCATCATACTCCCCTTCTGTAGCCGCACCGCCTCCACGCTCCCCTCATGTAAGCCCACTTTCCTAGTGTAACCGTATTGTCACCACACCCCCCTTATGTAACCATACCGTCTTCACACTCCCCGCATGTAACCATACCACGGTTCGAAAAGTGTCATAATAGAGCCTTAAAGGGGTTCTGTCATTAAAAACAAAAAAATATACTGTATACTTACCGATTGCTCCCCAGGGAGCCTGCTTACCTCTTCTTCTTATCCCAAATCTTCTCCTGGAGCCGCTTGTCACTTCGGTCACGTGACCTCCAGCAACCCGATTTTCCTCCATCCGGTCAAAAAGTGTACATTGCGCTAGCTTCCGCTTCCTTCACTAGTGACGTATGCGTACATTGCCTTGTCAGGAAGCACGGAATGAAAGCAGCCGTGCGAGACAATGGCGCGACTGCGCACCCCGCACACGACTGCGCATGCAGCTATCCTGGAGATAGCTATAGTCTATGGAATATACACGGGCTTTAGCCTTGGCAGTCGTCGTCTTTAAAATCTATGTATAGCTACCTCCCATGCTGTCCATTGGTTTCTACAGTAACATTGCAGCGCCCTCTATTGGTTTTACAGAAACGTGCTGCACCTATGCTCCCTTTAATAAATGATCCCCAAATAGGGGACGTATCAGATGCAACACGCTCAGGCAGCACTCCGGGCGCACCCACAATGCTCTGAGGGAGCTGGAAGACCTTTGCATAGCCCCACCCAACGCTTTCTCAACCGCGCCCTCCCCCCTCCCCCTCACATCCTCCTCAGTCCTTCCTCTTGCACCGTGCTCACGCATCCTAGGCTTGCAGAGCCTGCAGGACTCGTCACCTCCCTACGCAGGATGGTTAAGCAGACGATGACACTAGAAGCAAGCACTAGTTTGCCTCTGAAGGTGCGTCCGTCGGTCGTTTTGAGAGATCTCTTTTGGTGGACGCATTTCGAGTGGGGACGGACGGAAACTTTTTCCCAAAAAAAGGAAAATTGGCTTCGAGCCCATAGGGCTTTATTGGCTTCCCCTGGGCTGGCATTAGTAGACCCTAGTAAGAATAAGAATAGATCAGCATGGTCATCTGAAGAAGTTAAAATGTACAGCAGGCCTTTTTTTTCCCCGCCATACATAAATAAATTCATCCATCCATCCATAACTATAGATTATATAGAGAAATAAATCTTGCTATTTGTATAGCGATAGATAGATAGAGTGAGTAGATTATAGACATACATTATATCCACATGATAGATTTTAGATTATTTATATCTGTGTAGATTTTATCATCTATATTAATTAGATAATCCATAGATCTATTATCTATCTATCAATCAATAGATCTATTATATAATCAACATACATTATAGAATCTACATATATACATAATACAGCTTTATGTGTTTGTGTATGTATGTAGATATATAAATATATATATATATATCATCTAAAATCTATCTTTAATCTATATGCACAAAATCTATATAATCTATATCTACATAATTAATAAATAAATAGATAGATTCATTCATTCATACTCATTCATTCATACATACATACATACATACATACATACACACTGTATGCAAATGAGCCAGGTGTCTGGCAGGCTGATGTCACTGCATTGTGATGTCATCAATTTAGAAGTATAAATACCGGACTTGGCAGCCATGTTAGTCAGTCTCCGCTGCAGCTCGGAGACGGGAGGTGGGGGAACCCCTATCTCCTCCGAGAAGCCACAGAACTGGACCCTTTTTATTTTTAGCAGAGTGCATTTTTAATGCAGCACACAAGGGGGAGACAGCGGCCTACCAAAATCTACTGGGTCATATGACGTGGCTGGCGGTGGGCGGGGAAGCGGTTTTTACTCACTCTGAGGAGTAAAGCCCTGGGGACTGTGGACATAACAGCTCCTGGCGGAAGATGATGATTGGTATTTGTTTCGGGGGTGGGGGGAGAAAATTCCGGAATACTTATTGGGTGTCTCGTCTGAAGTTTTTGCATCTATGGTCGGGGAATGGGAGAGCCCAAATCTTATAGTTCCAGTGTATGTACAACCTTCCACGAGAGCGCGGGGACGTTACTAGTCTAAGTAAACGATGCGCATAAATGCCACAAATGTATTAACCCTTAATCGTACTGACCAGCAGATTGTGTGCCTTTAGGAAAAGCATAGGTGTACCGTCAGGTGTCACAATTGCAAACCGGCCCCTGCGGTGAGGGAACTCAGAGGCCCCCACCATATAAAGAATGTGCATGGAGTGCATTACTCCCTTGCCGCACTGCCTGTTGTGGGAGGGGGTGGAGGGTTGGCCAATGCAGTGTACAGCGCGGAGCTGGTTGATGACATCATCATTCTTCTGCTCCTGGCACCCGTGTGGTCTCCTCACACTACCAGACGCCTGTTTTGGGAGGGGTGGAGGGTCGGCCGACGCGGTGTATGGCGCGGAGTTGGATGATGACATCATCATGCTGCTCCTGGCGCCTGTGTGGTCCCTTCACACTGCCGGACGCCTGTTGTGGGAGGGGTGGAGTGTCGGCCGACGCGGTGTATGTAGTGGAGCCGGATGATGACATCATCATTCTTCTGCTCCTGGCACCTGTAGAGAGCATTGGTCCTGTTCCGGAGGGCTGGTCCCATGACTGTCATATTCTGACTGCCCTGTGTTTGTCCCCCCCTTCCCCACGGCTCAGGGGTCAATGTATTTCTTGGAAGCCCCTTGAGAACATGGCCATATGAGGCCTGGTGAAGTGTAGTTCTTATTTTCCCATCTCTCGATGCCTGTGATGTATTCCAGCATTAATGCCCGGATACATTGTGTCCTGCGGGGGGCAGATTATCTCCATATCAAACACAACGCTTGGTTTTGGAAGTTCTTTTCCCATCCCTGCATTCAGCATCCCATAACTTCTGCATCTTCCCCGGTCAGAGGTAGGTGAGGCCTTGCTTTCTACGTGACGACCTTTTTGCCCCATTTTGGGTCCATACTTTTGATCACTTAGTATTTTGCCTCCATTTATTAGAGGTTTGTCTTTTTCTCCAGTTTTTCTGTGTTTGATAGTGTATTCAGTGTATTGTACAGGCCATTACGGATATGGTGATACCAAATATGGGGGTCTTCACCCCCCCTCCCATATGAAATAGAGGAAAATGCACAGAAAAGTTGAATATCTATATCTCTCTCTATAGGGGCCACAACAGCCATGATTATACAAGAGGCTTCTGTACCGCAATGCCTCATCGGTTACAGTAGTGATCATAGGTAATGGCAAGCAGGGACACCTGTTGTCATGGCAACCAATCGGCCCGCCACGATTACAAGGGCCAGACGACATAACATAGGGAGCATGCTCCCTCGGGGAATCCTCTACTTGCTGCCATCTCAACAGAATGTAGGAGTTTAATAGTAGGGATCGCTATCCTTATGTACCCTGCTGTAGCAGTGGGAAGCCCGCTATCGGATGGTGTGAGCTCAGCTTCTGATCCCACGCCATCCACATGATGTACGCTTGTGTCCTGTTGTGGCAAGTACCACACAGCCAGGACAGACGTACATCCGGTGGCATTAAGGGTTTAACCCCTTAAGAGATAACTTATGTCCTGGGTGGTTGGTACTTGCTGTAAACTCGTGGGAGCAGAATCTGAGATTGTACTATCCCACAGTGGGAGCTGGCTGGGACTGACAGCAATCTATGCTGATCGTGGCATGTAAAGGGTTCACAGAGGGAGCTGGCTGGGACTGACAGCAATCTATGCTGACCGTGGCATGTAAAGGGTTCACAGTGGGAGCTGGCTGGGGCTCACAGCAATCTATGCTGACCGTGGCATGTAAAGGGTTTATAGAGGGAGCTGGCTGGGACTGACAGCAATCTATGCTGACCGTAGCATGTAAAGGGTTCGCAGAGGGAGCTGGCTGGGACTGACAGCAATCTATGCTGACTGGGCATGTAAAAGGTTTACAGGGGGAGCTGGCTGGGACTGACAGCCATCTATGCTGACCGCGGCATGTGGAGGGAGCACAGAGGGAGCTGGCTGGGACTGACAGCAATCTACGCTGATCGCGACATGTAAAGGGTTTACAGAGGGAGCTGGCTGGGACTGACAGCCATCTTTGCTGACCGCGGCTTGTAAAGGGTTCACAGTGGGAGCTGGCTGGGATTGAAAGTAATAAATGCTGACCACGGCATGTAAAGGGTTTACAGAGGGAGCTGGCTGGGGCTGACAGCAATCTATGCTGACTGTGGCATGAAAAACATAGTAACATAGTAACATAGTATGTAAGGCCGAATGAAGACATTGTCCATCTAGTCCAGCCTGTCTATCCTACTGTGTTGATCCAGAGGAAGGCAAAAAACCCCAAGGCCAGAAGCCAATTAGCCCTTTTTGGGGGAAAAATTCCTTCCCGACTCCCTAATGGCAATCAGACTGTTCCCTGGATCAACCCCTAATAGTTCCTGCCTGCCTGTATACCAGGATTGACACTTAACCTAATATTTATATCCTGTAATATCCTTCTTCTCCAGAAAGACATCAAGTCCCCTTTTAAACTCCTCTATCGATTTTGCCATCACCACTTCCTCCGGTAGAAAGGTCCACAGTCTAACTGCTCTTACAGTAAAGAACCCCTTTCTATGTTGGTGATGAAACCTACTTTCCTCTAATCGTAGCGGATGTCCTCTTGTTACCTTTGTGGTCCTGGGTGTAAACAGATCACGGGAGAGATCCATGTGTTGTCCCCTCATGTACTTATACATGGTTATTTGGTCGCCTCTTAACCTTTTTTCTAGAGTAAATAGTCCCAATTTGGATAGCCTCTCTGGGTATTCCAGTCCCGTCATTCCATGTATTAGTTTAGTTGCCCTTCTTTGAACCCCTTCAAGCACTGTGACATCTTTCCTGAGCACCGGTGTCCAGAATTGTACGCAGTATTCCATGTGAGGCCTGACAAGTGCCTTATATAGTGGAAGGATAATGTTCTCGTCCTTCGCCCCTATACCTCTTTTAATGCACCCCAAGACTTTATTTGCCTTTGCAGCAGCTGACTGGCATTGGTTACTCCAGTTTAGTCTATTATCCACTAATACCCCTAGATCCTTTTCCATATCACTTTTCCCTAGTGGTACCCCAATAAGTGAATATTGGTGACATCCGTTTCTCCTGCCCATGTGCATAGTCTTACATTTTTCAACATTGAACTTCATTTGCCATTTTTCTGCCCAAGCCCCCATCTTATCCAGGTCCGTTTGTAGCCGCACATTGTCCTCCGTTGCATTAATTATATTGTATAATTTTGTGTCATCTGCAAATATTGATATTTTGCTGTGCAGCCCCTCTATCAGGTCATTAATAAATATGTTGAACAGAGTGGGGCCTAATACTGAACCCTGTGGCACCCCGCTAGCGACTGTGGTCCAATCAGAGTACGAACCATTTATTACCACCCTCTGCTTTCTATCGTTGAGCCAATTTTTTACCCACTTACACACGTTTTCGCCCAGTCCGAGCTGCCTCATTTTGTATATTAGCCTATTATGTGGCACAGTGTCAAAGGCTTTAGAGAAGTCCAGATATACAAGATCAATAGATTCCCCCTGGTCCAGCTTAGAGCTTACTTCATCGTAGAAACTGATCAGATTTGTCTGACATGAGCGACCCTTCATGAATCCATGCTGGTGAGGAGTTATTCCCTTAATCTCCTTGAGGTACTCATCGATGGCGTCTCTCAGAATCCCCTCGAAAATTTTTCCCGTTACTGAAGTGAGACTTACTGGCCTGTAGTTACCAGGCTCACTTTTGCTCCCTTTTTTGTAAATTGGAACCACGTTGGCAATGCGCCAGTCCAATGGTACTACTCCGGTCTTGATAGTGTCTAGAAATATTAGGTATAGCGGCCTAGCTATCTCGTCACTTAGTTCCTTTAGTATCCTTGGGTGTAATCCATCTGGGCCCGGTGATTTATCAATTTTAGTTTTCTTTAGACGCTTCCGCACCTCCTCCTGCGTTAGGTATGAGATATTTTGTGAGGGGTTCGTTTTATTCCCCTGCATCTCGTGTGGCATTTCCTTTTCTTTGGTGAACACACTTGAGAAGAAGCTGTTTAGTAGATTTGCTTTCCCTTCGTCATCATCAATGATTTCTCCTGCATTGTTTTTTAAAGGGCCAGCGCTCTCCCTGCAAATCCTTTTGCTGTTTATGTAGTTGAAAAATAGCTTCGGGTTGTTTCTGCTCTCTTTTGCGATCCGTCTTTCTGCTTCCTCCTTGGCAGTTTTGATCGTATCTTTGCATATTTTGTTTTTTTCCCTGTATGATTTTAGCGCTTCTTCGCTGCCTTCTTGCTTTAGTAGTTTGAACGCTTTCTTCTTTTCGTTTATTGCCCCTCGTACCGTCTTGTCGAGCCACATTGGTTTCCTTTTAGCTGAGTTTCTTTTATTTTTAAAGGGAATGAACTGCTCACATGAGGTGATTAGGATCCTTTTGAACTTTTCCCATTTTTCCTCCGTACTGATATTTTTGAGGATGTTGTCCCAATTAATGTTACCGATAGTAGTTCTAAGCTCATCAAATTTTGCTTTACTAAAGTTTAGTTTCTTTGCCACTCCCTGATAAGGCTTCCTATTGATTGACAGCTGGAAGTTGATTATATTGTGGTCGCTGTTCCCCAAGTGCCCCTCAACCTGAACCCCCCTTATACGTTCCGGTTTGTTAGTTAGTACTAGGTCCAGAATGGCCCTCCCTCTTGTTGGTTCCTGCACAAGTTGGTTCAGGTAATTGTCTTTAATTACTCTCAAGAACTTATCACCCCTGTGAGATTTGCAGGTTTCGTTCTCCCATGTTATATCTGGGTAATTAAAGTCCCCCATGATAATTACTTCGTTTCGTTTTGACACCTCTTCTATCTGCCTTAGTAGTAAGTCTTCAGTTTCTTCTGTTGCTTTTGGTGGTCGATAGAAGACCCCTATCAGGATTTTGTTATTTTTTCCTCCCTGTATTTCTACCCACAGAGATTCCACCTGTTCGTCTCCTACCCCTATATCCTCCCGTAGCCTCGGCTTCAAGTTCGATTTGACGTACAGACATACCCCTCCCCCTTTCTGGTTCCTTCGGTCTCTTCTGAAGAGATTGTACCCCTGCAAATTCACCGCCCAATCGCACTTATCATCAAGGTTTACAGAGGGAGCTGGCTTGGGCTGACAGCAATCTATGCTGACCGTGACATGTAAAAGGTTTACAGAGGGAGCTGGCTGGGGCTGACAGCAATCTATGCTGACCGTGGCATATAAAGGGAGCACAGTGGGAGCTGGCTTGGGCTGACAGCAATCTATGCTGACCGTGGAATGTAAAGGGTTCACAGTGGGAGCTGGTTGGGACTGACAGCAATCTATGCTGACCGTGGAATGTAAAGGGTACAATGGTGTCGCATCTGTAAGAAGTCCCCGCGCTGCACGCAGATGGCGCAGAGCGGTGCAGTTGGGGCCGCGCCATGTCCGCTAGGTGCTGTTATTCACCCGCCCCTCCAGCCTCCTGTGCGGCAGTAGCCATGCATGAAGACTCGGCCTGCGCTGTGCAGCTGCTTCTGTTGTGCGCATAAACCTCTCCATTTATGACCCCACTAGTCCCAGCGAAGACTAGAGAGCCCTCCCCATTACCCACAATGCCCCAGCGGAGACTATGGCCCGCCCATTACCCACAATGCCCTGGTTAAAGCAGCTGTAAACACTAATGCCCACTAGAGATATGATAGCCTCATCTGCTGGATGTGCAGCTCTGCCTGCAGGAACTGAAGTCCGGCCACCGCACCCACCCCAAAAGACATGAAGTTCAGAACTGCTGCGTTAAAAAACTAGACCCCTTAACGAATTCTTCTAGGGCTGTGCTGCGTATTTTGACCCACAGTATTTGAATGAATCTGAGCAAAGCAAAAGGAAAAAATTACAATTTTAATTTTTTGGGCAATTGTGTCATTTTAAAAGCATTTTTTTGTACAGTGTACATAGGAATGAAGACTTTCACTCCAAAATGGATCCCCGTTTGTCCCGTGTTCAGAAACCTACCCATTGTGGCCCTAATATTATGACCGTATGCACAACAGGGCCCAAACCGAAAGGCGCATCAAACGTCAACTGTGTCTTAACATTTACGTAATCGCCATTATCCATCGGATAACAGCGATCACATGACCGGGGACCGCTCACTGCGGCCCTCAGTCACTGCTCCAGGCTCTCGGCTACCTTTAGTAGCCAGGAGTAAGGAGACTTTAAATTTACCAGGCCCTCTGCAGCTTCTGCGCTTGCGTCCACCATCTTGCTGATGGGCATATGCGCTCACATGGACCATGCTCCATTTTCGTGCGGGAGACCAAAATCGGAATTTACTCACCTGCTCCGGATCTTCCCTTCGCCGCGGCTGGCTGTATAACATATTCAGTCGTGTAACGATCACAATAAAGCTGCGCTGCGAACACACAGGATAGATGATGTATACTCACTTAGGAGAGGGGAGTGTCAGCCTCCCCCCTCAGGAGTCCGAGATGGCTCTAAACAATTGTTAACTCCGAAGACTACCTCCACCAGAATCGAAAGTTGCTTCCTCACGATCCAATATCAGGAAATAGTTTTTATTATTAAACAAACACAAATAGGTCCCTTTTTGAGGGGACCCGGCCTATACATACAACGCGTTTCGGCTGTTGGAAGCCTTTTTCAAGTATATCCTGCCACTCATAGATAGCTAACTTAAATATAAAACTACTAGACATACAATTCAATCACCTGGAAGAGCCACGTTGTATCGGGCGAAGTATACATCCTGGCGTGCGTCCCTGCATTGCCACCGGCTCACGCGTCATAATAACGCTGCTGGAGGACCTGTGATGATGCCGAAAAGTGGGCGGAGCAAGCGGTCACATGACTGGCAATGTCATGTGACACCGCAGATGGAATTGACAGTGAGGAGGTCACGTGACTGGCACTGTCATGTGACCGGCACAGACACGTCACATTACGTATGGGGGTTCACAGCGGGAGAGGTGGGCTAGCCGTCACCTATTATCCCGGCTGACATGTAAAGCTCCTTCCCATGTAATAACATGATAGGCATCCTATAATGTGATACACCATGACATATCAAAAAAGGCCCATTATATAAATATATATATAAATATATATATATTATATAAATTATATAAGTGATTTTTTTTAAAATGGAGCATGAAAAAATCTGGACCATGCTCCATTTTCGTGCGGGAGACCAAAATCGGAATTCACCTGCTCCAGATCTTCCCTTCGCCGCGGCTGGCTGTATAACATATCCAGTCGTGTGAGACCGGCCTTCGGTAGATCACTACCTTTTTATCACGTGACCAGGGACAGCTCAACGAGACCACCGATCACTGCTCCAGGCTCTCGGTGACCTTTGGTAGCCGGGAGCATAGAGATTTAAAATTTACCGGGCTCCCCAGCTGCTGCGCATGTCTCTGGCATTTTAAGGCAGGTTCATGCGCAGAAGCCGGAGAAGGTCCACGGAGGAGGATCACATTGAGGTTCAAATACGGAGGCCTCCGGTAAGAAGTTTCACCGATCTAAGAGGGGAGATTAAACTTCAACTTTTTCTTAACTTTTACATGATTGCCGCTATCCAACCGAGGATAAGGATCCCGGGGGACATCTCTGGAGGCCTATAGAAATATTGTCACCTTCCTTTACGGATTGGATTCGTTACGGAATGGATATCCATTGGCTAACGGCAATCACGTGACTGGGGACCATGTACTGCGGCCCACCATGAAATCTCCAGGCTCTCGGCTATGTTTGGTAGCCAGGAGCAGGGATATCTTAAATTACTCAGGCAAACTGCGGCTCTTGCATCGGCCAACGTTGACGACGGGCGCGTGCGCAGAAGCCGAGGTGAGGTCCAAGGGTAAATCCGGGGGCCTTAGGTATGTAATTACATCTCCCCTCACGAATATGAGCGAAGATTACATTTTACCATTTTTTAACTTTGTTTACTTTTAAGGGTGACTGGTGGTCGCGCCAACAGCAGGGAGCTGTCATGTCCACAGCCCCCAGGGCTTTAATCCCCAGAGCAAGTGTCTTTTTACGGCCCTGGAGATTAAAGGCCGCTTAGGCAGGAAGTCACTAAGGGGTTAAGGAGCAAACAGACTTCGTCACTAGGGCCGCTCTCACACAGACAGTTTTTACAGCGTTTAGCTCGGCGTTTGAAAAGCCACGGTAAACACTGTAAAACACCTCCATTGATTTCAGTGGAGCTTCTCAGTGATGTGGATTTATTTTGGGGTCTACGGCGTAATCAATAGGAATGTTTGTACCCTTCCAGATTTATGTTCAGAGATTGTGCGCACAATGTAAGAGATCACACGGAGACAAGACTGTCAGTGAAGAAAGTCTTCCTGACTGTTTATTAGTAGGCGTATAGCATCTTATATAGCATGATGAGTTAATTGCCCTTTATGGGCAGCAGGAAGCAATACGTGGTTGGGAATCAAAGCATGGGATTGGGTGGTCCAAATATGGTCTTTTTCCATACGGTCCTGCGTGAGTTGCTGTAGTCATGGACGTCCGACATCACGTGGTTTCAGGTACAAAATCAGCGCCATCTCTCCGAGTTTGATGGAGAGGGCAGGGGCGAGAATGAGCAATGTGTCGTCAAATGACGCCTGAGGGTTATGTGCAGGTAAAATGTGTCCTGAGGTTATGAGCGTGTGTTTCTATAATGCTGCATATTCTGATGACGGTTAGCAGTAATGAAACTGTCTGTTTTACTAACTGTCCCTACACTACCCCGCAGCCCTCAACGGTTGACCCTCCTCGACCTCCCAGATCGAGGCAGGCCCATCGAGCAAGCTAAGGCAAGCTCTCCGGGTCTACCACAGGGTTTTTCACAGCCCTTGCGACTGGACCACAGCTAGCCTGAGTCCCCTGTATTAGTTTAGTCGCTCTTCTTTGAACCCCCTCCAATACTGTAACATCTTTCCTGAGCACCGGTGATGAAATAAGAACATCTAAAATCTATTTGGTATCTTCGTGTCCATAACAATTTGAACTCTCAAAAAATCTGCATCATTTATGTTGTCAGAAAAAAAGCCAAAATGTCAGAATTGTACTTTTTGGGTCATTCAATTCCCCCCCCCCAAAAAATATCATAAAAAACGTCCACGGTCCAAGGGTAAATCCGGGGGCCTTAGGTATGTAATTGCATCTCCCCTCACGAATATGAGCGAAGATTACATTTTACCATTTTTTAACTTTCTGTTGACTTTTAAGGGTGACTGGTGGTCGCGCCAACAGCAGGGAGTTGTCATGTCAAGCACTGAGCTCCCATGAACGGCGGAGTCGTAGTCATGCAATGAGACTAGTGCTACGTGACCAAGATCGCTGTATAGCCCTGCGACCTCACACTCTCGGGCCGGCTTCACACCACCGGTTTCCTATTGTTCAATCCGCAGTCGTCGTCCACACGGAGGATCTGCAGCAAATCACATGCATTGAAAGATACATACTACTGCTACTTCCTTCACACTCGCGGTCATCTGCATTACAGAATCTGCAGGAACGCAGGGTCGCCGGCTGGGGTAACGGCCAGATTCTGCTGTGGTATCCCGCAATCGGAATGTGAAGCGGTTGTGTGCAGCTGGCCTTACTGAAGACAATGTAGTTGCGATACAACTCACAAGTAGCTGCGACCAATATATTGCAAAAATCCAACCTCGGTGAGGTTTTAGCACTCTATAGGTTGTGGGAACTTGCGCGACCCCATTGATATATTTGAGAATGCAAGTTCACAGGGCTGCACAGCGATCTTTGGTCACATGACCCATGTCATGGCGAAAGACTCCATAGAGCTCCAGCCTTAGGGCTCATGTCCACGATTGTGTTCTCACCGCAGAGACGCAGCGTTTTACGCATACCACCGTGGGCTCTTCGGCCAGATTCACACAGATGTATTTGCGTAGCATATTACGCATGAAAAATATACATGCTAAATACACGTCAGTAGAACCCGCTGATTGCAGCGAGTTCCTTCACATAAGTGTATTTTGCATGCGCATTTTGTCCAAAAAAAAAGCAGTCCCCTTTATTTTCTCGTGCATTTCTGCAGGGGAAGAACATGTATTATTCTAATTACACTAATTGCCTATTTCAATAAATGGCGGCATGGTTGCGTGTTTTTTTGCGCTTGCAAATGTGCTTGATTCATGCTAACAAAAGTACAGTAAGGGCCGCTTCACACAAACATATTTGTTTCAATGGGTGCCTTCAGAATTCTCTTTACAATATAGTTGCGTATAGGCTGCGGGTATATCCGCGACCACGGAGCACAATAGGCTCTATGCTGCGGATATCCGCGGTAAAATAGAACCTGCTGCGTTCTCTTTTCTGCTTCCATGGGTGGAAATTCAGCAGGAAATCCGGCAGCGGAATTTCCGCCCGTGTGCACGGGGCCTAAGGCTGCTCTAAGACGTGCGTTCAGAAAACACAGCTTAAAATCGTGGGTTTTTTACCTCAATTTTGAGCAGCACTTTTGAACGCATGGTAAAGTGGTTTTAATGCACCCCACAATTGTGATGGGTGGGGAGGTGCGTTAGAAAACGCAAATACAGGACAGATAGCGCTTAAAAATCACCGCTTCCGAGCTCACGTCTGAGTAATCGCATTCAAATCAATAGAAACAGTATACCGCAATAAAAAGCGGTGTGTGAGTGTGATTCTCATCTAGCTCAGGAAACGCGTTAATAGGGCTAATTCATGTATGGAAATTCGTTTTGCAGCTTTCCTAGCTATCCTCCGGCACGGCTACTTACCCGAAGTGATGCGAGGCGGTTTTGAGATAAAAATGCCTCACATCCGCGGGGAAATTGCATGTTGGCGAGGGAGTGATTCACGGCCCGATATCGCACTCGTCCGTGTGACGTTAGCTTTATAGTTTGGGGGATAGTTCTGGTATACACGCTGATTTTGTAGCATAGATGCGCTGTGAATTGAGGTGAATATATATTTTGGCAAGTCAGTCAATGGAGCTAAAAGAGGAGTCAAGGCATGATCTACTGACTTAGGGCTAATGCCCACGGATGGATTTCTGCCGCGTTTCATGAACCTAATAATAGCTTACTGCCTTTAAATGTTCACACATCATGAAAGAAATCGTGCCATGTTCTAATTGCCACGGGAAAACGCGCAGCCGGCGTCCATTGCAGTCAATTGAAGCCATGCATCACGTGATACATGGCGGAAGTATAGCATGATTACGCGTTTTTTTTGTTTTTTTCAGCCTCACTGCGGCTGTAGATTGCTGCGCCCGTGTGAAGGAGTCCTAAAGAATATTTAACATTAAGCAAAAACTAGTGCCAGATTCTTGACAAGCACACAAGCTACCGCTAATCTCTGCGCCAAAACTATGCCAAATGATTGTGCCCCAATACCTTTACCTTACTTATATTTGTTACTGTATTACTTTATTATTGCAACACACTGTATGCAAATGAGCCAGGTGTCTGGCAGGCTGATGTCACTGCATTGTGATGTCATCAATTTAGAAGTATAAATACCGGCAGCCATGTTAGTCAGTCTCCACTGCAGCTTGGAGACGGGAGGTGGGGGAACCCCTATCTCCTCCGAGAAGCCACAGAACTGGACCTTTTTTTATTTTTAGCTGAGTGCATTTTTAATGCAGCACACAAGGGGGAGACAGCGGCCTACCAAAATCTACTGGGTCATATGACGCGGCTGGCGGTGGGCGGGGAAGCGTTTTTTACTCTATCTTCCGCTGTGCTACAGCGGAAGATAGCGTGACGGACGGCTTCCATTGACTAGAATGGAGGCCGGCCACGCGTACACCCGCGGCAAATAAAGCATACCGCGGGTGAGGTCGGGTGATTTCACAGTGCGGAATTCCGCGATGGAATTCCGCACCGTGAGCATTGAGCTATTAGGTTCAATAGAACCTAATAGCTGCGGGCAATGCAGCGGACTTACGCAGCGTATTACGCAGCGGAAATCCCTCCGTGGGAAGGAGCCCTAACTTTAGCCAGCAGAAGGCGCCATAGTATAAGGCAGAAAAAGAAAAGCCCCTAGGCAACCCCGAATCCAAAATTGGATTGCAGAGGGTTAAAGAGGCCCTATCCTTTTTAGAACGACGGGGTAAAATCATACGTCCTGATCAGCCCCGCCCCTGACACGTTGGCACTTTGCGATAAATAAGTGGGTTTTGTGTTGCAGTTTGGGTACCCAGTCTCTAAAAGGTTCGCCATCACTGATATAGAGGAAGCCCCGACATGTTGGACATGTTGGATACACATGGGAGTGCAGCGCCAAAAACACATGGAACCGTAGTGAGAGGAAAAACAGTGTGAAAATGGCCTTATAAAGATATATTTTTACATTTAGGCTGGATTCCGACGAGCTTACGCATATTTGCACAGACAAAGAAATAACACGCAACGATTATCTCAGCTAGTGAAATAGACAATTAGTATAATATGCGTTCTTTCCCTATGAGAATGTGCGAGAAAATATAGTATGCTGCGTATTTTTTTGTGCGATCGAAATGCACAATGTATGTACGTACGTGCGTGTATGTATGTAAGTACGTGCGTGTATGTATGTACGTACGTGCGTGCATGTATGTATGTATGTATGTATGTATGTACGTACGTGCGTGCATGTATGTATGTATGTATGTACGTGCGTGCATGTTTGTATGTACGTACGTGCGTGTATGTGTACGTGCGTGTATGTATGTACGTATGTACGTACATGCGTTTATGTATGTACGTGCGTGTATGTATGTACGCGTACGTACGTGTATGTATGTACGTACGCGTGTGTACGTACGCGTGTGTATGTACGTACGCGTGTGTACGTACGCGTGTGTATGTACGTACGCGTGTGTACACGTACGTCGAATTTGGACAATAGTATGCTGTGCATACTAACATAACATTAGGGCCACAATGGGTACATTTCTGAAAACAATACAAACAGGGGTATCCATTTTGGGGTGTCAGTGCACATGAAAATGATTTTGGGGGAAAAAATTTTAGAATAGCACATTACCCGAACACTTTTTTTTTTTTAATCTAAATTGCATTAATTCCTGAAAATGTGGGATCTAAATAATGTGGCGCGCATGCGCAGAAGCCGGCGAGCCCGGCAAATTCAAAATCTCCCTGCACCCGGCTGTCACAGATAGCCGAGTGCAGGGAGATATGACTGGGATAACGGTGATCATATAAAGTTAAAAAGTAAAAAAAAAAAAAAAGTTAAAAGTTTAAAAAGTTAAAGTTTCATCTCCCCTTACGGATCGTATCCGTAAGGGGGATGAAATTACGTACCCAAGGTCCCGGATTTGTTCCCTGGTGGGATGTTGATCCGTGGACCTTACCCCAGCTTCTGCGCAAAAGTGAAAGATTGCCCAATAAATGTAACATCTCCCTGCTGCTGGCTACCAAAGGTCGCCAAGAGCCTGGAGATGTCACGGGGAGCCGCGGTATACGGTTACTGGTCACGTGATCGCCGTTATCCAATGCATAATGGCGATCACGTAAAAGTTCTTTAAAAAGTGGCAGTTTCATCTCCCCTCACCGAAGCGATCGGTGAGAGGAGATGAAACATCTTCTCGGAGGCTTCCGCATTTGAATCCAGATGCGATTATCCTCCATGGATCCTGCCAGCTCCTGGGTATGCGCCCGCCGGCAAAATGCCGGACACATTCGCAGGAGCTGGGGAGCCCAGGAAATTTTAAATCTCCTTGCTCCCAGCGACCAATGGTTGCTGCGTGCTTGGAGCAGTGACCGGGGGCCTCGTTGAGCGGTCCCCGGTCACATGATAAAGTAGCGAACTAACATTAGGCCGGTCACACATGACCGGAGAGGAATTACGGGTTCTGCATGCGCTTGATCAACGGTAATCCGCGGATCAATCGCATGCATTGGATTACACAATTCCCCCCAATTAGCGGGTCGGAATTGCGTAATCCACTCGCAGAAACCACACACACATATATACACACACACACACAAGGCTCTCACCCTGCAGCTGCTCCTCCTCAGCGATGCTCTCCTTGCTGCAGAGATCATGTTCTCTGCACTCCCCTTCCCTCCTCCGCGGCCGTTGTCAGTCTGCTATCGGCACTCCTCTATTACTGTCTGCATTAGACAGAACAAGCCGAGAGCAGACTGCCTACTGACAGCAGCACTCCCCACCAGGCACACAAACAGCAGCGGGGGAGGGGCGGCCCACAAAGGACACAGAAGAACTGGCAGTATCTCAAGAGCCCTGTAGCCCCCCATGCTCCCCCTATTCATCACCCTCAGGGGCAAACACAAGGGGCCCACGCCAGCACCCTCCACCAGACTCACATTGCGAAGAGGAGCAATGGGATTGGCGCGCACACCTGCGTTCACTCCCCACCAAAAGAGATCTGGACGAATCTCTATATAAGCTCGAACAATCCCACAAAAGAGACATTACAGGTCTACAAAAAGACATCCTGCACGTAGGTCAACGCCTTGGGGAAGTGGAGGAAATACAGGAAAAGCTAATTGACACTGTCGACTCGCACAGAAAGGTCATCCAAGCACAGTCGGCCCAAATTTCGGAGTTGTTTCTTCACTTAGACGACCTTGAAAACCGCCATAGGCGGAACAATTTGCGCATAAGAGGCCTAGACGAAAGGGTCGAGCACAACCAACTTGCCACCTGGGCACAAAAATTCTTCAACGACTTACTGAAACGCCCACCAGAAGACCTCATAGAGATCGACAGAATACACCGCACTCTGGGCCCGCGCTCCGCAGACCCCGCAAGGCCGCGAGATGTAGTGTGCAGAGTGCACTTCTTCCAGGAGAAAGAACAGATAATGAGAAGCGCTAGAGATGCTGGAAATCTACACTACAAGGGGTCCCCCATTCTCCTCCTACAAGACCTTTCCCGCCGCACACTTCAACAAAGAAGAGCACTAAAACCACTACTGCCGGCGCTGAGAGATAAGGACATTCTATATCAATGGGGCTACCCCTTCCAACTGCAGGCGCGCAAAGGGAACAAAAGAGCAACCTTTAGGTCCCTGGGGGATCTGCCCAATTTCCTGCACACATTCGAACTCCCGATGATTGACTTACCGGACTGGCCCAGACACGTAGGGGCGCTGGCTCCCGCTGTGGGCTCCCCATGGCAAAGAGCCAGCGACAAAACCAAACGCTGACAACCCAGACCCTCTCTTCTGAGATGCCGACCAACTGTCAAGAGACAAACGCAAGCCGACGTCCCCGCTTGCCCACCCGCTCCAGAGACCCGCTGAGACATCACTAACGCTCCTGAGAACGGAGCCACTAAGCTATAGCCTTAAAATGTTATATTTGTTCTAGCCGCGGCCGTAACGGGGCACAGCTCCGATGCCAGGTTTCGTTCGTTCCCCAGCAGAGGGTGCAGCCCGGGCGCTGCCACGTAAGGTGTTTTCCTTAAACTGCACTGAGGAAAGTTTAATAGGGCCTCACCCCATATATGTTATATTTCTCCTGTCTGTTTCTGTGTTGTTCTTTCACCCCCCCTTCCCACCTCTCCCACTTGTGCCTTACCCCCCCCCCCCCCCCCACACCCTAAGATTGGTCACCTAGCATTCCAAAACACGCTCACTCAACTACTAGAGATATGGCCAACGTAACAGTCTGCACTTACAATGTTAAAGGCCTGAACACTCCGGGGAAAAGAAGCCAAGTTCTGTATCACTTACATAAGAAAAAAATAATGGTAGCCTTACTGCAAGAGACCCACTTTAAAGCAGACAACATTCCACGCTTTTCCTCTAAATTCTACACCACGTGGGTCCACAGCCCGCACCCCACAAAAAAGGCGAGGGGGGTCTCGGTGGCACTACACAAGTCCTTCCAACATGAGGTGATCGATCAAATGGTCGACCCACAGGGCCGTTACATCTTCTTAAAACTAGAGGTCATGAATTCAATAATCTCAATTGCTAACATTTATTTCCCCAATCAGGACCAGATCTCCTTCGGGCTGACAACTTTGAGAAAACTGGCTGACTTCGCCGATGGCTCTGACGTGATCCTAGGCGGCGACCTTAATCTAGTGATGGACCCAGGACTGGACTCGTCGGTTGGTAAGTCCCCCATCTCCCACGCAGCACGTCGCACATTCAAAAAAGAACTAGATAGGCTGAGGTTGGTGGACCTGTGGAGGATTTTGCACCCCGGGGTCAGGGACTATAGCTTCCATTCAGCGGTGCATAACAGCTACAGCCGAATAGACCACCTTTTTATATCCCACAGACTGTTGGACCATGGCCCCTCGTGCTCCATAGGCCCCTTCCTGTGGTCAGACCACGCCCCTATCTATGGGGGTCTCTCTAGAGTGGGAGGACCTCCCAAAACATTTCAGTGGAAACTCAACGACAATTTGCTTAACGACGCTGTCTGCGCCGGAGACATCAAAAAAACAATAGAGATGTTCGCGGAAACACACAGGGAGGACCACACAGACCCCCCCATTAAATGGGAGGCCCTGAAGTGCGTCCTACGAGGCGTCTTCATCTCCCATGGATCCCGCTTAAAAAAAGACAGGTCAGCAAAACTGAAAAGACTCTTAGAAGAATTACAGACAAAAGAGAGACTAAACAAAGGTAGACCCACAGAGAACACGAAAGTGGAAATCTCCACAATTCGTCAACAAATCCTCTCGATACTCGACCAAAGGACACTAGGATTCAGAGACAAGATGCGCAGATGCGCGTTCGAGTATGGAGATAAATGTGGGAAATGGCTCTCAAAGACCCTACACCCCAAGGCCCCCCTGACTTATATCCCGAAAATACAAAAGCGACAGGGAGGAGTAGCCCACTCAACTACCGAAATTCTCGAGGCCTTCCGCGAATACTATAGCAGCCTATATAACATAGAGAGAGACCCCGCTCGGACCCCGAGGGACAGTGAAGTCGAGGAATACCTAGACAGCCACGCTCCTGGACCTATAGATCCAGAAGCGTCCGCGGAAATGGAAGAGGACTTCTCCCCCACAGAAGTCTCAGCCCTCATCAAAGAGCTAAAAGTAGGCAAGAGCCCGGGCCCAGACGGACTGACCCCAAAATTCTATAAACTATTCAAAAACGAATTAGCCCCATTGCTGACCAATTCTTTCAATGCAATAAACAGAGGCTGCCCCTTCCCGACTCAGGCCTTGCAGGCACACCTGGTCGTAATACCCAAACCGGGAAAAGACGCTACGGAGTGCGGTAGTTACAGGCCTATTTCACTCCTAAACGTAGACGTTAAACTTTTCGCCAAGTCAATCGCCACCCGACTTCAGCCATACATCCCGAAACTAATACATAGAGACCAGGTGGGGTTTGTCCCGGGAAGAGAGGGGAGGGACAATATAATAAAAACCATGTCACTGATCTCGCGGGCCCGACAAGAGAGGACTCCATTAGGCCTTATGGCGGTCGACGCCGAAAAGGCCTTCGACATATTCGGATGGAGGTTCTTAGAGGGCACACTGGGGAGAGTGGGACTGGGGCCCCGCATGAGGGAGTGGATTATGGCGCTATACGGGAACCCCTCGGCGAGGATCAGAATCAACGGCGCCCTCTCAGATAACATCCCCATACGAAACGGAACGCGACAGGGCTGCCCGCTGTCCCCCTTTTTATACATATTGACGATGGAGTCCCTGGCCAACGCCATAAGAAAAAACGATGCCATAAGAGGGGTTAAACTGGGCCAGAGGGAGCTTAAACTCTCTTTATTCGCAGACGACCTCCTGCTATATTTATCCTGCCCGAGAATAGGGATCCCGGTTCTTCTGCAGGAATTCGACAAATTTAGTGCGATTAGCAACTTCAAAATCAACCTGCAAAAAACCGAAATGCTAAATATCTCCCTCCCAAGGGACGAAGCACACTCCCTACAGGAACTTTTCCCACTCAAATGGCAATCGAAATCCCTCAAATACTTAGGAATACAACTGCCGGAAGACCCCGCAAACGTATACGACCTAAACTTTAAACCCTTCCTAACAAGAGAGAGACCTGGGGAAATGGAGTCCCCTCTTCCTATCCTGGGCGGGAAGGGTGAACGCGGTCAAAATGGACGTCTTACCAAAGTTCCTGTACATATGCCAAGCATTCCCCATAAAACTGCACAGGGCCTATTTTAAGCACATCCGCTCCCTGATTACTAAGTTTGTCTGGCGAGGCCGCAGTCCCAGACTTAAATACAGAACCCTGACCAGAGACAAACCCAGGGGAGGCCTGGGCCTCCCAGACTTTTCACTGTATAATAAAGCTAACATAGCGAACTGCGTGCTAAACCTGCTCAGGAACCGGAGCTCCAAGCTCTGGGTTGAACTAGAATACGACCTAGATGCCAGGCAGACGCAGGGAGTATTCTGGATCCCGCAGACCTTAATTAGGCGCCTTACAGTAATGTCCCCACTGCTGAACCAGCTAACAAGAGCCTGGTCGGGCTTTGCAAGGGATACAGAACTGATCTCAGTGCCAGGCCCCTTCACACCTCTACTAGCTAACCCCCAATTTGAGGCCTTCCTACACCGAAAAACCCTAGCGACCACGTCAATAAACCCCGCGCCACGACTAAGAGACGTAATGACAGGAGACAATCTGAAACCACTGACGGAACTATTTGAAGGACGCATCGTTCCACCAGGGACGTGACTAGAATACTTCCAGCTGAGGAGTGCGATAGACACCCTGGGTCCTGAGTCCCGGGGGGCGGAAGACCCCACTGACTTTGAAAAATTGTGCATGTCCACAGCCCCCATCAGCCACCCAATCTCAGTACTTTATAAGATGATGCTGGACCGGGAGATGGGGGATGGTCCCCTAGACTTTGTCCACGCGTGGGAAGAAGAATTGGGAAGGCACCTGCAGCCGAATGATTGGGTCAAAGCTTTTGCCCTGACACACAAGGGGTCGGTATACTCCAGACTCCAAGAACTAAATTTTAAAATAATCTCTCGCTGGTACAGAACCCCAGCCAGGGGTTGCCAATGAGCAACCAGTTTTTCAGTCTTTATTTTTGTGCATTCCTGGGATCAGAACTATAAGGGGACTAAAGTACATTCGTGTGAAGGAGCCCTCGGCGCAATTTTATGCATATGAGAGCGAATTTGCTTACCCCCTTAGACTCTAATGGAATATCGGGAGCGCAAATGCACGTAAAAATCATTGCGGTTTCTGCGACCGCTTTTCTGCTAAATTTAGCACGCCGTGTGAAAGAGGCCCTAGGGCTTCGGCAGACGAGTGTACACGCCAAGACTATTGTCGCAGTGGAGCGTATTTGTGCATAAACAAGGTTTACAGTAATCGGGTTGCGCTTGAAATGCCAGTTCACACGCGCGTTCACCCCTTTCCGTGGCATACAGTGGCGATGGTCATCTTCTCCCTGCGACGGCCGCCGGGTCACAACCCTTTCCTGTCATTTTTGTATATAAAACGCAGAAAGATGAGGTGAGAAACACCCTTAGGGTCAGGGGCGTACCTAAAGGCTCAAGGGCCCGGGTGCAAAAGTTCAGCTCAGGGCCCCCCCTTACCTTTCTCACCGCGTACCCATACCTAAATCATGCTGCATACAGCTGCAAAACGAATTTCCATACATGAATTAGCCCTATTAACGCGTTTCCTGCACTAGATGAAAATCACACACACACACCACTTTTTATTGCGGTATACTGCTTCCATTGATTTGAATGCGATTACTCAGACGTGAGCTCGGAAGCGGTGATTTTTAAGCGCTATCTGTCCTGTATTTGCGTTTTCTAACGCACCTCCCCACCTATCACAATTGTGGGGTGCATTAAAACCGCTTTACCATGCGTTCAAAAGTGCTGCTAAAAATTGAGGTAAAAAACCCACGATTTTAAGCTGTGTTTTCTGAATGCACGTCTTAGAGCAGCCCTAGGCCCCGTGCACACGGGCGGAAATTCCGCTGCCGGATTTCCCGCAGAATTTCCACCCATGGAAGCTGCTATAGGATTGCGTTAGAAAACGCAATCCTAGGCAGACGGCCGCGGTTTGTCCGCGCGAAATCACACGTGGAAAACAAACCGCGGCATGCTCTATTTCTGTGCAGGGATCGCAGAGCCCCACACAGAAACGTCACTCCCCGGCCGCTGGCAGCGGTCTGCGCATTTAGGACGGCAACTCCCACAGCCTAGAAGTTTGTATGATCTAGAGCACAGGTGTCAAACAATGCCCGCGGGCCGAATCCGGCCCGCCGCCTATGCAGTAGGTTCCCTCACTCCTCCGTGCTGTAGCTCGGCCTGTGGTGTTGCCGTGTCAGGGTGGATTTTATCTGACCTGCTTTGCGATCCTCCCTGCGACTGTGAGCAGTTTGTGGATCTGGGCTCCCTGGACTGGCAGCTTGCGCTATCGTCCGAGTCGTCCGTCTCAGCGGCTCTCTCCTTCTGCACGCTGCTGCTAGGTCGCGCCGGACCTCCCGTCGGCGCCATCTTGATTTTTCCCCGCTCACCGGCCGCCTCTGCTTGCGGTCTCAGGAACGGCTCCAAACTGCCTGCACTGCGTTCCGGAGTGCGCCCCGAGGTGTTCTGGGCTCTCTTGCGCCCCATGACGTCTCTCTGTGCCGCTGTGATAGCTTGTGGAGCCTTAAAGAAGCCGCGGCCGCCGGAGCGCGTCTCAGAAGCGACTTACTCCGGCATCAGGTAGCTCCGCCCCCCCCCTTTTTAAACTTTTTAAAAACTTTTTAAACTTTTTTTTTACTTTTTCACACTTTTTTTTTTAACTTTACATGATCACTGTCATCCACCCAGACACATGTTTTTACGTCCTCAGGGATTAAGGCCCACTTGGGCAGGACGTAAAAACACTATGGGCTGGTCACTAAGGGGTTAAGAATTAAATTATGCAAACCGAATAATACGAAATGTAACGATTGGCCAATTTTGCATCTTTCAAATAATGTGGAATATGATTTAGACGCGTTACCACTGAGAAACAAGGCGAGGTTCATCCATAGACTCATCACAACAGTTCTTTTGTTTTATTATATACTTTATTATTGTGATTTGCATTTTATGTACTTTGTCAAATCAATAATTTAGAAAATCAATTAAATATTTGTTGATGAAAATGGACAAATGTTTCCGCTTACCTGTACAGAGCTGACGGAAAATGCGTTTTTCCCATGGAATCGGCTCTTTAACCCCTTAACGACGGCCCCATCGGGATTCTACGTCCTGGCCGGCTGGGCTTTATTCCTAGAGGACGTAGTTTTATGCATCCTCTAGGAATGACAGCCCTGCAGACTCAGGACGTGATAGCTCCATGCTGCCGGTTACCGGAGGTAGCCGACAGCATGGAGCTGTCATCCCGGGCCGCGGGACCCCACCCCCGGTCACGCGATCGCGTTAAACTCAATGGAAAGTTAAAAACAATTAAAGTTTCAGCTCCCCTTACGGATCCGAGCGTCCACCAAAAGAGATCTCTCAAAACGACCGACGGACGCACCTTCAGAGGCAAACTAGTGCTTGCTTCTAGTGTCATCGTCTGCTTAACCATCCTGCGTAGGGAGGTGACGAGTCCTGCAGGCTCTGCAAGCCTAGGATGCGTGAGCACGGTGCAAGAGGAAGGACTGAGGAGGATGTGAGGGGGAGGGGGGAGGGCGCGGTTGAGAAAGCGTTGGGTGGGGCTATGCAAAGGTCTTCCAGCTCCCTCAGAGCATTGTGGGTGCGCCCGGAGTGCTGCCTGAGCGTGTTGCATCTGATACGTCCCCTATTTGGGGATCATTTATTAAAGGGAGCATAGGTGCAGCACGTTTCTGTAAAACCAATAGAGGGCGCTGCAATGTTACTGTAGAAACCAATGGACAGCATGGGAGGTAGCTATACATAGATTTTAAAGACGACGACTGCCAAGGCTAAAGCCCGTGTATATTCCATAGACTATAGCTATCTCCAGGATAGCTGCATGCGCAGTCGTGTGCGGGGTGCGCAGTCGCGCCATTGTCTCGCACGGCTGCTTTCATTCCGTGCTTCCTGACAAGGCAATGTACGCATACGTCACTAGTGAAGGAAGCGGAAGGTAGCGCAATGTACACTTTTTGACCGGATGGAGGAAAATCGGGTTGCTGGAGGTCACGTGACCGAAGTGACAAGCGGCTCCAGGAGAAGATTTGGGATAAGAAGAAGAGGTAAGCAGGCTCCCTGGGGAGCAATAGGTAAGTATACAGTATATTTTTTTGTTTTTAATGACAGAACCCCTTTAAGGCTCTATTATGACACTTTTCGAACCGTGGTATGGTTACATGCGGGGAGTGTGAAGACGGTATGGTTACATAAGGGGGGTGTGGTGACAATACGGTTACACTAGGAAAGTGGGCTTACATGAGGGGAGCGTGGAGGCGGTGCGGCTACAGAAGGGGAGTGTGATGGAACCCCTAACAATAATCTGTGCCGTGTCATTTCCATAAATGTCATAGAAGGTAATGAAAATGAACAGTTTAGCATACAGTAATTGCACTTTCACATGGGCCAAAATTCTCACTATTCTCACTTACCCAAAGGAAGCAGCTGGTGACAAAACATGAAACGTGGGCAAGGAGGCTCTGGTGTCCTGTTGTACCACTTCTAGCTTGGATACAAGAGGTTATACAGATGGGAATGGAGGCTCTAGTACCCTGTTGTACGCCTTGTAGCTTGGATAAAAGATAAGATAAGGACAGGCAAGGGGACTCTAGTACTGCGTTGTACCACTTCTAGCTTCTAGTATAGAAGATGGGGAACAGGCGGCTATGGAGGCTCTATTCTAGAGAATCAATACAGTAAGCAGTGGAGTAGGTCAGTAAATTAATGGCTGAAATAACAGTTGAATTGTGTTACCACGTTACTACTGACAGTCCTCACCTCTTTAGTAACCGGTGGCATGGCTGAAGCCTCATCACAGTATTTCAGTGCCAGAGCTTTCTGTCCTCGGTCTTTGTAGCACTGGGATGAAAGATAAAAAACACCAAAAAAAGCAAAAACCAGTAAAGCAATAGAATCTTACAGTAACTTTGGGGCATTACAGCAGCACACAATGTCCCTGCAGGTTGGATTACAGATGAGTGCTGCTGTATGGTGCCTTCATACCTCTAGGGCAGGATACCTACCTGATATGTATTGTCATGGGGCGCACCAAGATCTTGTCTCAGGCTTTGCTTGCAGTCCTACCATATCGCACTAAATGCAGAAGTGCAGTCAATGCAGCTTTTTACCTAAAATAGTAAAAATTGGTCAAAGCCTCATGCAGTGTATTACCTGACCCTGGAATAACATCAATGGCAATTATAAGAATAATGCTGATAATAATACAAATTCTGTATGTCTGTTTTCAGCCTTACAAAACCATAACTATAGAAGTTTAAATTTATACGTAAAGCTAGATATTTTTAGAAATATCTATATTGATATATAACTATCTATTTTTATAGCTAGATATATATCTATGCAGTAAGATGCATTAGATCGATGGTGACACGCGCACCCGAAACAAGGACCACAGGTTGTAAGCAGCCATTTTTCCGTCAGTCTCCACTGGAGTCTCTCCCAGGCCCAAACTGAACCTACCTACCTGAATTGTAAGTACCTACCTTCTTGTTCTCTATGAAAGAACTGAGCGTACCTTTTAAAAAAATGGCGGCAGCAGCAGCAACCAATCACATTTTGTATAGTTTATGTATAGCTACCTGCCATGCTGTCCATTGGTTTCTACAGTAACATTGCAGCGCCCTCTGTTGGTTTTACAGAAACGTGCTGCACCACCTATTGGATTTACCCAAACTTACAGCACCATAGAGATTAGCGGGTCACCTCCCAGTTCTCCATCTTTTTGCCCTATTTTTCTCTAGGGTGGTTTCAAACCGGCGGGTAAAATCGCGCCATTTTTAACCGATGCGTTGGTTATTGAAAAAAAAGCAGATTTCGCAGCCAATGATTCCCAACGGTTCCCTTCCCTTCAGCAAGGTTTTCACTGATGTGATGTTGAGAGAGAAAATCACAGCCTGCTGTGTCCTTCTGCGCAGTGCGTTTTTTAAAATCTCCCATGTAATCCTATGGAGGCTGCGTTTTATCGCATCACAAGGCGAAAAATATGCGCTGCATGTTAACATTGGAAAGTCCTACCGACTTGCGCGTTAAACAAAAACATGCGGTTTTTAATGTGCGCGGCAGCGATGCGATTTAATCCTCTAAAAAAAAAGCATCGCTGGTGATTGTCACGGCCGTATATTGGGACAAAACTAAGCCTAAGATTTCTGTGGTTTCGTTTTCACCAGCAGTATTCTCTCCCGTTAATACTTGACCGAGAAAATATAGGACCTCCCCTATGAATACTATGTGCGTAAAAGATCAGGCGGCCGCCATATTCCCACCATTTATTTTGTTTCTTACAGTTGCTCCTACAGCGGTGTGTGTTTGTGTTTGTATATGTATGTGTGTATGTATGTGTATATATTTTACACACATACACACATCGCAATGCATTGTTCTTACAAGGCGCACTGCACTGGCAGACACACTCGCATATTTGCCATGCGAGATATTGGTTTGAGTTTCTCGGGCTGATATAGTGCTCACTTGTGTAAAATCAGCCACAGAGAATGAATTTAACATCACCAAAGACATAAAGCTATACATTGCCCTCTATTGTCAGCATGCTGTTATCCTGACCCCCAAGTGTCAATGCATAATGCATCCCAAGTGGCAGCTTGCCCACCCATATCACGTCTTGTAGCCAAGCTAGAGGCGATACAACAGGGTCTGTTTCACATTTTGTATCCAAGCTAGAGGTAGTACAACTTTAACTTTTTTCCTTCTGCTTTGCTCAGATTCATTCAAATACTGTGGGTCAAAATACGCAGCACAGCCCTAGAGGAATTCGTTAAGGGGTCTAGTTTTTTTAAACAGGGTCATTTGTGGGGGTTCTCCAACAGCACCTAGCGGACATGGCGCGGCCCCAACTGCACCGCTCTGCGCCATCTGCGTGCAGCGCGGGGACTTCTTACAGATGCGACACTATTGTACCCTTTACATTCCACGGTCAGCATAGATTGCTGTCAGTCCCAACCAGCTCCCACTGTGAACCCTTTACATTCCACGGTCAGCATAGATTGCTGTCAGCCCAAGCCAGCTCCCACTGTGCTCCCTTTATATGCCGCGGTCAGCATAGATTGCTGTCAGCCCCAGCCAGCTCCCTCTGTAAACCTTTTACATGCCACGGTCAGCATAGATTGCTGTCAGCCCCAGCCAGCTCCCTCTGTGAACCCTTTACATGTCACGGTCAGCATAGATTGCTGTCAGCCCCAGCCAGCTCCCTCTGTAAACCCTTTACATGCCGTGGTCAGCATTTATTGCTTTCAATCCCAGCCAGCTCCCACTGTGAACCCTTTACATGTCGCGATCAGCGTAGATTGCTGTCAGTCCCAGCCAGCTCCCTCTGCGAACCCTTTACATGTCGCGATCAGCGTAGATTGCTGTCAGTCCCAGCCAGCTCCCTCTGTGCTCCCTTCACATGCCGCGGTCAGCATAGATGGCTGTCAGTCCCAGCCAGCTCCCTCTGTAAACCTTTTACATGCCCAGTCAGCATAGATTGCTGTCAGTCCCAGCCAGCTCCCTCTGCGAACCCTTTACATGCCACAGTCAGCATAGATTGCTGTCAGTCCCAGCCAGCTCCCTCTATAAACCCTTTACATGCCACGGTCAGCATAGATTGCTGTGAGCCCCAGCCAGCTCCCACTGTGCACTCCCCGCATGTAAACGCACCGTCAATACACTCCCCAGCATGTAACCACACCGTCACCACACTCCCCGCATGTAACCCCACCATCACCACACCGCCCTTATGTAACCGTACCGCCACCACACTCCCAGCATGTAACCCCACCGTCTCCACACTCCCTGCATGTAACCGTACCGTCACCACACTCCCTGCATGTAACCCCAGGTCGCCACATTTCCCTCATGAAAACCCACTAGTCATTTGAGGGGGTTCTTTATAGTTTTGGCCGCTCAATGGCTCTATAAGTGGGCAATGGGGCCTGAAATTTATTGAGTGGTACCCTGAAATCCAACGGGTATTCCTTTCATTGTAGGCCTAGCCATGGGTCCTGTAAGTCTATTAGGGCCACAATGGGTATGTTTCTGAACACGGGACAAACAGGGGTATCGATTTTGGGGTGAAAGCCTTCATTTATATGTGTGCTGTACAAAAAAACCTGTTTTTAAATTGACACAATAGCCCAAAAAATGAAAATCCTATTTTTTTCCTTTTGCTTTGCTTGAATTTATTCAAAAACTGTGGGGTCAAAATATGCAGTACATCCCTAGATAAATTCGTTAAGGGGTCTAGTTTTTAAAATGGGGTCATTTGTGGGGGTTCTATATGGTTTTGGGCGCTCAAGAACTCTACAAGTGGGCAATGGGGCCTAAAAGGACTTCAAGCAAAATCTATGTTCTGAAAGCCACCGATTACTCCTTTTATTTTGGGCCCCGTTGTGTATCCAGACATAAGATTAGGGCCACAATGGGTATGTCTCTGAACACGGGACAAACGGGTATCCATTTTTGGGTGCAAGTCTTCCTTCATATGTGTGCTGTACAAAAAAAGCTGTTTTTAAAATGACAGAATTGCCGAAAAAACGAAAATCACAATTTTTTCCTTTTGCTTGATTTGAATTCATTCAAAAACTGTGGGGTCAAAATATGCAGTACACCCCTAGATAAATTCCTTAAGGGGTCTAGTTTTCAAAATGGGGTCATTTGTGGGGGGTTTCTATTGTTTTGGGCGCTCAAGAACTCTACATGTGTGCTATGGGGCCTAAAAGGACTTCAAGCAAAATTTCTGTTTTGAAAGACACTGACTACTCCTTTCATTTTGGGCCCCGTTGTGGACTCAGATATAACAATAGGGCCACAATGGGTATATTTCTGAACACGGGAGAAATAGGGGTATCCATTTTGGGGTGTAAATCCTGATTTTCATGTAAACTATAGGAAAAAAATATGTCTTTAAAATAACAGATTTGCAAAAATATGAAATTTTACTTTTTCTCCTCTAAATTGAATTAATTCCTGAAAAAAAACTGTGGGGTCAAAATACTCATGACACCCCTCAGTGAATACATTAAGGGGTGTAGTTTTTAAAATGAGGTCATTTGGGGGGGTATCTATTATTCTGACACTCATGAGCCTTTCCAATCTCGGCTTGGTATAGAAAAACAAAGTGTTCCTCAAAATGCTAAAAAGTAATGTTAAATTTGTACGTCTCCTAAATAGTTAAAAAAAAACGAAAGTTTTTCCAATGTGCGCCCAAAATAAAGTAAACGGGTGGAAATATAAATCTTAGCAAAAATTTCTATATTATGTTTGCACATATTTAAGATACTGCAGTTGGAAATGTGAAAAAATGATGATTTTTTTCAAAATTTTCCCAATTGTGGCGCTTTTAATAAATAAACACAATTTCTATCGGTCTATTTTTTCCGCCTAAATGAAGCACAACATGTGGCGAAAAAACAATGTCAGAATCGCTTGGATATGCAAAACCTTTCTGGTGTTTTTCCATGTTAAAGTGACACATGTCAGATTTGCCAAATTTGGCCTGGTCATTAAGGCGCAAACAGGCTTGGTCACTAAGGGGTTAAATATGAGCCATACAGAAGTTATTCACTTACCTGCTCCGTTGCTGGCGTCCCCGTCTCCATGGCTCCGTCAAATTTCGCTGGCTTCTTGCTTTTTTAGACGCGCTTGCGCTGTGCGGTCTTCTGCCTGGTGAATGGGGCCGCTCGTGCCGGAGAGCTGCTCACCGCGTCGTCATCGTAGCTCCGCCCCGTCACGTGTGCCGATTCCAGCCAATCAGGAGGCTGGAATCGGCAATAGAACGCAAGGAAGGAGAAGAAAATCCACGGTGCACCATGGGAGAAGACCCGCGGTCCACCGTGGGAGAAGACCAGCGGCGCCATCTTTAAAAGAAGAATAGAAGAAGCTGCAGAACGCTGATGCAGGTAAGTGCAATGTGCTTTTTAAAAACTAACCTATGCTTTCTTTTTAACAGACTTTAAATGCACACAAAAGTAGAGCATGCAGCGGTTTTTTCGCATTTGGGCAAAAAAAGGAAACGAAAACCAATCCGTTGAAATCAATGGGTTTTATTCTCTGCATATTGTGCTCAGAAAGTTTGCGCATGCTAACACACGCGTGTAAATGTCCATGTGAAGGAACTCTTAAGCCTGGCTTCACATCGGTGTGTTTGTGTGCGCATTTATGCAGCGAATAGAGCCCTAATGAACGGGTTCGTTCACAAGTGCGCATCTTTACATTTCATGCAAAAAAAAATATGCAGCATACTCTATTTTGCGGCACTTTTGCACACCAAAAGTCCCCATAGAAGTCAATGGGGATGCACAAATATACATGTGATATGCCAGGAGGTGCGTGATACGCTGCGTAATTGCGCAGGAAAGGAACACATCCAGAACTCGTTAGACTAATTCCATACATATTTTTAGGTGACTTGGACATTTTCGTTCCTAAGATCTGAGTTCGACCAACAGACGGGCCTAATGTCACACGATGTCAATAGTAAGTAGCTTGTGTTCTCCCGCGGGGTTTTGAACGATAATTGTCCCATGTAAAAACATGCAGAAACTGAACGACTGGATCAGAATCGTCCAGTTGTTCACTTTTAAGCAGCTTAAAATCCAAACACATTTCTCGGTGTAAGCAGCAGCCGTCCAGTACTGAACGTCTGCTGCTTACAGTGAATGGAGGTGAGCAGAACTCTCCTCCAGCTGCCCCGCCTCCCTGCTGGCTGCGCTGTCAGCGATCCAGCAATGCTCGCTCCTGTGCAGAGCGAGCACCACAGGGATGAATGTCGGGCATTGTTTGCCTGACACTCGTTTTGTGTAAAAGGACCCTTGGACCTCCCTCACACAGGTGTTTTTGTACAGTTTTTAGTGCTGCGCTAAACGCTGTACAACGCACCCATACATTTCAATGGGGCTGCTCACACAAGGCTAAAAATGCTGTGTCTTCAACGCTGCGCTTTAACAGCGTTGCATGTTCTATTTTGGGACGTTTTCAGCCCTGTGTCACCCATTGAAATGAATGGGCAGCGGCCCGGGCTTCCCCTGCACTGACAAATGATCTATTGCTGTAAGCGAGGTTTGAGAACTCTCCTCCAGCAATAGATTGCTGTGATTGGACAGCATGGAGCTGTCATCCCGGGCCGCGGGACCCCACCCCCGATCACGCAATCGCGTTAAACTCAATGGAAAGTTAAAAACAATTAAAGTTTCAGCTCCCCTTACGGATCGGATCCGTAAGGGGAGCTGAGAGTACTCACCTCCGGTCCTCAGCAGCGTCCGGATCCTTCTGTCTTCTCCCCGGCACTGCCGCCGGCGTCTGCGCGTGCGCGCCAGACGCATTACGTCACGCGCATGCACAGAGAGCCGGGAGGCCCGGGAAATTTAAAAATTCCCTGCTCTCGACTAGAATGAGTAGCCGAGAGCAGGGAGCGGTCACCGGGAGCCGCTGTATGCGGTTCCCGCTCACATGATCCACCATTTTGCTTTTGTTGGTATCGGGTTGCATGTATTGATCGTGTCCTGTATGTGATAGTATAATATAGATATTTTCCCCGCTGTGGTGGTGGCGTTACCTATTATGTCCGCCACTATGTTCGTTGTCACTGTTATTTCCGCCAAATTCTTTTACATCTGTGACTGAAGGCTTAGAAGGGTATTTCAATCTCAGCAAATAAAAGTAATACCTTGTATAATCAAAAATTAAAATTTTCCAATATAATTTATACGCGACTATATGCATATGCATAAATATATATATATATCCTAGAATATCCTAGCATCCCCGAAGGAAACAGACAGGCCTGGACAAGCTGATTTCTCCTGCGGAAACAAAGGCAAACCCCCATAGATTAAGGGCTCACTCAGACGGGAGTATGTGTCCCACGTATTTTTCATATGCACATTTACTACGCCTGTTAAATCCCCAAAAACTAGATAAGGTGCATATTCCGCACCAAAATAGGACACGTTGCAATTTTTTTTCCACAGACGTGAATAAAAAACGCTGGTGTGAGAAGCCCTAGACAAATCAGTGGGCTTTTAGCACTGCTTACTACGCATGTATTTTTCACATTGGGAGACATATGTCCATGTGAATTAGCCCTAAGGGTGTGTGTTCAGAGAAGAGTGCGCACAAGATACAAGCAGACCATGAGCATCTAGAATAGGGTTTTCCAACATTCCTTGGCCAAGTATTCCCTTCTCAAATAAATTACTTAAAAATTCAGCAAAGGTTATCATGGCACTATGTGTTGTACCTACCTTCATCACAATACCAGGACAGACTAAGTACTCCCTAGAGGCAATGACTGTACTCCTTGATAGAGAAATAAGGTGTACAGAGGTGGCAGTCATGACGCGGGTATATCGGATGTGACCTCTGTGACCTAACCCAAACCTCCCCCTTTCTTCAATTAAAACGCTGCAACTTCTAGCTTGGATAAATTTTTGGCCACAGCGGCCATTTATTAAAATTCTTATTAACAATTGATAAAAACATCAAATAAAACAACCCACTGAAAAGGGGGAAGTCCCTGGAGCCTCCAACCCCCTCTGTCGCCTCCCCAACAGGGAAAAGGATTTCCGTCCTGCCTCCCGCCGCTCTCTCCCTCTATCCGACTCGGGAGACTGAAATCCTTCCCGCTAAAACCCTCCCGTCGCAAGACAGCCGACTCGGGAGGCAACACACAACCGGTTGCCCCTAGTCGCCCTCCTCCTCCCGACTCAGAGAGGCGCGAGCCGTTCCTCGGCTAGCCACGTTTCTCTGCAGGGACTACGGCCTGACAGAGCCGGGAGGCGACAGGCTGACCACACACACTATACCCAAAAAGGGGGAGGGGGGGGGGGGAGGTAGCCATCAGCCCCCGTTCCCCCCCCCCCCCCCGCCCCGCACATCAGCTGGCTCCAAGAACTCCCCCCCCCCCCCCCTTCCGAACGCCACCGCCAGCATGGCATGACCACCTCATGCCTGCGCAGCACCCCACAGAACTAACGCGCGTTCTATTCCCTCCTGAACCCCCTCTAACCACAGATCCGTCCCAATCTCGTTGAGATGCACGCCATCGCTCCTCCAATAGTTTCCTACTCCCTTCTCAAGATCTATGTGCCGAACGGCCACTCCTCCATTACGCGCAACGAAGCGTGAAACCTCCCGGTTAACCTTGATCCTGGCCTTGTCTATCCCCCGCACTGAGCGCGCGTTGCGCCACACCTTGCGAGGGACCATCTCTGACCAGACCACGATCAAGCCCCGGTACATCTGCATCATACGAAGCATATCGTACCGGATGTCCCTACCTAGGTCCCTAAAGGGTCTCTGCCCCAAATCGTTGCCCCCGACGTGCAGTACGAGGATGTTAGGCGGCCTGTCTAGGGAGACTAAGCGCTGAACGTCCTGTAACACCCGGAACCAGGCCATGCCCCGCACTCCGATCCATCGAATTACCGCCGTCTCTCTACTCAGCCTTAACTGTCTACCGTTAGGCCTGATCTTAGCCCTCCCCCCCCCCCAATACACAAAAGAGTGGCCCATTATCCACACCAACGCGGCTCGATGATCTGTAACAAAAGAAAAAACAACTAGTCGTAATTAACCCCGCCGCAAAAACGTACCCCCCCCCCCCCCCCCCGCTTAAAGCAAGTGCGGCCTGATATAACGTTTAAACCGTCCCGACTGCCACCGACCGATGCCCATCACCGCCTGACTATCCAGTCCCCTCTCTGCTGCTTCCGTTGCCGCGCCTATTCTAAAAGAATGTGTCCCGAAATTAGAGCTGTCTAACCCCAGCGTATCTATCGCTCTTCTTAACACCGCCTCGAACTGGAACCTTGACAAAAAACGACCATCTCGGTGCTGCAGAAGAGGCCCCACCCTGACTCCTGCTAACAAACTGTAGTCCTCCCAACATTTAACTGGGCACATGGACTCTCCCCGCACTTGTCCTAGCGACACTCTCCGACCTCTACCCTCCTGATCCATCTTAGAACGACGGATGACTAATTCCAACCGCCCTTTTATAACCTTGGTATCCTCGCTTTGTAAACCCCCCCCTTTCTTTTTGCTGGGGGAAACCAGTTCCCCCAGCCGAAGAGCCCCAAAGAAAGCTAATGAAAAAGCCAACTTAAAAAGCGAGTATTCAAACCCGTCCCCGCATATCTCCCCCAATGCGCCCCCCAATCTCTTCAACAAGTCGAACGAGATTGGCCGACGCATATCTGACCCCCCCCCCCGCCCCCTTCTAAACCCCTTTAGTGCCTGTCTGACTACAAAATTCTTTGTAACATCAGTCAAACCCCGCAACTTAGCGCCAAACGCCACTCCTCCCATAAATTTGTTAACTCTGGCGACTGACAACCCTGTCTCAGAACTTTTCCCCAACCATCCTAACAACGCCCCTACCCTGTCCTCGTCTGAACGCACGATTCCCCACTGCTGCAGCCACTCCTCCCATTCCGACCAGGCTGCCCTATAAGACGTCCACGTACTCCGAGCCAGTGAGGTACCTATCAAGTGCCTCACTGCTCGCTGACCACGCTCCAGATGTGTCTCGGGCAAGACACCCCTTCCTTCTCTGCTGCCGGGGCCAAACGTCGGAATCGCTCCCACTGGCAACGAGAAAGAGCATCCGCTAGTGAATTGCTCACCCCCGGCACATGTACCGCACCTATCCAAGCGTTAAGTGATAACGCTTTCAGCACCAGGTGGCGCAGTAAGGCCACCACTGGAGGGGACGATGCAGACAATTTATTTATCGCCTGCACGACCCCCAGGTTGTCGCAGTGAAAGCGTACTCTCTTGTTCCTAAATTGCTCGCCCCATATCTCCACCGCCACTATAATGGGGAAGAGCTCGAGTAGCACCAAGTTCCTTACCAACCCTAACGAGAACCAATCGCTCGGCCATCCGGCCGCGCACCACTGGCCCTGGAAGTAAATCCCAAAACCCGAACTCCCTGCGGCGTCAGTAAACAATTCCCAATCAAAATTGTTTACCATTTCCTCCATCATTACTGACCGACCGTTGTAGTTCTCTAGAAACGCCGCCCATACTGCTAAATCTTTCTTGAGTTCCTTACCTAGCCGGATAAAATGGTGGGGTAACCGAACCCCCGCCGTTGCTGACGCTAGCCTTCTGCTGAAAATTCGCCCCATCGGCATTATTCGGCAAGCGAAATTAAGCTTGCCCAATAACGATTGGAGCTCCCTCAAAGTGACCTTGGTGACAACCCTTGCTCTTTTTACCTCCGCCTTTAACTCTGTCAACTTCTCCTCGGGCAATCTGCATTCCATTGCAACCGTGTCAATGGTAATGCCCAGGAACTTTAAACATGTATTGGGCCCCTCTGTCTTCCCAGGCGCCAAAGGCACCCCGAATTGACCGGAACCCCATTGAAGTGACCCCAGCAAAGTTGCACAAATAGGCGAACCTGCTGGCCCTATGCATAGGAAGTCATCCAAATAATGGATCACTGACCTAATCCCCGTGCAATCCCTAACTACCCATTCTAAAAAGGAACTGAACGCTTCAAAATAAGCGCAAGAAATGGAACAGCCCATGGGTAGGCACCTATCCGCAAAATAACTTCCCTCCCAAAAACACCCTAACAAACGAATGCTCTCGGGAGCAACTGGGAGCAACCTAAACGCAGACTCGATATCCACCTTTGCCAGCTTCGCTCCCTGCCCATACCTGCGGACCCATTTTATTGCGGCGTCAAATGAAGTATACACCACAGAACAAATTTCCGGGTCTATACCGTCATTTACTGACGCCCCCTTTGGGTATGACAGATGGTGTATGAGTCGAAACTTGTTAGGTTCCTTCTTAGGAACAACCCCCAGCGGTGAGACCACCAGGTCCGCCACGGGCGGGGAACGGAACGGTCCCGCCATGCGGCCTAACTGAACCTCCTTAAACAATTTTTCGGTCACCACAGCCGATTGCCGAATCGCTGACGGCAAATTCTTGGTTGTGACCGGAACCCTATGAACTGGGGCGGGAATTCTAAAACCGTCCCTAAAACCCTCAAACAGTAAACTAGCCTTATCTCGGTCGGGGTACCTATTTAGAAACGGCACCATCTTTGCCAGTTTCACTGGTGTCATCCCTTTTTCCAGGTGCCCCGAAACCCTTTCCTTTTCCTTTTTTAAAGCACTTTGCTGCTCCATGTGACGTGCCGTTACACACGGAGCAGACGTGCTTGAACCTGCAAGAGTTCCCGAATTTGCATTGGCCGTCGTTAAACTGCCAACACAATCCGAGCCTATGACTCCCTGACTGTCCTCCCTGCCCCCCCCCTTGGGAACCACTGGCCGAGCTGCTAGTCCCGGCCCCCCCCTGAAAGGGCTGGCCAAACCTAACTGGGGCCATTACCCGCAACCATAGGCCAATATCTTTCTGATCCCACCGAATAGACGGTCGGATCGCTTTCCGCTGACGAAATTGTTCGTCGTACCTAAGCCACGTCTGGCCCCCGTACACCCTGTACGCCTCACCTATCGCATCGAGATAGCAAAAAAGGCCGGAGCAATTCTCAGGCGCCTTTTCACCTATAACGCTGGCCAGAATAGCGAAGGCTTGCATCCAGTTGGAGAACGTCTGTGGAATCAGTCTCCACCGACGTTTCTCCTCCTCTTCCTTCTTATATTCTGTCCTTTTCCCTTTATCTAAATTGAATTTTTCCAAAGGGAGAAGGGAAAAGATCTCGACGTATTCGTCGCGCCAAATCTTTTCTCTAACCTCCTTCTTTAAGTGTGCACCTAGGGGGCCCTCGAAACACACATAAACTTCCCCCTTTGCTCTGTCATCCAAGCGAATCCCTTCCCCATCTTTCTCCGTCTGGACCCCTACCGTAACGGGCGCTACCTGCTGCCCTACAGACGCCCCCGCCGTGCTACCACCCCTAGCGCTATCGTCGGCGATCGACGCATTGGACGGTAGCGTCCAAGCAGCTACTGGCGACGGCCCTGCTCTTGCGTCTTGCTTGCGCCACAACTCCCATAATCCACCCAGAAATAACCCAAAATCACTCGCTACGCCATGTGTGCCTGCCATCGCCCCCCCATCCCCTGTCCACCCCCCAAAACTATCTCCCGCGTGCGCAACGCGGCTAACTGCATGTAATGTACTGTCCCCGTGTGTTTGCTCACCTGGCTGCGTAGGGGCTGTAGTCCCACCAGCCGCCGATCCTCCCTCCAGCGGATCCGATTCCTCGTCCGAATGTGGTCCGAACTGACGACCGGGGTCCTCCTCTGGCTGCATACGCACCTCCGGATTCGCAGCCGCCTGCCTGCTGCTCGGCCTGGCTCTCACGGGCCGCACTTCAGCTTGTCCCTGGAAGTCACTGTGGGGCTGCTCTGCTACCACCAGCTCTCCTGCAGAGCGGCCCCACGCTGTAGCTCGGTTCACCGCCGACAGCCCGGTGTTAGGCCCCGCCCCCCTGGCAGCACGGGACCTAGTGCCGGACGCTGCGCCGTGCCGCCCGGCGAGATTCCTCCCGGGCCTGCGCTCCCCCGATGGCATGGATGGTGCAGGGAGCCGGCCCGGAGGGGCCCGTGAGGGACTCTCTATGCGGCGCCGACGCTGTGGAGCCTGATCAGGGCTCAGACGCGCCGGAGCACGGGCCCTCCTAGTACTCGGCCCTCTCGCCGATACTGCCGGTGTCTGCCTGCTCCCTCCTGCCTCCTCCCTCCGGCCGCTAGCAGTCCCCGACAGCGCTCCCGCTGCTGCCTCCGGTGTGCGGCTCCCCGCAGCGGCTGTCCTTCGCCCCCTTTCTCTCACCGCAGTTGCTGCAGGGGCTCCGGACGCCTCTCCCCCCGATGCTGCTGACCGTGCGGGTGCCGCTTCCACCTCCGATGGGCCCGGGGCCCCGACATCCAGGACCCTCATGAGCCAGTCGATGCCCCGCTCCTCCACCGCTGCCCGGATCTTCTCCATGGCGGCCTCCATGTCCGGTAAGTCCTCTTCTGGGCGCTTCCTGACGATCACCTTCGGGCTCTTCACGGACAGGTCTGGGGACTTCGGTCTGCAGACTTCGGTCTTGGGACTCCTGTCTGGGGTCTTGGGACTTCTGCCTGGGGTCTTGGGACTTCTGCCTGGGGTCTTGGGACTTCTGCCTGGGGTCTTGGGACTTCTGCCTGGGGTCTTGGGTCTTCTCTACCTCTTCCCTCTTCTTCCTCGTGGCCTCCGTCTTCTCCTTCTGCTTCTTCTTCCTCCGTTGCCGCCTAGGGATGCTCCTCCCCCTGCTGTTCCCGCACTTTCTCTCTAACTTCCCCCTCTACTCCCCCCTATACTACACCCCCCCCCCCCCTCTTCACCCTTCCATTAACCCTGGCCTCCCCGTTAACCCTGTCATGGGCTGCCTCCATATATATCCCCGGGGGCTACTATTCCGGCGCCTCTTTACAATGGGTGATATGGGGCATTAAAAAGGGCTGAAACAAACTAAACTAGAGCAGATAGCATTAGAAAATTGTAGTGTTCGAACGCTCCCTGAGAAGCTCCATTGTGATCAATCAGTGGTTTTTTTTGCGGCTTTTCACAAACCACGCTAAATGCTGTAAAAAACATTCTGTGTGAAAGAGGCCTTAGTGACAAAGTCTGTTTGCTCCTTAACCCCTTATTGACCGCCCTATAGTGTTTTTAATCCCCACAGCCATAAAAACATGCTCATGCTGAGGATTACAGCCCTGGGGGCTGTGGACATGACAGCTCCTTGTTGTCAGCTGCCAGAGTGACCCCCAGTCACGCTATTGCCGTTATCCAAGTAAACAGTTAAAAACTTTAAAATTTCATCTTTCCTCATATCCGTGAGTGGAGATGAAATTACATACCTAAAGCCCCCGGATTTATCCGCGGACCTTACCCCAGATTGCCGGGGTAATTTAAAATCTCCCTGTTGCTGGCTAGCAAACGTAGCTGAAAGCCTGGAGATTTCACGATGGGCACCGGTCCCGGCGCTCTCCCCGACGCCCGGTTTGAATTTGGCGCTAAAAACCTCATGGCACGTCCTGCTCCTTGCGGCCTCTCGCCGCCGCGACTGCTCTTACGGCCGCCTCTCTTTGCAGCGGGACTCGGGCTGAGTCGCGCCGGGGGGGGGGGGGGTTTCTTTGCTTCGGGCGGCCTCGCCCGGCATCCCCCTCTAGTGCTGCTCCCTCTCCGGATACCGGCTCCCTTGCTGCTGGCTCGAGTGGCCTCCCCGACTCCGATCCCGACCTGCAGCTGGCGATTAACTCCTCCAGCCACTCGGCGCCATCCCGCTGGATTGCTTCTTGAATCAAACACTGTGTGTAGATCCGAGCGAGGAAAAGATGGCAGCTTGCTCTATTTCTCCACATACCACGCAGTGTGAGCCCTATACTTTTGTATGGGCAGCGTATATTCAGCACTGTCCATACGCAATACATATGCAACCCCCACGATGAAACAGAGCAGGGAATTAGAAGAAAAAAGACAGTCACACATCGCATGATCGTGTACATGAGATACGTAGTCATGCGCAGTACACTCGCTGCCATACGCAGTCGGCATCACATAGACCGTTAGTACACTACGGGACACCCGCATTGTTTTATGCATATAGTCGCTTATAAATTATATTGGAAAATTTTAATTTTTGATTATACAAGGTATTACTTTTATTTGCTGAGATTGAAATACCCTTCTAAGCCTTCAGTCACAGATGTAAAAGAATTTGGCGGAAATAACAGTGACAACGAACATAGTGGCGGACATAATAGGTAACGCCACCACCACAGCGGGGAAAATATCTATATTATACTATCACATACAGGACACGATCAATGCATGCAACCCGATACCAACAAAAGCAAAATGGTGGATCATGTGAGCGGGAACCGCATACAGCAGCTCCCGGTGACAGCTCCCTGCTCTCGGCTACTCATTCTAGTCGAGAGCAGGGAATTTTTAAATTTCCCGGGCCTCCCGGCTCTCTGTGCATGCGCGCGACGTGCGTGACGTGCCGGGGAGAAGACAGAAGGATCCGGACGCTGCGGAGGACCGGAGGTGAGTACTCTCAGCTCCCCTTACGGATCGGATCCGTAAGGGGAGCTGAAACTTTAATTGTTTTTAACTTTCCATTGAGTTTAACGCGATCGCGTGACCGGGGGTGGGGTCCCGCGGCCCGGGATGACAGCTCCATGCTGTCGGCTACCTCCGGTAACCGGCAGCATGGAGCTATCACGTCCTGAGCCTGCAGGGCTGTCATTCCTAGAGGATGCATAAAACTACGTCCTCTAGGAATAAAGCCCAGCCGGCCAGGACGTAGAATCCCGATGGGGCCGTCGTTAAGGGGTTAAAGAGCCGATTCCATGGGAAAAACGCATTTTCCGTCAGCTCTGTACAGGTAAGCGGAAACATTTGTCCATTTTCATCAACAAATATTTAATTGATTTTCTAAATTATTGATTTGACAAAGTACATAAAATGCAAATCACAATAATAAAGTATATAATAAAACAAAAGAACTGTTGTGATGAGTCTATGGATGAACCTCGCCTTGTTTCTCAGTGGTAACGCGTCTAAATCATATTCCACATTATTTGAAAGATGCAAAATTGGCCAATCGTTACATTTCGTATTATTCGGTTTGCATAATTTAATTCTTAACCCCTTAGTGACCAGCCCATAGTGTTTTTACGTCCTGCCCAAGTGGGCCTTAATCCCTGAGGACGTAAAAACATGTGTCTGGGTGGATGACAGTGATCATGTAAAGTTAAAAAAAAAAGTGTGAAAAAGTAAAAAAAAAGTTTAAAAAGTTTTTAAAAAGTTTAAAAAGGGGGGGCGGAGCTACCTGATGCCGGAGTAAGTCGCTTCTGAGACGCGCTCCGGCGGCCGCGGCTTCTTTAAGGCTCCACAAGCTATCACAGCGGCACAGAGAGACGTCATGGGGCGCAAGAGAGCCCAGAACACCTCGGGGCGCACTCCGGAACGCAGTGCAGGCAGTTTGGAGCCGTTCCTGAGACTGCAAGCAGAGGCGGCCGGTGAGCGGGGAAAAATCAAGATGGCGCCGACGGGAGGTCCGGCGCGACCTAGCAGCAGCGTGCAGAAGGAGAGAGCCGCTGAGACGGACGACTCGGACGATAGCGCAAGCTGCCAGTCCAGGGAGCCCAGATCCACAAACTGCTCACAGTCGCAGGGAGGATCGCAAAGCAGGTCAGATAAAATCCACCCTGACACGGCAACACCACAGGCCGAGCTACAGCACTCCCCACCAGGCACACAAACAGCAGCGGGGGAGGGGCGTCCCACAAAGGACACAGAAGAACTGGCAGTATCTCAAGAGCCCTGTAGCCCCCCCATGCTCCCCCTATTCATCACCCTCAGGGGCAAACACAAGGGGCCCACGCCAGCACCCTCCACCAGACTCACATTGCGAAGAGGAGCAATGGGATTGGCGCGCACACCTGCGTTCACTCCCCACCAAAAGAGATCTGGACGAATCTCTATATAAGCTCGAACAATCCCACAAAAGAGACATTACAGGTCTACAAAAAGACATCCTGCACGTAGGTCAACGCCTTGGGGAAGTGGAGGAAATACAGGAAAAGCTAATTGACACTGTCGACTCGCACAGAAAGGTCATCCAAGCACAGTCGGCCCAAATTTCGGAGTTGTTTCTTCACTTAGACGACCTTGAAAACCGCCATAGGCGGAACAATTTGCGCATAAGAGGCCTAGACGAAAGGGTCGAGCACAACCAACTTGCCACCTGGGCACAAAAATTCTTCAACGACTTACTGAAACGCCCACCAGAAGACCTCATAGAGATCGACAGAATACACCGCACTCTGGGCCCGCGCTCCGCAGACCCCGCAAGGCCGCGAGATGTAGTGTGCAGAGTGCACTTCTTCCAGGAGAAAGAACAGATAATGAGAAGCGCTAGAGATGCTGGAAATCTACACTACAAGGGGTCCCCCATTCTCATCCTACAAGACCTTTCCCGCCGCACACTTCAACAAAGAAGAGCACTAAAACCACTACTGACGGCGCTGAGAGATAAGGGCATTCTATATCAATGGGGCTACCCCTTCCAACTGCAGGCGCGCAAAGGGAACAAAAGAGCAACCTTTAGGTCCCTGGGGGATCTGCCCAATTTCCTGCACACATTCGAACTCCCGATGATTGACTTACCGGACTGGCCCAGACACGTAGGGGCGCTGGCTCCCGCTGTGGGCTCCCCATGGCAAAGAGCCAGCGACAAAACCAAACGCTGACAACCCAGACCCTCTCTTCTGAGATGCCGACCAACTGTCAAGAGACAAATGCAAGCCGACGTCCCCGCTTGCCCACCCGCTCCAGAGACCCGCTGAGACATCACTAACGCTCCTGAGAACGGAGCCACTAAGCTATAGCCTTAAAATGTTATTCTGTTTAACTGTTATATTTGTTCTAGCCGCGGCCGTAACGGGGCACAGCTCCGATGCCAGGTTTCGTTCGTTCCCCAGCAGAGGGTGCAGCCCGGGCGCTGCCACGTAAGGTGTTTTCCTTAAACTGCACTGAGGAAAGTTTAATGGGGCCTCACCCCATATATGTTATATTTCTCCTGTCTGTTTCTGTGTTGTTCTTTCACCCCCCCTTCCCACCTCTCCCACTTGTGCCTTACCCCCCCCCCCCCCCACACCCTAAGATTGGTCACCTAGCATTCCAAAACACGCTCACTCAACTACTAGAGATATGGCCAACGTAACAGTCTGCACTTACAATGTTAAAGGCCTGAACACTCCGGGGAAAAGAAGCCAAGTTCTGTATCACTTACATAAGAAAAAAATAATGGTAGCCTTACTGCAAGAGACCCACTTTAAAGCAGACAACATTCCACGCTTTTCCTCTAAATTCTACACCACGTGGGTCCACAGCCCGCACCCCACAAAAAAGGCGAGGGGGGTCTCGGTGGCACTACACAAGTCCTTCCAACATGAGGTGATCGATCAAATGGTCGACCCACAGGGCCGTTACATTCAGGACCAGATCTCCTTCGGGCTGACAACTTTGAGAAAACTGGCTGACTTCGCCGATGGCTCTGACGTGATCCTAGGCGGCGACCTTAATCTAGTGATGGACCCAGGACTGGACTCGTCGGTTGGTAAGTCCCCCATCTCCCACGCAGCACGTCGCACATTCAAAAAAGAACTAGATAGGCTGAGGTTGGTGGACCTGTGGAGGATTTTGCACCCCGGGGTCAGGGACTATAGCTTCCATTCGGCGGTGCATAACAGCTACAGCCGAATAGACCACCTTTTTATATCCCACAGACTGTTGGACCATGGCCCCTCATGCTCCATAGGCCCCTTCCTGTGGTCAGACCACGCCCCTATCTATGGGGGTCTCTCTAGAGTGGGAGGACCTCCCAAAACATTTCAGTGGAAACTCAACGACAATTTGCTTAACGACGCTGTCTGCGCCGGAGACATCAAAAAAACAATAGAGATGTTCGCGGAAACACACAGGGAGGACCACACAGACCCCCCCATTAAATGGGAGGCCCTGAAGTGCGTCCTACGAGGCGTCTTCATCTCCCATGGATCCCGCTTAAAAAAAGACAGGTCAGCAAAACTGAAAAGACTCTTAGAAGAATTACAGACAAAAGAGAGACTAAACAAAGGTAGACCCACAGAGAACACGAAAGTGGAAATCTCCACAATTCGTCAACAAATCCTCTCGATACTCGACCAAAGGACACTAGGATTCAGAGACAAGATGCGCAGATGCGCGTTCGAGTATGGAGATAAATGTGGGAAATGGCTCTCAAAGACCCTACACCCCAAGGCCCCCCTGACTTATATCCCGAAAATACAAAAGCGACAGGGAGGAGTAGCCCACTCAACTACCGAAATTCTCGAGGCCTTCCGCGAATACTATAGCAGCCTATATAACAGAGAGAGACCCCGCTCGGACCCCGAGGGACAGTGAAGTCGAGGAATACCTAGACAGCCACGCTCCTGGACCTATAGATCCAGAAGCGTCCGCGGAAATGGAAGAGGACTTCTCCCCCACAGAAGTCTCAGCCCTCATCAAAGAGCTAAAAGTAGGCAAGAGCCCGGGCCCAGACGGACTGACCCCAAAATTCTATAAACTATTCAAAAACGAATTAGCCCCATTGCTGACCAATTCTTTCAATGCAATAAACAGAGGCTGCCCCTTCCCGACTCAGGCCTTGCAGGCACACCTGGTCGTAATACCCAAACCGGGAAAAGACGCTACGGAGTGCGGTAGTTACAGGCCTATTTCACTCCTAAACGTAGACGTTAAACTTTTCGCCAAGTCAATCGCCACCCGACTTCAGCCATACATCCCGAAACTAATACATAGAGACCAGGTGGGGTTTGTCCCGGGAAGAGAGGGGAGGGACAATATAATAAAAACCATGTCACTGATCTCGCGGGCCCGACAAGAGAGGTCCCCATTAGGCCTTATGGCGGTCGACGCCGAAAAGGCCTTCGACAGGGTCGGATGGAGGTTCTTAGAGGGCACACTGGGCAGAGTGGGACTGGGGCCCCGCATGAGGGAGTGGATTATGGCGCTATACGGGAACCCCTCGGCGAGGATCAGAATCAACGGCGCCCTCTCAGATAACATCCCCTTACGAAACGGAACGCGACAGGGCTGCCCGCTGTCCCCCTTTTTATACATATTGACGATGGAGTCCCTGGCCAACGCCATAAGAAAAAACGATGCCATAAGAGGGGTTAAACTGGGCCAGAGGGAGCTTAAACTCTCTTTATTCGCAGACGACCTCCTGCTATATTTATCCTGCCCGAGAATAGGGATCCCGGTTCTTCTGCAGGAATTCGACAAATTTAGTGCGATTAGCAACTTCAAAATCAACCTGCAAAAAACCGAAATGCTAAATATCTCCCTCCCAAGGGACGAAGCACACTCCCTACAGGAACTTTTCCCACTCAAATGGCAATCGAAATCCCTCAAATACTTAGGAATACAACTGCCGGAAGACCCCGCAAACGTATACGACCTAAACTTTAAACCCTTCCTAACAAACTTAGAGAGAGACCTGGGGAAATGGAGTCCCCTCTTCCTATCCTGGGCGGGAAGGGTGAACGCGGTCAAAATGGACGTCTTACCAAAGTTCCTGTACATATGCCAAGCATTCCCCATAAAACTGCACAGGGCCTATTTTAAGCACATCCGCTCCCTGATTACTAAGTTTGTCTGGCGAGGCCGCAGTCCCAGACTTAAATACAGAACCCTGACCAGAGACAAACCCAGGGGAGGCCTGGGCCTCCCAGACTTTTCACTGTATTATAAAGCTAACATAGCGAACTGCGTGCTAAACCTGCTCAGGAACCAGAGCTCCAAGCTCTGGGTTGAACTAGAATACGACCTAGATGCCAGGCAGACGCAGGGAGTATTCTGGATCCCGCAGACCTTAATTAGGCGCCTTACAGTAATGTCCCCACTGCTGAACCAGCTAACAAGAGCCTGGTCGGGCTTTGCAAGGGATACAGAACTGATCTCAGTGCCAGGCCCCTTCACACCTCTACTAGCTAACCCCCAATTTGAGGCCTTCCTACACCGAAAAACCCTAGCGACCACGTCAATAAACCCCGCGCCACGACTAAGAGACGTAATGACAGGAGACAATCTGAAACCACTGACGGAACTATTTGAAGGACGCATCGTTCCACCAGGGACGTGGCTAGAATACTTCCAGCTGAGGAGTGCGATAGACACCCTGGGTCCTGAGTCCCGGGGGGCGGAAGACCCCACTGACTTTGAAAAATTGTGCATGTCCACAGCCCCCATCAGCCACCCAATCTCAGTACTTTATAAGATGATGCTGGACCGGGAGATGGGGGATGGTCCCCTAGACTTTGTCCACGCGTGGGAAGAAGAATTGGGAAGGCACCTGCAGCCGAATGATTGGGTCAAAGCTTTTGCCCTGACACACAAGGGGTCGGTATACTCCAGACTCCAAGAACTAAATTTTAAAATAATCTCTCGCTGGTACAGAACCCCAGCCAGGGGTTGCCAATGAGCAACCAGTTTTTCAGTCTTTATTTTTGTGCATTCCTGGGATCAGAACTATAAGGGGACTAAAGTACATTCGTGTGAAGGAGCCCTCGGCGCAATTTTATGCATATGAGAGCGAATTTGCTTACCCCCTTAGACTCTAATGGAATATCGGGAGCGCAAATGCACGTAAAAATCATTGCGGTTTCTGCGACCGCTTTTCTGCTGTGTGAAAGAGGCCCTAGGGCACATGTGTCAAACACAAGGCCCGCGGGCCGAATCCGGCCCGCTGCCTTGTGTTATGTGGCCCGCGGCGTGCCGACGGCCGCTCACCACTGTAGTGATTACCAGCTGGGATGCCGCAGCTCCCCGCTGGTAATCACACTGACAGCGCTGATCCCTTCTCCCCCGAGTCCCCTGCTCTTCAGTTCCGCAGGAGAGGACTCAGGGAGGAAGCGTGCCGTGCTGCTCACTGATGTCAGTGCACACCCGGGCGCATAGGAACTTTTTCCACAAGACTTCTGCACTTGTCAGCAATTCCAGCAATCTGATTGGGGAATCAGCCAACCCAGAGAACCAAACAACCAATCAGGTTGCTGGAATTGCTCAATAGTGCAGAAGTCTTGTGGGAAAAGTTCATATGCCACCCGGGCTCAGCACGATCCGAGGAGGAACGGTGCTGACAGCAAGGAGGAGGTAAGCATATGGCTGGGGAAGGGGGAAGTTAATATTGCTGCTGGGGGGTGAGGGCTAATATTGTTATTGCTGGGAGAAGGTTAATAATGCTGATTGCTGCCGGGGCTGAGGGAGTTAATATTGCTGGTGTGTTGGGGGGTGGGGGTGGGGGTTAAATTGTTGCTGGCAGGGGGTTAATATTGCTGCGGGGGTCGGGTGGGGTGGTAATATTGCTGGTGGGGGTTAATATTGCTGCTGGGAGGGGGTTAATATTGTTGCTGGCAGGGGGTTAATATTGTTGCTGGCAGGGGGTTAATATTGCTGCCGGGTTGGGAAGGGGAGGAGGGGGGGGGGTGTTAATATTGCTGCTGGGTGGGTGGGGGTTAATACTGTTGCTGGGAGGGGGTTAATATTGGTGCAGGGGGGAGGGGTTAATATTGCTGGTGGGGGTTAATGTTGCTGTGTGTGGGGGTTAATATTGTTGCTGGGAGTGGGTAATATTGCTGCTGGGAGGGAGTAATATTACTGTAGGGGTCGCTATTACTACTGGGGCCACTGTGGGGATCGCTATTACTAACTGGTCTACTGTGGGGGTCAATATTTTTACTGGGGCCACTATCAGAGTCACTATTACTACTGCGACCACTATGGGGGTCACTATTAGGGCTCGTTCACACGGGCGTAATTGCATTTCGGTCGCACAAATACGCTACGTATTTGCGCAATCGAAAATCGCTTATGCCTGCGTATTTGGGCACGCAGAAAAGAACGCAGATGGGCCCCTGAGATGGTGCGCAAATATGCATTGAATACATAGGCTTCCTGCGCATTCACCCCGTATTTGCGCGGCCCATTCACTTCAATGGCCTATCTGGGTGTGTAGTTTGAAACAAAATAGGTCATGCTGTGTGAGAATATACATCATGTGAATGAACTCATTGAAATCAATGGCTTCTGTTCTCTGCATATTATGTACGCAAATACGCTGGTGTGAACGAGCCCTTACTGTACTGTCTTATAATCGGCCCTTTGAAGTTCACCAAAAACCTGATGTGGCCCCCGGTGAAAATGAGTTTGACACCCCTGCCCTAGGGCTTCGGCAGACGAGTGTACACGCCAAGACTATTGTCGCAGTGGAGCGTATTTGTGCATAAACAAGGTTTGCAGTAATCGGGTTGTGCTTGAAATGCCAGTTCACACGCGCGTTCACCCCTTTCCGTGGCATACAGTGGCGATGGTCATCTTCTCCCTGCGACGGCCGCCGGGTCACAACCCTTTCCTGTCATTTTTGTATATAAAACGCAGAAAGATGAGGTGAGAAACACCCTTAGGGTCAGGGGCGTACCTAAAGGCTCAAGGGCCCGGGTGCAAAAGTTCAGCTCAGGGCCCCCCCTTACCTTTCTCACCGCGTACCCATACCTAAATCATGCTGCATACAGCTGCAAAACGAATTTCCATACATGAATTAGCCCTATTAACGCGTTTCCTGCACTAGATGAAAATCACACACACACACCGCTTTTTATTGCGGTATACTGCTTCCATTGATTTGAATGCGATTACTCAGACGTGAGCTCGGAAGCGGTGATTTTTAAGCGCTATCTGTCCTGTATTTGCGTTTTCTAACGCACCTCCCCACCCATCACAATTGTAGGGTGCATTAAAACCGCTTTACCATGCGTTCAAAAGTGCTGCTAAAAATTGAGGTAAAAAACCCACGATTTTAAGCTGTGTTTTCTGAATGCACGTCTTAGAGCAGCCCTAGGCCCCGTGCACACGGGCGGAAATTCCGCTGCCGGATTTCCCGCAGAATTTCCACCCATGGAAGCTGCTATAGGATTGCGTTAGAAAACGCAATCCTAGGCAGACGGCCGCGGTTTGTCCGCGCGAAATCACACGTGGAAAACAAACCGCGGCATGCTCTATTTCTGTGCAGGGATCGCAGAGCCCCACACAGAAACGTCACTCCCCGGCCGCTGGCACCGGTCTGCGCATTTAGGACGGCAACTCCCACAGCCTAGAAGTTTGTATGATCTAGAGCACAGGTGTCAAACAATGCCCGCAGGCCGAATCCGGCCCGCCGCCTATGCAGTAAGTTCCCTCACTCCTCCGTGCTGCTGTCAGTAGGCAGTCTGCTCTCGGCTTGTTCTGTCTAATGCAGACAGTAATAGAGGAGTGCCGATAGCAGACTGACAACGGCCGCGGAGGAGGGAAGGGGAGTGCAGAGAACATGATCTCTGCAGCAAGGAGAGCATCGCTGAGGAGGAGCAGCTGCAGGGTGAGAGCCTTGTGTGTGTGTGTGTGTGTATATATGTGTGTGTGGTTTCTGCGAGTGGATTACGCAATTCCGACCCGCTAATTGGGGGGAATTGTGTAATCCAATGCATGCGATTGATCCGTGGATTACCGTTGATCAAGCGCATGCAGAACCCGTAATTCCTCTCCGGTCATGTGTGACCGGCCTAATGTTAGTTTGCTACTTTATCATGTGACCGGGGACCGCTCAACGAGGCCCCCGGTCACTGCTCCAAGCACGCAGCAACCATTGGTCGCTGGGAGCAAGGAGATTTAAAATTTCCTGGGCTCCCCAGCTCCTGCGAATGTGTCTGGCATTTTGCCGGCGGGCGCATACCCAGGAGCTGGCAGGATCCATGGAGGATAATCGCATCTGGATTCAAATGCGGAAGCCTCCGAGAAGATGTTTCATCTCCTCTCACCGATCGCTTCGGTGAGGGGAGATGAAACTGCCACTTTTTAAAGAACTTTTACGTGATCGCCATTATGCATTGGATAACGGCGATCACGTGACCAGTAACCGTATACCGCGGCTCCCCGTGACATCTCCAGGCTCTTGGCGACCTTTGGTAGCCAGCAGCAGGGAGATGTTACATTTATTGGGCAATCTTTCACTTTTGCGCATGCGTCCGCCATCATGCTGACGGGCACATGCGCAGAAGCTGGGGTAAGGTCCACGGATCAACATCCCACCAGGGAACAAATCCGGGACCTTGGGTACGTAATTTCATCCCCCTTACGGATACGATCCGTAAGGGGAGATGAAACTTTAACTTTTTAAACTTTTAACTTTTTTTTTTTTTTTACTTTTTAACTTTATATGATCACCGTTATCCCAGTCATATCTCCCTGCACTCGGCTATCTGTGACAGCCGGGTGCAGGGAGATTTTGAATTTGCCGGGCTCGCCGGCTTCTGCGCATGCGCGCCACATTATTTAGATCCCACATTTTCAGGAATTAATGCAATTTAGATTTTTTTTTTTTTAATGTGTTCGGGTAATGTGCTATTCTAAAATTTTTTCCCCCAAAATCATTTTCATGTGCACTGACACCCCAAAATGGATACCCCTGTTTGTATTGTTTTCAGAAATGTACCCATTGTGGCCCTAATGTTATGTTAGTATGCACAAATGGGACCCAAAATGTAATCAGTACTATGTGGCTTTCTGAACAGACTGTTATGATCGTGTGGGCAGATTTAGCAGACTGCCAACACCATCGTGACCAAAGGACTAGTAGTCTAGTAGTATACATGCACACAGGAAATTCACATGGAATCCATGCCACTGACCCTGTGCTAAAAGGGGGGGGGGGGGGGGTCGACAGTGGCCCAACCTAAGCGTAGACATCGCCCAAATAAGAGGGTGGCCCAGCGGTCTTCGGAACTGGGCCATAGCTGATCCTAGGAGCCACAGAACAGGACACACGCATGGCATATAACAGACGGAACAGAATACACAGAGATAGAAAACACTGCATACAGAAGCCAAAAATGCAACCACTACTAACAGATAGGCTGATTATAAAGAACAGGTATTACTTGACATTTTAGACAAAACGTGAAGCTAGCGGGCGAACTTCTAAGCTCCTGGTTATACCGCTATTCCCTACACTAACCATGAGTCCAGGAGACCCGGACAACGATCACACAGGAGATCTCTAATAAATCTCTAAACCGCTATAAGCTACATGACTAGGTACAACGGAGTCGTCGCTGTGACCACTTACCCCCCCATTACCCCTTTTAACCTAGCTTATCTAAAATAAACACCGACAACTTCTTTTTGGATTAAATTTGGCCACAGCAGCCAATTTTATTATAACATACAACAATAAATCCTGAATAACACTTTTTTAACCCTGATCCTAACTACTATGGAGAGATCCTTGGAGTTCCCCACAAAATTATCTGTCGCCTCACCCAAAAAACAAGGAAGATAGGTGTAACTGTCTCCCGTCTCCTAAAAATCCTGACTCGGGAAACCCTATCTTCCAAACTACGCCTCCCGTCTCCAATCACCTGACTCAGGAGACTCGCCATTTACCTCGAGTCACCAACCTCCCGACCCCGAGGCTATCTAGCCATACCCCGGCTATTAACAACCACAACTTTAGCAGGTAACCCCCTGCCAAACAAGAGGCGACAGACCCACCTACAATTTAAAACTAACCAGAGGGGGGAGGAGGTAACTCTACTAACCCCTGCCTCCCCCCTTACCCCCTCTTATATTGACTCCAAGGACCCCTCCCTAACCGCCACAGCCAGCACGGCTTGAAACCTCAAGCCTGCGCCGCCCTCCACAACAACAAGGCGCGCTCCACTCCCTCCTGAACTGCCTCTAACCACAAGTCCAAACCTATCTCATTTAAATGCACCCCATCTTGTCTCCAATAATTCCCCCTGCCAGACTCTAGGTCTATGTGTCGCACCGCGACCCCCCCATTCCTTCCCACAAAGCGAGATACTTCCCTATTAAGCTTTATTCTCGCTTTGTCTAATCCTCTTGCAGTCCGCACAAACTTCCATACCTGCCTAGGCACGATCTCTGACCAGACCACCACCATCTTCTTATGCGCCGCTAACAATCTCAGGATATCATACCTGATATCCCTCGATAGATCCCTGAAGGGCCTTTTCCCCAAATCATTCCCCCCTGCATGTATAACAACTATGTCCGGGGCCCTGTCTAAACCCACCATCCTCTCAAACTCCTCCAACACTTTGCACCACGACATCCCTCTAACTCCCATCCATCTCAGGACCGCCTCTGACCTAGGAAACCTCAACTGTCTCCCGTCCTGCCTCACACTAGCCCTCTCCGCCCCCCAATAAACATATGAGTGGCCCATAATCCACACAAGCGCCGATTGTGGACCTGAAACAAAAAGGAGAAAACAAAATTGACCAACACCCCTTGATTATCATTATACCCCCTACCCCCCTAACACTGTTACAGCAACTGGGGACGAACATACAATTTATATCTCCCAGATTGCCACCTACCGATTTTTCTAATCGACTCGCCCGACAAACCTTGCACCTGTGCCTCTGTAGCCGCCCCCACCCTAAACGAGTGTGTCCCAAATTGCGACTCATCTAAACCGAGCTCCCTCAGCGCCTTCCTAAAGATCGCTGTAAACTGGAAACGTGACAAAAACTGGCCCCCCTCATGCTGCAATAAAGGGCCTAATCTCTTACCCGCTACCTCAGTATAGCTAACCCATGCCGACACGGGGCACATTATTGACCCGTGAACCCTACCCAATCTAATCAAATGTCCCCGCCCAGCCTGATCTGTTTTTGATCGGCGTATGACCAACTCTAAATGGTCATCAACTTTTCTAACATCCCCCCCCTGTAAACCTCCCCCAACTGATTTACTAGGGGACACCAACTCCCCAACCCTAAATGCCCCAAAAAATGCCAGTGAAAACGCTAACCTGAATAACGATCTTTCGAACAACGTATCGCAGAGGCCTTCCAGTACCCCCCCTAACTTTTCTAACAACTCAAACGAAACTGGTCTACGTAAGGCCACACTGCCTTTACCTTTTCTAAAACCCTTCAACGCTTGTCTCACTAGGAAATTCTTCGTTATATCCCCCACCCCCCTTAACTTACACCCAAATGCTACCCCTGCCATGAACCTGTTCGCTCGTGACACCGAAACATTATCCTGCTCTGCCTTACCCAACCAACTTAACAGCGCCCCCACTCTATCTTCCTCCGCCTCTCCTATCCCAAGCTGACCTACCCAGCCTTCCCACTCCTGCCACGCTGCTATATACGCAGCTCTAGTACCCTGAGCCAGTGACCTCTCGATTAGATGCCCCACTGCTCTCTTACCACACTCCAAAGATGAGACGGGCACGTCCTCCCTCGGTCCTCCGCCTGAGGGGCCAGGGTCCTGAATCGCTCCCACTGAAACCGAGAAAGAGCATCCGCGATTGAATTCTCAATCCCCGGCACGTGCACCGCCACTATCCAAATATTCATCTTCAATGTTTCCAATACCAGGTGGCGCAACAAATTCACCACCGGGGGTGATGAGGCGGTCAAAGCATTGATCACCTGCACCACCCCCATATTGTCGCAATGGAACCTCACCTTCTTGTTCTGAAGGCGATCGCCCCAAAGCGCCACGGCCACCACTATTGGAAACAGTTCCAACAATACCAGATTCTTCGTCAAACCTTCCTCCCGCCATCTGACCGGCCATTCCCCAACACACCATTGCCCCTGGCAAAATGCCCCAAATCCCGCACTCCCTGCCGCGTCTGTAAACAACTCGTAGTCCACATTCTCACTCACTTCCGAGATTATCATGGACCTCCCATTGTATTTGTTTAAAAAGGAAGCCCAGACTGCTAGGTCCCCTTTTAAACTCCTCCCCACTCTGATGTAGTGATGCGGTGCTCGAATTCCCGCCGTGGCCGACGCCATTCTTCGACAAAATATTCGCCCCATAGGCATTATTCTGCAAGCGAAATTCAACTTGCCCAATAATGACTGAAGCCCCTTCAGTGTGACTTTCTTGACTTTCCGTGTCTTTTCTACCTCGCATTTTAAATCCCGCAACTTATCTTCCGGCAATTGACATACCATCGCCTCCGTATCAATCCAGATGCCCAAAAACTGAAGAGAAGTTGCAGGGCCCTCTGTCTTGTCGGGAGCCAAAGGCACCCCGAACCGATCCGCCACCCACTGTAACGTTCCCAGCAGAGTCGCACACATCGGCGATTCCGCTGGGCCAATACACAAAAAATCGTCAAGGTAGTGAATTACTGACTGCTGCTTTGCAGTGTCTTTCACTACCCATTCCAAGAAAGTGCTGAAGGCTTCGAAGTATGCACATGAGATTGAACATCCCATGGGCAGACACCGATCGGCGAAATACTTACCTCCCCAAAAACAACCAAGTAAGCGAATACTATCTGGAGAAACCGGCAAAAGGCGGAACGCCGACTCAATGTCGGCTTTCGCTAACAGCGCCCCCCTCCCATACCTTCTTACCCATTTTAGTGCCGCATCAAAAGATGTATAAACCACCGAACAGAGCTCAGGGTCTATACCATCGTTCACTGATGCCCCTTTCGGATAAGAAAGATGGTGTATTAACCGAAACTTATTCGGTTCCCTCTTAGGTACTACTCCCAGGGGAGACACTACGAAGTTCCGGAGGGGAGGCTCCTGAAAGGGGCCTGCCATCCGCCCTAAGCTAATTTCTTTTGCCAGTTTCTCCGAAACCACTTCCGGATTCCTCATGGCCGAGAGTAGGTTTTTTGTTGATAACGGAATCTCATGTTTTGGGGGAGGGATGTGAAACCCCCCCCCGAAAACCTTCTTCCAACAATTTCGCCTTTTCCCTGTCAGGATACCTATTTAGAAACCTGACCATCTCTTCCAGCCTCACCGGCGTCCTCCCTTTTTCCACCCCCTCCTGCGGCCTTTCCTTTTCCTTTCTTAAAGCATTTTGATGCTCCATGTGACCCGCCATTGCAGTGTGAGCAGACATGCTTAAATCTGCAGCCTGCTCCGAATTTGCATTGGCCCTCATTAAATTGCCAACACAAACCGACTCTATTACCCCCTGACTGACCCCCCTGGTTTCCCACCTGTGAGGTTGAAGCCAGGCCTGATGGCCCGGCTCCCCCGTGAAAAGGCTGCCCAAATCGACTAGGTGCCATGACCCGAAGCCACAGACCAATATCTTTTTGGTCCCAACGGATTGACGGCCTCACCGCCTTACGTTGCCTAAACTGTTCGTCGTACCTTAACCAGGTTTGACCCCCGTAAACCCGATACGCCTCGCCTATCGAATCTAGATAACAGAAGAGGCCGGAACAGTTCTCCGGCGCCTTCTCCCCAATTACGCTGGCCAATATAGCGAACGCCTGCAACCAATTATTAAATGTTTGAGGAATTAAACGCCATCTGCGTTTTTCTTCCTCCTCCTTCTTGTATTCGGTCCTTTTGCCTTTGTCCAAATTAAATTTCTCCAAAGGCAAGAGGGAGAATATCTCTACAAATTCGTCCCGCCATATCTTCTCCCTCGTTTCCTTCTTAAGATGTGCTCCTAACGGGCCCTCGAAACACACGTATACCTCCCCTTTTGCCCTATCGTCCAACCGCACTGCTTCCCCGTCCCTTTCCGTTTGTACGGCAACCGTCACCCCTGACGCCGTTTCATCTGCCCCCCCCGAGCTGACCCCTAGAGTACTTACCCTACTGGAAGGGGTTGCCATTGAAGTACTCCATGCAGCCACCGGCGATGGCCCCACGTCCGGCCCTCCCGTTCCCCCTGCCTGGACTCCCCCAGTCGCCCCAGCGGGGAAGCCCTCCCCGCCAGACGACACACTACCCGGCGTGTTAAACGCCGTTCCAGGCAAACCGACCGACCCCATTTCCTGCCTCCGCAGGAATTCCCACATACAACCCATAAGTGCCCTCAAATCGTTATCCCCCCCATGCGCACCAGCAAAACTGACCGCACCACTACCTATACCCCCCCCTACAGGCACAGATCTAGCAATAACATTTACAGTGTTTTGTGTGGTAGACTCACCGGGCTGCGCAGGTGCTGTGGGCCCACCAGCCGCCGCTCCGTCTTCCTGGCGTCTCATCCTGGGATCCGTCCATGTCCCGCCCGATCCGTCTGATTCCTCCGCCGACTGCCGCCTCTCCGCTGCGCGCGCAGCCGCCCCGCTGGAACTCAAAAAACCGGCATTAATAAAATCCTCCGGACCAGCCTGCTGCTGTCCCCTTCTTCCGCCGAACACCTGCTCCAGCTCCCCTCCCCTGGTCCCCCGGCTAACCATCCCGCTGGGTCCACACTGCTCCCCTCCAGCAGCTCTGGACCCTCTGCTCTGTCCTGACACGGATCCTCTCGCCGAACTGGGACAAGGGCGCTCTTCTCTGCTACCCTCACCGCTGGAGCGCCCCCCCCCCCTCTAACTGCTCCTGGAGCCGACTGTGCAGTCGCAGGTCCCGGCCCCCTCGCAGCCCGGGTACCTGCGCTGCACGCAGCACCACGCCGCCGATTAGGATTCCTCCCAGCCCTGGCCCCCCCCCCCTGCCGCTGCGGGGGCTGGCCCGGCTGGAGGTTCCACAGATGGGCTCCCTGTGCGGCGCCGGCGCACAGGCGCGTGCTCGGGGCTAAGCCTCTCCGGCGCACGCGCCCGACGCGGCCTCCTCTCCCTCTCTGGAACTGCCGCCGCTCCCCCCTCTCCCTCACTTGCCAGTCTTTCGAGCCACCCGATTCCTCGCTCAGCTGCCGCTGCCCGGATCCTCTCCATCAGCGCTTCCATCTCTTCAGGCTCTTCTTGAACTGCAGTACCTCCGATCTCCACCGGGGGCAATCTTCCTGCTCAGGTCCTGTCACCAACGGTGTTTTGTGCTCCGGTCTTCTGAACAGCGATCTTCCTGCTCCGGTCTTCTCACTAACTGTCTTCTTGCTCCGATCTCCTCACCAGCGGTCTTCCTGCTCTGGTCTTCTCACCAGCGGTCTTCTTGCTCCGATCTTCTCACCAGCGGTCTTCCTGCTCCGGTCTTCAGGTAGGTCTTCTAATTTCTTCTGTCTTCACCCGATCGTCCTCTGCTTCAGGTCCTCCCGATCCTCCTCAGCTGCCACGCTTAAATTCTTATCCTGCTGTCTTTTTTTCTTCGGTCTTCACTCTTCTCCCCGTCCACGTTCCAGGTCCTTCTTCCTCTGCTGCTCCCGGAATGACTCCTCCCCCTTTTCTTCCTGCTCTTTCTATCCCATAAACCTTTGCTCCCCCTCATTACACCCCCTCCCTTTTAACCTCCACCTCACCTTATTTTCATTTAAAATATTAACCCTTTCCTCCCCGTTAACCCTGTCATGATCGCCTTCACCTACGGCCCTGCGGGCCCCGGTTCCGGCCTCCCTTACTGTCCCTGCTTTTCTTCACCACAACTTTAATAGATCCAGACATCTCATTTGGACAATTAGTATGTTTTTCCGAAGCTTTGTTAGCTGTGTGCTAATTTGGTACAGTATTGTGATGGCACCTGTACGTTTGCAAGAAAATAAATAAAAGCTATTAGTGTATCCAAAAATGCCAAATAAAAAATAAAAATTCAAAAATTTTATGTAATCTGTTATCCGGCCTATAAGATGAAATTTTAACACAGCAAATTATTGTCCAAATTCGACGTACGTGTACACACGCGTACGTACATACACACGCGTACGTACGTACATACATACACGTACGTACGCACATACATACACGTACGTACGCGTACATACATACACGCACGTACGTACATACATACACGCACGTACATACACGCACGTACATACATACATACACGCACGTACATACATACACGCACGTACGTACATACAAACACGCACGTACGTACATACATACATACATGCACGTACGTACATACATGCATGCACGTACGTACATACATACACGCACGTACTTACATACATACACGCACGTACGTACATACATTGTGCATTTCGATCGCACAAAAAAATACGCAGCATACTATATTTTCTCGCACATTCTCATAGGGAAAGAACGCATATTATACTAATTGTCTATTTCACTAGCTGAGATAATCGTTGCGTGTTATTTCTTTGTCTGTGCAAATATGCGTAAGCTCGTCGGAATCCAGCCTAAATGTAAAAATATATCTTTATAAGGCCATTTTCACCCTGTTTTTCCTCTCACTACGGTTCCATGTGTTTTTGGCGCTGCACTCCCATGTGTATCCAACATGTCGGGGCTTCCTCTATATCAGTCGTGTGAGACCGGCCTTCGGTAGATCGCTACCTTTTTATCACGTGACCAGGGACAGCTCAACGAGACCACCGATCACTGCTCCAGGCTCTTGGTGACCTTTGTTAGCCGGGAGCACAGAGATTTAAAATTTACCGGGCTCCCTAGCTGCTGCGCATGTGTCTGGCATTTTAAGGCAGGTTCATGCGCAGAAGCCGGAGAAGGTCCACGGAGGAGGATCACATCGAGGTTCAAATACGGAGGCCTCCGGTAAGAAGTTTCATCTCCTCTCACCGATCAAAGAGGGGAGATTAAACTTCAACTTTTTCTTAACTTTTACATGATCGCCGTTATCCAACCGAGGATAAGGATCCCGTCGGGGGACATCGCCGGAGGCCTTAGGAAAATATTTTCACCTTCCCTTACGGATTGGATTCGTGACAGGAGGTGAAGCTGTAACTCTTTTACTTTTACATGATCGCCGTTATCCATTGGCTAATGGCAATCACGTGACTGGGGACCACGTACTGCGGCCCACCATGAAATCTCCAGGCTCTCAGCTATGTTTGGTAGCCAGGAGCAGGGATATCTTAAATTACTCAGGCAATCTGCGGCTCTTGCATCGGCCAACGTTGACGACAGGCGTGTGCGCAGAAGCTGAGGTGAGGTCCAAGGGTAAATCCGGGGGCCTTAGGTATGTAAATGCATCTCCCCTCACGAATATGAGCGAAGATTACATTTTACCATTTTTTAACTTTGTTGACTTTTAAGGGTGACTGGTGGTCGCGCCAACAGCAGGGAGTTGTCATGTCAAGCACTGAGTTCCCATGAACGGCGGAGTCGTAGTCATGCAATGAGACTAGTGCTACGTGACCAAGATCGCTGTATAGCCCTGCGACCTCACACTCTCGGGCCGGCTTCACACCACCGGTTTCCTATTGTTCAATCCGCAGTCGTCGTCCACACGGAGGATCTGCAGCAAATCACATGCATTGAAAGATACATACTACTGCTACTTCCTTCACACTCGCGGTCATCTGCATTACAGAATCTGCAGGAACGCAGGGTCGCCGGCTGGGGTAACGGCCAGATTCCGCTGTGGTATCCCGCATTCGGAATGTGAAGCGGTCGTGTGCAGCTGGCCTTACTGAAGACAATGTAGTTGCGATACAACTCACAAGTAGCTGCGACCAATATATTGCAAAAATCCAACCTCGGTGAGGTTTTAGCACTCTATAGGTTGTGGGAACTTGCGCGACCCCATTGATATATTTGAGAATGCAAGTTCACAGGGCTGCACAGCGATCTTTGGTCACATGACCCATGTCATGGCGAAAGACTCCATAGAGCTCCAGCCTTAGGGCTCATGTCCACGATTGTGTTCTCACCGCAGAGAGGCAGCGTTTTACGCATACCACCGTGGGCTCTTCGGCCAGATTCACACAGATGTATTTGCGTAGCATATTACGCATGAAAAATATACATGCTAAATACACGTCAGTAGAACCCGCTGATTGCAGCGAGTTCCTTCACATAAGTGTATTTTGCATGCGCATTTTGTCCAAAAAAAAAGCAGTCCCCTTTATTTTCTCGTGCATTTCTGCAGGGGAAGAACATGTATTATTCTAATTACACTAATTGCCCATTTCAATAAATGGCGGCATGGTTGCGTGTTTTTTTGCGCTTGCAAATGTGCTTGATTCATGCTAACAAAAGTACAGTAAGGGCCGCTTCACACAAACATATTTGTTTCAATGGGTGCCTTCAGAATTCTCTTTACAATATAGTTGCGTATAGGCTGCGGGTATATCCGCGACCACGGAGCACAATAGGCTCTATGCTGCGGATATCCGCGGTAAAATAGAACCTGCTGCGTTCTCTTTTCTGCTTCCATGGGTGGAAATTCTGCAGGAAATCCGGCAGCGGAATTTCCGCCCGTGTGCACGGGGCCTAAGGCTGCTCTAAGACGTGCGTTCAGAAAACACAGCTTAAAATCGTGGGTTTTTTACCTCAATTTTGAGCAGCACTTTTGAACGCATGGTAAAGCGGTTTTAATGCACCCCACAATTGTGATGGGTGGGGAGGTGCGTTAGAAAACGCAAATACAGGACAGATAGCGCTTAAAAATCACCGCTTCCGAGCTCACGTCTGAGTAATCGCATTCAAATCAATGGAAGCAGTATACCGCAATAAAAAGCGGTGTGTGTGTGTGATTTTCATCTAGTGCAGGAAACGCGTTAATAGGGCTAATTCATGTATGGAAATTCGTTTTGCAGCTGTATGCAGCATGATTTAGGTATGGGTAGGCGGTGAGAAAGGTAAGGGGGGGCCCTGAGCTGAACTTTTGCACCCGGGCCCTTGAGCCTTTAGGTACGCCCCTGACCCTAAGGGTGTTTCTCACCTCATCTTTCTGCGTTTTATATACAAAAATGACAGGAAAGGGTTGTGACCCGGCGGCCGTCGCAGGGAGAAGATGACCATCGCCACTGTATGCCACGGAAAGGGGTGAACGCGCGTGTGAACTGGCATTTCAAGCGCAACCCGATTACTGTAAACCTTGTTTATGCACAAATACGCTCCACTGCGACAATAGTCTTGGCGTGTACACTCGTCTACCGAAGCCCTAGGGCCTCTTTCACACGGCGTGCTAAATTTAGCAGAAAAGCGGTCGCAGAAACCGCAATGATTTTTACGTGCATTTGCGCTCCCGATATTCCATTAGAGTCTAAGGGGGTAAGCAAATTCGCTCTCATATGCATAAAATTGCGCCGAGGGCTCCTTCACACGAATGTACTTTAGTCCCCTTATAGTTCTGATCCCAGGAATGCACAAAAATAAAGACTGAAAAACTGGTTGCTCATTAGTGCTTAAACCAGGTCAGTCATGAAGGAGTTAACTGCGGGCATTCACTGCTGGTCAGTGAGGTTACAGATGGAGGGTTGTTAGGTGAATTGCATGTAAATCTGCAATAGTTTGGGGGACTCCCAGCAGACAGAGGGGTTCTCCTCCAGCAAGCAGGCAGCACATGGTTAACTACCTAAGCCGGGTGCGGGTGAATGCAACGCTTGTATGAAAGAGGCCTAAAGCTGCGGGGGGTTTTTTCTCCCCCCTTCCCCCATGCACAGATATACGTTGTCCTCGTGTGCAGGGGGGGGGGGGGATGGAAGAGCCAGGAGCAGGAACTGAGCTCCCGCCCCCCCTCTCTGCCTCCTCTCCGCCCCTCTGCACTATTTGCAATGGGGAGAGGTGGGACAGGGGCGGGGCTAATTCTCGGAACTTAGCCCCGCCCTGCCTCTTCCCATTGCAAATAGTGCAGAGGGGCGGAGAGGGGGACGGGAGCTCAGTTCCTTCTCCTGGCTCTTCCATCCTCCCCCCCCCCCCCCTGCACATTACATAGAGAACGCCCACAAGTGACCCCATTTTGAAAACTAGACCCCAGAACAAATTTATCTAGGGGTGTACTGCACATTTTGACCCCACAGCTTTTAAATGAATTCAAGCAAAGCAAAAGGAAAAAAATTGTGATTTTCGTTTTTTGGCAATTTTGTTATTTTAAAAACAGCATTTTTGTACAGCACACACATGAATTAAGATTTGCACCCCAAAATAGATACCCCTGTTTGTCCAGTGTTCAGAGACATACCCATTGTGGCCCTAATCTTATGTCTGGATGCACAAAGGGGCCCAAAATGTAAGGAGTAGTCGGTGGCTTTCAGAACTGAAATTTAGCATGAAGGGGATTTCGGCCCCATAGCACACTTGTAGAGCCCTTGAGCGGCCAAAACGACAGAGAACCCCTACAAATGACCCCATTTTGAAAACTAGACCCCTTAACGAATTCATCTAGTGGTGTACTGCGTATTTTTACCGCACAATTTTTGAATAAATCTAAGCAGTAGGAAAAATTTCAATTTTCATTATTTTGGCAGTTGTATCAATTTAATCGGACGTAAAAACACTATGGGCTGGTCGTTAAGGGGTTAAACCATCGGATGGTTGGCTCTGAGCCAGTCATATATGTATCTCATGGGCTAGAGATGTACCTTGAAGCTTCTAGGGCCCTAACAGGGCTTTCCCCACCATGTGCCATTTATAATACTAGTGTGGCAGGAGAGTGACTGCCACCTCTGTACACCTTATTTCTCTATCAAGGAGTACAGTCATTGCCTCTAGGGAGTACTTAGTCTGTCCTGGTATTGTGATGAAGGTAGGTACAACACATAGTGCCATGATAACCTTTGCTGAATTTTTAAGTAATTTATTTGAGAAGGGAATACTTGGCCAAGGAATGTTGGAAAACCCTATTCTAGATGCTCATGGTCTGCTTGTATCTTGTGCGCACTCTTCTCTGAACACACACCCTTAGGGCTAATTCACATGGACATATGTCTCCCAATGTGAAAAATACATGCGTAGTAAGCAGTGCTAAAAGCCCACTGATTTGTCTAGGGCTTCTCACACCAGCGTTTTTTATTCACGTCTGTGGAAAAAAAATTGCAACGTGTCCTATTTTGGTGCGGAATATGCACCTTATCTAGTTTTTGGGGATTTAACAGGCGTAGTAAATGTGCATATGAAAAATACGTGGGACACATACTCCCGTCTGAGTGAGCCCTTAATCTATGGGGGTTTGCCTTTGTTTCCGCAGGAGAAATCAGCTTGTCCAGGCCTGTCTGTTTCCTTCGGGGATGCTAGGATATTCTAGGATATATATATATTTATGCATATGCATATAGTCGCTTATAAATTATATTGGAAAATTTTAATTTTTGATTATACAAGGTATTACTTTTATTTGCTGAGATTGAAATACCCTTCTAAGCCTTCAGTCACAGATGTAAAAGAATTTGGCGGAAATAACAGTGACAACGAACATAGTGGCGGACATAATAGGTAACGCCACCACCACAGCGGGGAAAATATCTATATTATACTATCACATACAGGACACGATCAATACATGCAACCCGATACCAACAAAAGCAAAATGGTGGATCATGTGAGCGGGAACCGCATACAGCGGCTCCCGGTGACAGCTCCCTGCTCTCGGCTACTCATTCTAGTCGAGAGCAGGGAATTTTTAAATTTCCCGGGCCTCCCGGCTCTCTGTGCATGCGCGTGACGTAATGCGTCTGGCGCGCACGCGCAGACGCCGGCGGCAGTGCCGGGGAGAAGACAGAAGGATCCGGACGCTGCGGAGGACCGGAGGTGAGTACTCTCAGCTCCCCTTACGGATCCGATCCGTAAGGGGAGCTGAAACTTTAATTGCTTTTAACTTTCCATTGAGTTTAACGCGATCGCGTGATCGGGGGTGGGGTCCCGCGGCCCGGGATGACAGCTCCATGCTGTCCAATCACAGCAATCTATTGCTGGAGGAGAGTTCTCAAACCTCGCTTACAGCAATAGATCATTTGTCAGTGCAGGGGAAGCCCGGGCCGCTGCCCATTCATTTCAATGGGTGACACAGGGCTGAAAACGTCCCAAAATAGAACATGCAACGCTGTTAAAGCGCAGCGTTGAAGACACAGCATTTTTAGCCTTGTGTGAGCAGCCCCATTGAAATGTATGGGTGCGTTGTACAGCGTTTAGCGCAGCACTAAAAACTGTACAAAAACACCTGTGTGAGGGAGGTCCAAGGGTCCTTTTACACAAAACGAGTGTCAGGCAAACAATGCCCGACATTCATCCCTGTGGTGCTCGCTCTGCACAGGAGCGAGCATTGCTGGATCGCTGACAGCGCAGCCAGCAGGGAGGCGGGGCAGCTGGAGGAGAGTTCTGCTCACCTCCATTCACTGTAAGCAGCAGACGTTCAGTACTGGACGGCTGCTGCTTACACCGAGAAATGTGTTTGGATTTTAAGCTGCTTAAAAGTGAACAACTGGACGATTCTGATCCAGTCGTTCAGTTTCTGCATGTTTTTACATGGGACAATTATCGTTCAAAACCCCGCGGGAGAACACAAGCTACTTACTAGTATTAAGAGGCACAAGCTACTTACTATTGACATCGTGTGACATTAGGCCGGTCTGTTGGTCGAACTCAGATCTTAGGAACGAAAATGTCCAAGTCACCTAAAAATATGTATGGAATTAGTCTAACGAGTTCTGGATGTGTTCCTTTCCTGCGCAATTACGCAGCGTATCACGCACCTCCTGGCATATCACATGTATATTTGTGCATCCCCATTGACTTCTATGGGGACTTTTGGTGTGCAAAAGTGCCGCAAAATAGAGTATGCTGCATATTTTTTTTTGCATGAAATGTAAAGATGCGCACTTGTGAACGAACCCGTTCATTAGGGCTCTATTCGCTGCATAAATGCGCACACAAACACACCGATGTGAAGCCAGGCTTAAGAGTTCCTTCACATGGACATTTACACGCGTGTGTTAGCATGCGCAAACTTTCTGAGCACAATATGCAGAGAATAAAACCCATTGATTTCAACGGATTGGTTTTCGTTTCCTTTTTTTGCCCAAATGCGAAAAAACCGCTGCATGCTCTACTTTTGTGTGCATTTAAAGTCTGTTAAAAAGAAAGCATAGGTTAGTTTTTAAAAAGCACATTGCACTTACCTGCATCAGCGTTCTGCAGCTTCTTCTATTCTTCTTTTAAAGATGGCGCCGCTGGTCTTCTCCCACGGTGGACCGCGGGTCTTCTCCCATGGTGCACCGTGGATTTTCTTCTCCTTCCTTGCGTTCCATTGCCGATTCCAGCCTCCTGATTGGCTGGAATCGGCACACGTGACGGGGCGGAGCTACGATGACGACGCGGTGAGCAGCTCTCCGGCACGAGCGGCCCCATTCACCAGGCAGAAGACCGCACAGCGCAAGCGCGTCTAAAAAAGCAAGAAGCCAGCGAAATTAGACGGAGCCATGGAGACGGGGACGCCAGCAACGGAGCAGGTAAGTGAATAACTTCTGTATGGCTCATATTTAACTCCTTAGTGACCAAGCCTGTTTGCGCCTTAATGACCAGGCCAAATTTGGCAAATCTGACATGTGTCACTTTAACATGGAAAAACACCAGAAAGGTTTTGCATATCCAAGCGATTCTGACATTGTTTTTTCGCCACATGTTGTGCTTCATTTAGGCGGAAAAAATAGACCCATAGAAATTGTGTTTATTTATTAAAAGCGCCACAATTGGGAAAATTTTGGAAAAAATCGTCATTTTTTTCACATTTCCAACTGCAATATCTTAAATATGTGCAAACATAATATAGAAATTTTTGCTAAGATTTATATTTCCACCCGTTTACTTTATTTTGGGCGCACATTGGAAAAACTTTCGTTTTTTTAAAACTATTTAGGAGACGTACAAATTTAACATTACTTTTTAGCATTTTGAGGAACACTTTGTTTTTCTATACCAAGCCGAGATTGGAAAGGCTCATGAGTGTCAGAATAATAGATACCCCCCCAAATGACCTCATTTTAAAAACTACACCCCTTAATGTATTCACTGAGGGGTGTCATGAGTATTTTGACCCCACAGTTTTTTTTCAGGAATTAATTCAATTTAGAGGAGAAAAAGTAAAATTTCATATTTTTGCAAATCTGTTATTTTAAAGACATATTTTTTTCCTATAGTTTACATGAAAATCATGATTTACACCCCAAAATGGATACCCCTATTTCTCCCGTGTTCAGAAATATACCCATTGTGGCCCTATTGTTATATCTGAGTCCACAACGGGGCCCAAAATGAAAGGAGTAGTCAGTGTCTTTCAAAACAGAAATTTTGCTTGAAGTCCTTTTAGGCCCCATAGCACACATGTAGAGTTCTTGAGCGCCCAAAACAATAGAAACCCCCCACAAATGACCCCATTTTGAAAACTAGACCCCTTAAGGAATTTATCTAGGGGTGTACTGCATATTTTGACCCCACAGTTTTTGAATGAATTCAAACCAAGCAAAAGGAAAAAATTGTGATTTTCGTTTTTTCGGCAATTCTGTCATTTTAAAAACAGCTTTTTTTGTACAGCACACATATGAAGGAAGACTTGCACCCAAAAATGGATACCCCTGTTTGTCCCGTGTTCAGAGACATACCCATTGTGGCCCTAATCTTATGTCTGGATACACAACGGGGCCCAAAATAAAAGGAGTAATCGGTGGCTTTCAGAACATAGATTTTGCTTGAAGTCCTTTTAGGCCCCATTGCCCACTTGTAGAGTTCTTGAGCGCCCAAAACCATATAGAACCCCCACAAATGACCCCATTTTAAAAACTAGACCCCTTAACGAATTTATCTAGGGATGTACTGCATATTTTGACCCCACAGTTTTTGAATAAATTCAAGCAAAGCAAAAGGAAAAAAATAGGATTTTCATTTTTTGGGCTATTGTGTCAATTTAAAAACAGTTTTTTTTGTACAGCACACATATAAATGAAGGCTTTCACCCCAAAATCGATACCCCTGTTTGTCCCGTGTTCAGAAACATACCCATTGTGGCCCTAATAGACTTACAGGACCCATGGCTAGGCCTACAATGAAAGGAATACCCGTTGGATTTCAGGGTACCACTCAATAAATTTCAGGCCCCATTGCCCACTTATAGAGCCATTGAGCGGCCAAAACTATAAAGAACCCCCTCAAATGACTAGTGGGTTTTCATGAGGGAAATGTGGCGACCTGGGGTTACATGCAGGGAGTGTGGTGACGGTACGGTTACATGCAGGGAGTGTGGAGACGGTGGGGTTACATGCTGGGAGTGTGGTGGCGGTACGGTTACATAAGGGCGGTGTGGTGATGGTGGGGTTACATGCGGGGAGTGTGGTGACGGTGTGGTTACATGCTGGGGAGTGTATTGACGGTGCGTTTACATGCGGGGAGTGCACAGTGGGAGCTGGCTGGGGCTCACAGCAATCTATGCTGACCGTGGCATGTAAAGGGTTTATAGAGGGAGCTGGCTGGGACTGACAGCAATCTATGCTGACCGTGGCATGTAAAAGGTTTACAGAGGGAGCTGGCTGGGACTGACAGCCATCTATGCTGACCGCGGCATGTGAAGGGAGCACAGAGGGAGCTGGCTGGGACTGACAGCAATCTACGCTGATCGCGACATGTAAAGGGTTCGCAGAGGGAGCTGGCTGGGACTGACAGCAATCTACGCTGATCGCGACATGTAAAGGGTTCACAGTGGGAGCTGGCTGGGATTGAAAGCAATAAATGCTGACCACGGCATGTAAAGGGTTTACAGAGGGAGCTAGCTGGGGCTGACAGCAATCTATGCTGACCGTGACATGTAAAGGGTTCACAGAGGGAGCTGGCTGGGGCTGACAGCAATCTATGCTGACCGTGGCATGTAAAAGGTTTACAGAGGGAGCTGGCTGGGGCTGACAGCAATCTATGCTGACCGCGGCATATAAAGGGAGCACAGTGGGAGCTGGCTTGGGCTGACAGCAATCTATGCTGACCGTGGAATGTAAAGGGTTCACAGTGGGAGCTGGTTGGGACTGACAGCAATCTATGCTGACCGTGGAATGTAAAGGGTACAATAGTGTTGCATCTGTAAGAAGTCCCCGCGCTGCACGCAGATGGCGCAGAGCGGTGCAGTTGGGGCCGCGCCATGTCCGCTAGGTGCTGTTGGAGAACCCCCACAAATGACCCTGTTTAAAAAAACTAGACCCCTTAACGAATTCCTCTAGGGCTGTGCTGCGTATTTTGACCCACAGTATTTGAATGAATCTGAGCAAAGCAGAAGGAAAAAAGTTAAAGTTGTACTACCTCTAGCTTGGATACAAAATGTGAAACAGACCCTGTTGTATCGCCTCTAGCTTGGCTACAAGACGTGATATGGGTGGGCAAGCTGCCACTTGGGATGCATTATGCATTGACACTTGGGGGTCAGGATAACAGCATGCTGACAATAGAGGGCAATGTATAGCTTTATGTCTTTGGTGATGTTAAATTCATTCTCTGTGGCTGATTTTACACAAGTGAGCACTATATCAGCCCGAGAAACTCAAACCAATATCTCGCATGGCAAATATGCGAGTGTGTCTGCCAGTGCAGTGCGCCTTGTAAGAACAATGCATTGCGATGTGTGTATGTGTGTAAAATATATACACATACATACACACATACATATACAAACACAAACACACACCGCTGTAGGAGCAACTGTAAGAAACAAAATAAATGGTGGGAATATGGCGGCCGCCTGATCTTTTACGCACATAGTATTCATAGGGGAGGTCCTATATTTTCTCAGTCAAGTATTAACGGGAGAGAATACTGCTGGTGAAAACGAAACCACAGAAATCTTAGGCTTAGTTTTGTCCCAATATACGGCCGTGACAATCACCAGCGATGCTTTTTTTTTTAGAGGATTAAATCGCATCGCTGCCGCGCACATTAAAAACCGCATGTTTTTGTTTAACGCGCAAGTCGGTAGGACTTTCCAATGTTAACATGCAGCGCATATTTTTCGCCTTGTGATGCGATAAAACGCAGCCTCCATAGGATTACATGGGAGATTTTAAAAAACGCACTGCGCAGAAGGACACAGCAGGCTGTGATTTTCTCTCTCAACATCACATCAGTGAAAACCTTGCTGAAGGGAAGGGAACCGTTGGGAATCATTGGCTGCGAAATCTGCTTTTTTTTCAATAACCAACGCATCGGTTAAAAATGGCGCGATTTTACCCGCCGGTTTGAAACCACCCTAGAGAAAAATAGGGCAAAAAGATGGAGAACTGGGAGGTGACCCGCTAATCTCTATGGTGCTGTAAGTTTGGGTAAATCCAATAGGTGGTGCAGCACGTTTCTGTAAAACCAACAGAGGGCGCTGCAATGTTACTGTAGAAACCAATGGACAGCATGGCAGGTAGCTATACATAAACTATACAAAATGTGATTGGTTGCTGCTGCTGCCGCCATTTTTTTAAAAGGTACGCTCAGTTCTTTCATAGAGAACAAGAAGGTAGGTACTTACAATTCAGGTAGGTAGGTTCAGTTTGGGCCTGGGAGAGACTCCAGTGGAGACTGACGGAAAAATGGCTGCTTACAACCTGTGGTCCTTGTTTCGGGTGCGTTTGTCACCATCGATCTAATGCATCTTACTGCATAGATATATATCTAGCTATAAAAATAGATAGTTATATATCAATATAGATATTTCTAAAAATATCTAGCTTTACGTATAAATTTAAACTTTTATAGTTATGGTTTTGTAAGGCTGAAAACAGACATACAGAATTTGTATTATTATCAGCATTATTCTTATAATTGCCATTGATGTTATTCCAGGGTCAGGTAATACACTGCATGAGGCTTTGACCAATTTTTACTATTTTAGGTAAAAAGCTGCATTGACTGCACTTCTGCATTTAGTGCGATATGGTAGGACTGCAAGCAAAGCCTGAGACAAGATCTTGGTGCGCCCCATGACAATACATATCAGGTAGGTATCCTGCCCTAGAGGTATGAAGGCACCATACAGCAGCACTCATCTGTAATCCAACCTGCAGGGACATTGTGTGCTGCTGTAATGCCCCAAAGTTACTGTAAGATTCTATTGCTTTACTGGTTTTTGCTTTTTTTGGTGTTTTTTATCTTTCATCCCAGTGCTACAAAGACCGAGGACAGAAAGCTCTGGCACTGAAATACTGTGATGAGGCTTCAGCCATGCCACCGGTTACTAAAGAGGTGAGGACTGTCAGTAGTAACGTGGTAACACAATTCAACTGTTATTTCAGCCATTAATTTACTGACCTACTCCACTGCTTACTGTATTGATTCTCTAGAATAGAGCCTCCATAGCCGCCTGTTCCCCATCTTCTATACTAGAAGCTAGAAGTGGTACAACGCAGTACTAGAGTCCCCTTGCCTGTCCTTATCTTATCTTTTATCCAAGCTACAAGGCGTACAACAGGGTACTAGAGCCTCCATTCCCATCTGTATAACCTCTTGTATCCAAGCTAGAAGTGGTACAACAGGACACCAGAGCCTCCTTGCCCACGTTTCATGTTTTGTCACCAGCTGCTTCCTTTGGGTAAGTGAGAATAGTGAGAATTTTGGCCCATGTGAAAGTGCAATTACTGTATGCTAAACTGTTCATTTTCATTACCTTCTATGACATTTATGGAAATGACACGGCACAGATTATTGTTAGGGGTTCCATCACACTCCCCTTCTGTAGCCACACCGCCTCCACGCTCCCCTCATGTAAGCCCACTTTCCTAGTGTAACCGTATTGTCACCACACCCCCCTTATGTAACCATACCGTCTTCACACTCCCCGCATGTAACCATACCACGGTTCGAAAAGTGTCATAATAGAGCCTTAAAGGGGTTCTGTCATTAAAAACAAAAAAATATACTGTATACTTACCTATTGCTCCCCAGGGAGCCTGCTTACCTCTTCTTCTTATCCCAAATCTTCTCCTGGAGCCGCTTGTCACTTCGGTCACGTGACCTCCAGCAACCCGATTTTCCTCCATCCGGTCAAAAAGTGTACATTGCGCTACCTTCCGCTTCCTTCACTAGTGACGTATGCGTACATTGCCTTGTCAGGAAGCACGGAATGAAAGCAGCCGTGCGAGACAATGGCGCGACTGCGCACCCCGCACACGACTGCGCATGCAGCTATCCTGGAGATAGCTATAGTCTATGGAATATACACGGGCTTTAGCCTTGGCAGTCGTCGTCTTTAAAATCTATGTATAGCTACCTCCCATGCTGTCCATTGGTTTCTACAGTAACATTGCAGCGCCCTCTATTGGTTTTACAGAAACGTGCTGCACCTATGCTCCCTTTAATAAATGATCCCCAAATAGGGGACGTATCAGATGCAACACGCTCAGGCAGCACTCCGGGCGCACCCACAATGCTCTGAGGGAGCTGGAAGACCTTTGCATAGCCCCACCCAACGCTTTCTCAACCGCGCCCTCCCCCCTCCCCCTCACATCCTCCTCAGTCCTTCCTCTTGCACCGTGCTCACGCATCCTAGGCTTGCAGAGCCTGCAGGACTCGTCACCTCCCTACGCAGGATGGTTAAGCAGACGATGACACTAGAAGCAAGCACTAGTTTGCCTCTGAAGGTGCGTCCGTCGGTCGTTTTGAGAGATCTCTTTTGGTGGACGCTCGGATCCGTAAGGGGAGCTGAAACTTTAATTGTTTTTAACTTTCCATTGAGTTTAACGCGATCGCGTGACCGGGGGTGGGGTCCCGCGGCCCGGGATGACAGCTCCATGCTGTCGGCTACCTCCGGTAACCGGCAGCATGAAGCTATCACGTCCTGAGCCTGCAGGGCTGTCATTCCTAGAGGATGCATAAAACTACGTCCTCTAGGAATAAAGCCCAGCCGGCCAGGACGTAGAATCCCGATGGGGCCGTCGTTAAGGGGTTAAAGAGCCGATTCCATGGGAAAAACGCATTTTCCGTCAGCTCTGTACAGGTAAGCGGAAACATTTGTCCATTTTCATCAACAAATATTTAATTGATTTTCTAAATTATTGATTTGACAAAGTACATAAAATGCAAATCACAATAATAAAGTATATAATAAAACAAAAGAACTGTTGTGATGAGTCTATGGATGAACCTCGCCTTGTTTCTCAGTGGTAACGCGTCTAAATCATATTCCACATTATTTGAAAGATGCAAAATTGGCCAATCGTTACATTTCGTATTATTCGGTTTGCATAATTTAATTCTTAACCCCTTAGTGACCAGCCCATAGTGTTTTTACGTCCTGCCCAAGTGGGCCTTAATCCCTGAGGACGTAAAAACACGTGTCTGGGTGGATGACAGTGATCATGTAAAGTTAAAAAAAAAAGTGTGAAAAAGTAAAAAAAAAAGTTTAAAAAGTTTTTAAAAAGTTTAAAAAGGGGGGGGCGGAGCTACCTGATGCCGGAGTAAGTCGCTTCTGAGACGCGCTCCGGCGGCCGCGGCTTCTTTAAGGCTCCACAAGCTATCACAGCGGCACAGAGAGACGTCATGGGGCGCAAGAGAGCCCAGAACACCTCGGGGCGCACTCCGGAACGCAGTGCAGGCAGTTTGGAGCCGTTCCTGAGACCGCAAGCAGAGGCGGCCGGTGAGCGGGGAAAAATCAAGATGGCGCCGACGGGAGGTCCGGCGCGACCTAGCAGCAGCGTGCAGAAGGAGAGAGCCGCTGAGACGGACGACTCGGACGATAGCGCAAGCTGCCAGTCCAGGGAGCCCAGATCCACAAACTGCTCACAGTCGCAGGGAGGATCGCAAAGCAGGTCAGATAAAATCCACCCTGACACGGCAACACCACAGGCCGAGCTACAGCATGCTGTTATCCTGACCCCCAAGTGTCAATGCATAATGCATCCCAAGTGGCAGCTTGCCCACCCATATCACGTCTTGTATCCAAGCTAGAGGCGATACAACGGGGTCTGTTTCACATTTTGTATCCAAGCTAGAGGTAGTACAACTTTAACTTTTTTCCTTCTGCTTTGCTCAGATTCATTCAAATACTGTGGGTCAAAATACGCAGCACAGCCCTAGAGGAATTCGTTAAAGGGTCTAGTTTTTTTAAACAGGGTCATTTGTGGGGGTTCTCCAAAGTGCTCAAGGGCTCCACAAGTGAGCAATGGGACCTAAAACACTTTCATGCAAAATAACTGTTCACAAAGCCACCGGCTGCTCCTTTCGGTTTTGGCCCCATTGTGCATACGGACACAAGATTAGGGCCACAATGGGTATATCTCTGAACACGGGACATACGGGGGGTCTCCATTTTGGGGTGCCAATCCTCATCTTCATGTGCAATATAGAAAAAAATCCCATCATTAAAATTAAAATGACATATTTGCAAAAATATGAAATTTAATTTCTTCCCCTCCAAATTGCATTAATTCTTGACAAAACCTGTGGGGTAAAAATCCTCCTGACCCCCTCAGTGAATACATTAAGGGGTGTAGTTTATAAAATGGGGTCATTTGTGGGGGGATCTATCATTTGGACACCCATGAGACTTTGCAATCTTGGCTTGGTGCAGGAAAAAAAAGTGTTCCTCAAAATGTTAAAAATCAATGTAAAATTTGTACGTCTCCTAAATTGTTAAAAAAAAACCTGAAGTTTTTCTAATGTGCGTCCAGAATAAAGTAAACAGATGGAAATATATATCTTATCAAAGATTTGTACAGTAACATGGCCTAAATGTTAGGAGGCTCGTATATATTAGGGAGTCCCCTAATACTCAGGCCGCGTTTACATGAGCGACAAAGTCACACTGCGACAAATCACGTGTTTGTTCGGCCTATGCTTTCCAATGGGGCAATTCACATGTTTTGGAGGGTGCGACATCCCGATATGCCCGCGACTCGTGAGGTTTCGTGGCCCATGTTACCCTATGGAGCCTTCCTCTCTGTTGCATCGCATGAAAGCTTGTTCACTATGTTAGTATGCACAAATGGGACCCAAAATGTAAACAGTACTATGTGGCTTTCTGAACAGACTGTTATGATCGTGTGGGCAGATTTAGCAGACTGCCAACACCATCGTGACCAAAGATGCACACAGGAAATTCACATGGAATCCATGCCACTGACCCTGTGCTAAAAGGGGGGGGTCAACAGTGGCCCAACCTAAGCGTAGACATCGCCCAAATAAGAGGGCGGCCCAGCGGTCTTCGGATCTGGGCCATAGCTGATCCTAGGAGCCACAGAACAGGACACACGCATGGCATATAACAGAGACGGAACAGAATACACAGAGATAGAAAACACTGCATACAGAAGCCAAAAATGCAACCACTACTAACAGATAGGCTGATTATAAAGAACAGGTATTACTTGACATTTTAGACAAAACGTGAAGCTAGCGGGCGAACTTCTAAGCTCCTGGTTATACCGCTATTCCCTACACTAACCATGAGTCCAGGAGACCCGGACAACATTCACACAGGAGATGAGGTAACACTAAACTGACAGAACGTAAACGTACAAACGGGCATGAAACTGCAAGACACAGATCACACAGAAAGCTTGCATCTGGGACAGGACAGAGCAGGGGGCACACTGCCAACTGCAAGTGGAGCAGGACATAGCATGGGGCACACCGCCAACTATCAAATATAGTGCCATCTCAATAATATAGGGGAATAGACAGTCAGCTACACAAGGTGAGATAGGAGACTGTGTCAAGTTACATTAACTGACACACAGAGCAGACAAGACGTACAGAGGCCACAGCTGTAAAGGGAATGCATATAACGGAGACGAGGACTACAGGTGTCCAAACCGTCTTCGGGAAGCTGAGAGACACATAACCACTTACAAGTTCTGCGTGGGAAAAAGGCAGATACCTCAAGACAAGGATTCATAACTGCTCAGTCTGAAACCCAGACACAGACTGCCAAGAGCTGGCTTTATATGTATGCACAGAGCCAGGAGATTGGCTTGCAGGAAGTACCACACCCAGGCAGCTCAATCAATTAACCCTCTCAGGGCTGTGCTGCTAGTAAACTGAAGCTTTGAGCAACATATACCAGCAGCAGACGTAACAGACATTTTGCTTGAAGGCCTTTAAAGCCCCATAGCACAGTTGTAGAGCTGTTGAGCAGCCACAAAATTTTAACAATACACCCCTTAATTAGTTTACCTAGGGGGATACTGCCCACTTGGCCTGTAGCAGCAGCCACAATGCATACTTGAGTATAGCCGATCCAAGTGTTAGCCGAGGTACCTAATATTACCCCTTGGCTTATACTCAAGTCAATAATTGACCCCAGGTTTTTGGGGTAAAAGTTGGTACCTTGGCTTATACTCAGGTCGGCTTAGACTGAAGTATATCTGATTACATGCAAAAACCTAATGAAATAAGAGCAATCGTTGCATGCAAAGCATTAACAGCGGGAATCGGTTGTCTCACCCATCCCCGCTGTGACTGCGGGAGGCCAACTGTCATTAGCAACAGTCTTCAGCAGTAGATGGGCTCAGATCTGTAGGATGTAGATGCAAGTCCATTCCAGAAAGCTGCTTCCTAACATATACATACATTCACGTGCTGCGGTGGCAAGGGGTTAAAAGGGTTCCCTGGGACTCCAGTACTGATGATCTATGCGCAGTGAAGTGTTGATCTGCCTCTCAGAATCCCTGCCAATCAGCTGATGACGAGTGCGCACCGCTGCCACTTCAGTCTATGCCAGACGAAGCACCGTACATTTCCGGCTGTACACGCCTGCATAGGATTGAATTTCAATACGCAATCCTATGCAGAAGGCCGTGGTTTGTCTACGCGAAATCACGCGCAGAAAACAAACCGCGCCATGCTCTAATTCTGCTGGCACATGAGTCAGAGCTGCGGGAGCGGGCGAGTTCCGCACTGCTCTCTGCAGGCGCTCAGGTCGGGTCCCGTTGCGAGCAGCTGGATGCGACACGGCCGTCTGCAGGCGGCCTTAGGCCTCATGTCCACTGGAAAAATACAATCCGCGTAGAATCCGCTTTCTATTGTATAATTTTTGCATGCAGATATCTGCACACATTGCTATCAATGTGATAGCAATGTGGCCGATCCGCGGTAAAATGGAGCATGCTGGGTTTTTTTCTCCCACGCGTGAAAAACGCAATTCTATTAAAATTCCATCCGCGGGTGCAAAAATCAGTTTAATGGACCACGGATGGCCAATGATTCCCTAGGGGCAAATCCGCTGCGGAAACCGCAATTCCATTTTGCTAGTGGACATGAGGCCTTAAGGAATTCCGCACCGTAAAATCACCCGTCCTCACCCACGGCACGCTCTATTTGCCGCGGGTGTACGCGCGGACGGCTTCCATTGCAGTCTGTGGAAGCCGTCCATTCACGCTATCTTCCGCTGTAGCACAGCGGAAGATAGTGTGAAACCGCCTCTACGCCTACCGCGTCACATGCCGCTGCGGTGCGTCACGCGCTCGATTGCCCATGCGCGCTGAGGCGTCATGCGGGACTCCGAAACTGGAGGTAAGTATTGGGGTCTCTTGGGGCCGCCGTGACAGGCTCCGCCCTGGAATTCCATGGCGGAGCCCGTCACAGCCATGTGCAGCCGGCTTTACAGCGTGGGTAATCAGGAGTTAAAAACATAAATAAGGTAAAACAAAAAAACTAATTCAAATCACGTTTTATTATTTATTAAAAATGTGGATTTTACACCAAGTGTCATTCCCAGATAAAACAAAGGCCGCTGTGTTTGGGTATGTTTTCTGTTTACTCAATCGGTGTAAAATATTGCGCAGTTTTTCAGGATCCTCCGTCATAATTCTTTGAAAGAAAAAGCTTATAAAAAAAAAAAAAAGGTGAGTCACAGGCAAAAAGCAGTCCATAAAACGAAGGGTTTCAAGATTGCTGAACGTCGAGGGTCTCTTCACTGTCGGACAGCCTTCCCATTCTCAAGGACGTCAGATCTGCAGGAAATGATCTTTTTGCCCTATTTTTCTCTAGGGTGGTTTCAAACCGGCGGGTAAAATCGCGCCATTTTTAACTGATGCGTTGGTTATTGAAAAAAAAAAAAGCAGATTTCGCAGCCAATGATTCCCGACGGTTCCCTTCTAGAGATGAGCGAACGTACTCGTTTCGAGTACTTACGCACCCGAGTACCGCCATTTTCGAGTACTTCAGTACTCGCGCGCAAAGATTCGGGGGGCGCCGGGGGGCGGGGAGAGGCGTGGCGGTGCGGGGGGTAGCAGCGGGGAACAGGGGGGAGCCCTCTCTCCCTCTCCCCCCCACTCCCCACTGCTACCCCCCGTGCCGCCACGGCGCCCCCCGAATCTTTGCGCGCGAGTACTGATGTACTCGAAAATGGCGGTACTCGGGTGCGTAAGTACTCGAAACGAGTACGTTCGCTCATCTCTATTCCCTTCCCTTCAGCAAGGTTTTCACTGATGTGATGTTGAGAGAGAAAATCGCAGCCTGCTGTGTCCTTCTGCGCAGTGCGTTTTTTTAAAATCTCCCATGTAATCCTATGGAGGCTGCGTTTTATCGCATCACAAGGTGACAAATATGCGCTGCAATGTTAACATTGGAAAGTCCTACCGACTTGCGCGTTAAACAAAAACATGTGGTTTTTAATGTGCGCGGCAGCGATGCGATTTAATCCTCTAAAAAAAAAAAGCATCGCTGGTGATGGTCACGGCCGTATATTGGGACAAAACTAAGCCTAAGCTTTCTGTGGTTTCGTTTTCACCAGCAGTATTCTCTCCCGTTAATACTTGACCGAGAAAATATAGGACCTCCCCTATGAATACTATGTGCGTGAAAGATCAGGCGGCCGCCATATTCCCACCATTTATTTTGTTTCTTACAGTTGCTCCTACAGCGGTGTGTGTGTGTTTGTATATGTATGTGTGTATGTATGTGTATATATTTTACACACATAGGCCTCCTTCCCACGAACGGATTTCCGCCGCGTAATTCGCGGCGAAAATCCGCTGCGTTGCCCGCAGCTATTAGGTTCTATTGAGAAGGAATTATAATTATATATGTATAGCTGGTATAAGTTATATCAGCTGTATATATATAATTATATAGAGGGAATACACAGGTTACACCAGCCTTGGCCAGACATGCCACTATATACAGGGGGATACACAAACACACACATATATATATATATATGACACACACATACATATACACGCACACATATATATATATATATATATATATATATATATACACACACACACAAGGCTCTCACCCTGCAGCTGCTCCTCCTCAGCGATGCTCTCCTTGCTGCAGAGATCATGTTCTCTGCACTCCCCTTCCCTCCTCCGCGGCCGTTGTCAGTCTGCTATCGGCACTCCTCTATTACTGTCTGCATTAGACAGAACAAGCCGAGAGCAGACTGCCTACTGACAGCAGCACGGAGGAGTGAGGGAACTTACTGCATAGGCGGCAGGCCGGATTCGGCCCGCGGGCATTGTTTGACACCTGTGCTCTAGATCATACAAACTTCTAGGCTGTGGGAGTTGCCGTCCTAAATGCGCAGACCGGTGCCAGCGGCCGGCGAGTGACGTTTCTGTGCGGGGCTCTGCGATCCCCTCACAGAAATAGAGCATGCCGCGGTTTGTTTTCCACGTGTGATTTCGCGCGGACAAACCGCGGCCGTCTGCCTAGGATTGCGTTTTCTAACGCAATCCTATGGCAGCTTCCATGGGTGGAAATTCTGCAGGAAATCCGGCAGCGGAATTTCCGCCCGTGTGCACGGGGCCTAAGGCTGCTCTAAGACGTGCATTCAGAAAACACAGCTTAAAATCGTGGGTTTTTTACCTCAATTTTTAGCAGCACTTTTGAACGCATGGTAAAGCGGTTTTTTTTTTTTTAAACTTTGTCTTTATTAAACAGGTTAAAGCAAACAATTGGTGTCATCACAGTTTTGCAGGGTTTTTTGTATAGGTATAGCTTGTATCAACCTGCATTTTTTGTGTTAATTTTATAAAACATAAAATAAAATAAAATAAAACATTAAATCAAACATATTACCTACATTAAATCAAAACTTTGACCCACTTTGACCACAGTTTTTGTTTTTTGGTCTACTGACCTGTACGTTGAGGATCTGCAAAGTTTATGGAGGCCCCGCATGGCTACGGCACGGTCTGTATTTCACCCTAGATAGGTGTGTCCGCCCTAGATGGGCGTTTCTCCTATTGCCACCTGTTCCTGGAACCAGCAAGTGTAGTGGAAGCAGTTTCTCAATCTATCCTTTACCCTTTGTGGCAATAGTTGGATAAAGCTTCCCCAGGTTTCGAAGAAGGCTTGTACCTTTTTTTCTTTAAAAAGCGATGTTTCTGCCCAATCCATTTGAAACAGAAACGCTAGCTTGTCCAGGAACAGTCTGAATGGAGGCCCTGTTGGTTGTATCCATGTCTGTAAAATGGCTTTTAATCCTGCTGCTGCTATGAAGTGTAATAATTTTCTGACACCCCTTGAGCAGTGATAGATTTCGGGGTCTAAGTAGCCAAGTATTGCCCATGTTGGCTCTTGTGGGCAAAAATTCGTCAGGTGTGTTTTTGTGTAGTCGCCTATTCGTGTCCAGAAATCCTGTATTGAGGGGCATGTCCACAAGCTGTGGTATAGGTTTGCGTGTGGTGTTTGACATTTGAAGCAGTTTGGGGTGTCATAGATTCCTATGTGGTATCCTCTACTTGGAGTTAGGTATGACCTGTGGGCAATTTGTAATCTCATCTCCAGGAACCTGGCCGATGGTAAGTATCTATGTGCCGAAGTTAGGGATTTCATTATCAGTGTCGGTGTGAAGTCGGGGTTGTCTGTGGCCCATTTGCCCACCCCTGGATCAATATCCTCCTGCTCTCTCATATTTCTTATTGCCCTGTACAGCTTTGAGATCATGCCCCGCGGGCCCGTTTTCCTGGTCATCCATGTGTCGCCTGTTTGTACCCAATCAGGTTCTTGTAGTCGTGGTATGAGTTCTGTGATGTAATGTCTGATTTGCAGGTATGAGAATAGTGGAATTCGGAGTTCGGGGTATTTTTGTTTCATTTCGTCGTGTGTTAGGACTCGTCGTTCTCTTGTGTGTAATAGTTTATCTATGGTGTGTATGCCTTGGGCCTCCCATTCCACAAATATGTTGTGGGGGTTACCGTCCTGGAAGTTGGGGTTGCTCATTAGTGACAAATACGGTGATGTGTGTGGCGATGTTTGGCTATCTTTGCGCAATTTATTCCATGTTTTCCAGGCCGCCAGTATCAAAGGGTTTTTTTAAATTTTTTCTGTGAGTTCCGCATATGTGTGATGAAGGACGTTCTGGAGTCGTGTTGCGCCGACCATTTCCTGTTCGAGTGGTCTGTTTGTGAAGTATGACTTATCGTGAATCCAGTCTTGGATGATTCGCGCCTGAGCTGCTAAATTGTAGTCTCTGATATTTGGTAAGTTGGTTCCTCCGTTCTCTCTATATTTGTGCAGCGTTTTAAGTGCAATGGTAAAGCGGTTTTAATGCACCCCACAATTGTGATGGGTGGGGAGGTGCGTTAGAAAACGCAAATACAGGACAGATAGCGCTTAAAAATCACCGCTTCCGAGCTCACGTCTGAGTAATCGCATTCAAATCAATGGAAGCAGTATACCGCAATAAAAAGCACCAAGGGGCTAGATCATGTTTGTAAATTAGCACGGTTTAGGTATAGGTACGGGTACAGATGGAGGGGGGCCCAGCTGAACTTTTGCACTCGGGCCCCTTAGGCTTTAGGTACGCCCCTGCTAATGAGCAACCAGTTTTTCAGTCTTTATTTTTGTGCATTCCTGGGATCAGAACTTTTTTTTTTTGCCTACTCATTAGGGTAAATAACCATTTAAGTCAGGTTAAGGCTTGTGATAAATCACTTGGATTTGAAGCAATGCTGCATCCAATAGATGGCGCTATAGAGGTATTTTCTCATCCTTATTTGCATAGATATCCCAGAGGAGCTAGCATCACCTTATAAGTGTTCTTACTCATTTTTTAGGTTTTCAAATGCCTCTTCTGTGTGCAGTGCTTGGGTAGTGACTATACCATTCCCTGACCCATTTACCCCTTAGGTGTCTCCACATACTTTTTGGGTGCTCTCCTTAAGGAGACACAACACCGCTTCTGACCCACATAGGAATGTGAACCACAGGCCAACAAGGGCTGAGGATGGGTGCATTGTCCAGTATCGCATGTGTAGTCTAACAGAGCTTCATGAGTGTGGACAAGCTGGTGATGTCACCAGCTGCTTCCTTTGGGTAAGTGAGAGTTTTGGCCCATGTGAAAGGGGAATTACTGTATGCTAAACTGTTCACTTCATTTTCATTACCTTCTATGACATTTATGGAAATGACACGGCACAGATTATTGTTAGGGGTTCCATCACACAAGGGGGAGACAGCGGCCTACCAAAATCTACTGGGTCATATGACGCGGCTGGCGGTGGGCGGGGAAGCGGTTTTTACTCTATCTTCCGCTGTGCTACAGCGGAAGATAGCGTGACGGACGGCTTCCATTGACTAGAATGGAGGCCGGCCACGCTTACACCCACGGCAAATAAAGCATACCGCGGGTGAGGTCGGGTGATTTCACGGTGCGGAAATCCGCAATGGAATGCCGCACCATGAGCATTAAGCTATTAGGTTCAATAGAACCTAATAGCTGCGGGCAATGCAGCGGACTTACGCAGCGTATTACGCATCGGAAATCCCTCCGTGGGAAGGAGCCCTAACTTTAGCCAGCAGAAGCATGTCTCCCTGCTGTCCTGTCACACAGCCGCCATTATCAGCCCTGAGGGTAATAGGTGGGCACAGCACTGTTGCACCAGCTCCCTGTATAGTCTGTCACTGAGCAGCACACCCCCAGCTACATGTCTCCCCTGTCCTGTCACACAGACGCCATTATCAGCCCTGGGGGTAATAGGTGGGCACTGCACTGCTGGTCCATGTATAGTCTGTCACTAAGCAGCACACCCCCAGCTACATGTTTCCCCGCTGTCCTGTCACACAGCCACCATTATCAGTCCTGGGGGTAATAGGTGGGCACCACACTGCTGGCCCATGTATAGTCTGTCAATCAGCAGCACACCCCCAGCTACATGTCTCCCCACTGTCTTGTCATAATTTCCTCCATTTGATATTGTATTTAGCTGGCGACGCTTAGCGATGACGCGGGTACCCACTGCCCGTACACAATGTAGTAACGTATGGGCTGTGGGTATATCCGTGACCATGAAGCACAATGGCCTCTATGTTGTGGATATCTGTGGTAAAATAGAACATGCTGCGTTCTGTTTCCTACGAGTGGATTACTTAATTCCAACCTGCTAATGTGAGCGGAAGTGTGTAATCCAATGCATTTGATTGATCCGTGTATTAGCACGGATCAAATGCGTGCGAATCCGCAATTTTTTATTAGGTCGTGTGAGACCGGCGTAAGGTAGATTGCTACCTTTTTATCACATGACCGGGGACCGCTGAACAAGGCTGCCGGTCACTGCTCCAGGCTCTCGGTTACCTTTAGTAGTCGGGAGCAGGAAGATTTTAAGTTTCCTGGACCCTCCCCGGCTCCTACGCATGTTTCCGGTATTTTGCAGGCAGATGTATGCGCAGAAGACGGCGAAGGTCCGAGGAGCAGGGTTGTGTCTGTGTTCAAATGCGGAGGCCTCAGGTAAGACGTTTCATCTGCTCTCACCAATCGCAACGGAGAGGGGAGATTAAACTTCAACTTTTACGTGATCACCATTATCATTTGGATAATGGTTGATCATGTGATGAAGGATAAAGATCCCGTCGGGGACATTGCCGGAGGCTTTAGGGAAATATTTTCATCTCCCCCTCACTGATTGGAGCCATGACGGGAGATGAAACATTAAACTTTTTTATTTTTACACGTAACCAGGGACCGCGGCCCATCGTGAAATCTCCAGGCTTTCAGCTACGTTTGCTAGCCAGCAACAGGGAGATTTTAAATTACCCCAGCAATCTGGGGTAAGGTCCGCGGATAAATCCGGGGGCTTTAGGTATGTAATTTCATCTCCACTCACGGATATGAGGAAAGATGAAATTTTTAATTTTTTAACTGTTTACTTGGATAACGGCAATAGCGTGACTGGGGGTCACTGCGGCAGCTTTCAACAAGGAGCTGTCATGTCCACAGCCCCCAGGGCTTTAATCCTCAGAGTGAGCATGTTTTTATGGCTGTGGGGATTAAAAACACTATAGGGCGGTCAATAAGGGGTTAAGGAGAAAACAGACGTTGTCACTAAGGCCTCTTTCACACAGAATGTTTTTTACAGCATTTAGCGTGGTTTGTGAAAAGCCGCAAAAAAACCCACTGATTGATCACAATGGAGCTTCTCAGGGAGCGTTCGAACACTACAATTTTCTAACGCTATCTGCTCTAGTTTAGTTTGTTTCAGCCCTTTTTAATGCCCCATATCACTCATTGTAATGATGGAGTGCGTTACACAATGCTGTTGAACACATTTAAAAATGGCGTTCGAAAACGCTTTAAAATGCAGCATTTTAACAGACGCCTGTGTGAAAGCAACCTTAGGGCTCATGTCCACGGGCGTATACGTAATACACTGTGGGTCTCCCGCGGTGTTTTATAAATTACAACCAATACTCTCTGCCGGCAGAGGTCGTGTATGTGGCAAGTATAGCACTGCGCATGCCCACTAATCTCACATCACGGACATGCGCAGTGTGATTTTTTTTTTTTTTTTAATTCCCGCTCTGTTCAGAGCAGGAATGTGTATCGAAACACTGCCCTCTCGCAATGTGTGCGTATGGACAGCGTATCATACGCAATCCATAAAAGGGCTGCATATCATGTGCAGAGAAATAGAGCATGTCCACTGACTTTCATTGCCTCCATTCACTGCGTGTCATGCAACGCACACTTGATACTCCATAAAAACACGGTCGTGGACATGAGCCCTGAGGCCAATTCACACGGGCGAGCGTGATGTGGGGCCGTGAATCCCGCCTCCATATCGTGCTGCTTACCATGTGATTTCCCCAGGGATGCGAGAGTTTTCATTGGAAAACAGCCTCGCATCCCTTCAGGGTCACAATTATCGCTGGGGAGTCACTATTACTGCCGCAGAGGTTTAGCCATTGCTTTCAATGAAGCCAGCGATGCTGCAGCCGACCCCATTAACCTCTTAGTGACCAAGCCTGTTTGCGCCTTAAAGGGGTTGTCTCGCGAAAGCAAGTGGGGTTATACACTTCTGTATGGCCATATTAATGCACTTTGTAATATACATCGTGCATTAAATATGAGCCATACAGAAGTTATTCACTTACCTGCTCCGTTGCTGGCGTCCCCGTCTCCATGGCTCCGTCTAATTTCGCTGGCTTCTTGCTTTTTTAGACGCGCTTGCGCTGTGCGGTCTTCTGCCTGGTGAATGGGGCCGCTCGTGCCGGAGAGCTGCTCACCGCGTCGTCATCGTAGCTCTGCCCCGTCACGTATGCCGATTCCAGCCAATCAGGAGGCTGGAATCGGCAATGGAACGCAAGGAAGGAGAAGAAAATCCACGGTGCACCGTGGGAGAAGACCAGCGGCGCCATCTTTAAAAGAAGAATAGAAGAAGCTGCAGAACGCTGATGCAGGTAAGTGCAATGTGCTTTTTAAAAACTAACCTATGCTTTCTTTTTAACAGACTTTAAATGCACACAAAAGTAGAGCATGCAGCGGTTTTTTCGCATTTGGGCAAAAAAAGGAAACGAAAACCAATCCGTTGAAATCAATGGGTTTTATTCTCTGCATATTGTGCTCAGAAAGTTTGCGCATGCTAACACACGCGTGTAAATGTCCATGTGAAGGAACTCTTAAGCCTGGCTTCAGATGGGTGTGTTTGTGTGCGCATTTATGCAGCGAATAGAGCCCTAACGAACGGGTTCGTTCACAAGTGCGCATCTTTACATTTCATGCAAAAAAAAAAAAATGCAGCATACTCTATTTTGCGGCACTTTTGCACACCAAAAGTCCCCATAGAAGTCAATGGGGATGCACAAATATACATGTGATATGCCAGGAGGTGCGTGATACGCTGCGTAATTGCGCAGGAAAGGAACACATCCAGAACTCGTTAGACTAATTCCATACATATTTTTAGGTGACTTGGACATTTTCGTTCCTAAGATCTGAGTTCGACCAACAGACCGGCCTAATGTCACACGATGTCAATAGTAAGTAGCTTGTGCCTCTTAATACTAGTAAGTAGCTTGTGTTCTCCCGCAGGGTTTTGAACGATACTTGTCCCATGTAAAAACATGCAGAAACTGAACGACTGGATCAGAATCGTCCAGTTGTTCACTTTTAAGCAGCTTAAAATCCAAACACATTTCTCGGTGTAAGCAGCAGCCGTCCAGTACTGAACGTCTGCTGCTTACAGTGAATGGAGGTGAGCAGAACTCTCCTCCAGCTGCCCCGCCTCCCTGCTGGCTGCGCTGTCAGCGATCCAGCAATGCTCGCTCCTGTGCAGAGCGAGCACCACAGGGATGAATGTCGGGCATTGTTTGCCTGACACTCGTTTTGTGTAAAAGGACCCTTGGACCTCCCTCACACAGGTGTTTTTGTACAGTTTTTAGTGCTGCGCTAAACGCTGTACAACGCACCCATACATTTCAATGGGGCTGCTCACACAAGGCTAAAAACGCTGTGTCTTCAACGCTGCGCTTTAACAGCGTTGCATGTTCTATTTTGGGACGTTTTCAGCCCTGTGTCACCCATTGAAATGAATGGGCAGCGGCCCGGGCTTCCCCTGCACTGACAAATGATCTATTGCTGTAAGCGAGGTTTGAGAACTCTCCTCCAGCAATAGATTGCTGTGATTGGACATCGAGCCAGCGTCGAGAAGCAATCACAGCCATTCATGGCTGTCCCAGGCAATCACAGCAGTCTATTGCTGGAGGCGAGTTCTCAAACCTTGTTTACAGCAATAGATCATTTGTCAGTGCAGGGGAAGCCCGGAGTAGTGGCAGAGATCGGTGGCCGGGACCCGGACGGCACATGCTTTTTTTTTTTCCAGCATCCTTGGCTGCTTTTTCAGCTGTGTGAGGGAAGCCTTAGACTGGTGTATAAAATGCTGGTTTAAGTAAATATCCTACAAAATGTTTAAAATTTGGAGACACGCTTTATTGTATACATATTTTTGATCAATTCAAAAAATGAAATACAATCCTATATAGATTTGGTTACATACTGTGCCATGTAATCCCGAACATTGTTTGCATATAAAAAATAATCCTTCTCCTCCTCCTCAGAGGGAACATAAACAGGCAGAAACTAAAAGGGAAAGATAAGGTCCAGTTAAAGGGAACATATCAGCACCCACATTATGGGGCTCAAAGCTGAGGGAGGAACTTGTAGGGGGGGGGGGGGTGCTTTTTATACTCTCCAGGTCCCTCATTCCAGCGCTGTAACCCTGAGAAATCGGAGAAGCAGACAGCACGACTCTGCAGACGGCTCTGTAAGCATGCGCTCTCGTATAGAGTTTAATGAGAGAGCACATGCGCATTATCTTCTAAAAAGGGTCACGCTGCGCGTGTTCTGATTTCTCGGAGACACAGTGCTGGAAAAGAGGAACCTGGTGAGTATAAAGAGCAGCTCCCTGTTACCCCCAATTCCTTACCTTTCAGCCCCATAGCATAGTTTACTTTAATAAACAGGAATGATTCTACTACAGATCTCAGCTAAAACGTTTTGGGAACATTATATTTCATATAGTATTCCTTACCTCTACTTCTACATTGGTACAGACTTGACACACGGTCATGAGTAAAAGTTTTGCCCCGAGAATTGTAAGTAGAAGAAAAGCTGAATAAATAAATAAGTAAATAAATATAATAAGGGATCTTCCCATAGGATTATCATGTCCGTATGGGATACCTACTCCACTTAGCCAGAGGGGAGAGATGCCATCAAGCAATAGCTCTCGCTCAGGTAGACATTGGCCTTCTATGTAATACATGGCATTCATGTACTGGTCAGTAACACTAATACAGCTCTGTACTCCCAGAATACTGTAAACGTACAGGCCTATTGAACATTGAAGCTTCTAAGACTATGGCCAAAGACAAAAACTTGCTTGGTAGATCTCAGGGTAGGGCTTATATTTCAAGCCCCATTGAAAAATAATGGTAGAGCTTATTTTGTAGGTAGTTCTTATTTTTGGGGAAACAGGGTAGTTACTCCCATTCTCCACACCCTTTTTAGAGGACAGGATGTGTTAATGTAGAATATCCTAGCACCCCCGAAGGAAACAGACAGGCCTGGACAAGCTGATTTCTCCTGCGGAAACAAAGGCAAACCCCCATAGATTAAGGGCTCACTCAGACGGGAGTATGTGTCCCACGTATTTTTCATATGCACATTTACTACGCCTGTTAAATCCCCAAAAACTAGATAAGGTGCATATTCCGCACCAAAATAGGACACGCTGCAATTTTTTTTCCACAGACGTGAATAAAAAACGCTGGTGTGAGAAGCCCTAGACAAATCAGTGGGCTTTTAGCACTGCTTACTACGCATGTATTTTTCACATTGGGAGACATATGTCCATGTGAATTAGCCCTAAGGGTGTGTGTTCAGAGAAGAGTGCGCACAAGATACAAGCAGACCATGAGCATCTAGAATAGGGTTTTCCAACATTCCTTGGCCAAGTATTCCCTTCTCAAATAAATTACTTAAAAATTCAGCAAAGGTTATCATGGCACTATGTGTTGTACCTACCTTCATCACAATACCAGGACAGACTAAGTACTCCCTAGAGGCAATGACTGTACTCCTAGTCACTCTCCTGCCACACTAGTATTATAAATGGCACATGGTGGGGAAAGCCCTGTTAGGGCCCTAGAAGCTTCAAGGTACATCTCTAGCCCATGAGATACATATATGACTGGCTCAGAGCCAACCATCCGATGGTTTAACCCCTTAACGACCAGCCCATAGTGTTTTTACGTCCGATTAAATTGATACAACTGCCAAAATAATGAAAATTGAAATTTTTCCTACTGCTTAGATTTATTCAAAAATTGTGCGGTAAAAATACGCAGTACACCACTAGATGAATTCGTTAAGGGGTCTAGTTTTCAAAATGGGGTCATTTGTAGGGGTTCTCTGTCGTTTTGGCCGCTCAAGGGCTCTACAAGTGTGCTATGGGGCCGAAATCCCCTTCATGCTAAATTTCAGTTCTGAAAGCCACCGACTACTCCTTACATTTTAGGCCCCTTTGTGCATCCAGACATAAGATTAGGGCCACAATGGGTATGTCTCTGAACACTGGACAAACAGGGGTATCTATTTTGGGGTGCAAATCTTAATTCATGTGTGTGCTGTACAAAAATGCTGTTTTTAAAATGACAAAATTGCCAAAAAACGAAAATCACAATTTTTTTCCTTTTGCTTTGCTTGAATTCATTTAAAAGCTGTGGGGTCAAAATGTGCAGTACACCCCTAGATAAATTTGTTCTGGGGTCTAGTTTTCAAAATGGGGTCACTTGTGGGCGTTCTCTATGTAATGTGCAGGGGGGGGGGGGGGGAGGATGGAAGAGCCAGGAGAAGGAACTGAGCTCTCGTCCCCCTCTCCGCCCCTCTGCACTATTTGCAATGGGAAGAGGCAGGGCGGGGCTAAGTTCTGAGAATTAGCCCCGCCCCTGTCCCACCTCTCCCCATTGCAAATAGTGCAGAGGGGCGGAGAGGAGGCAGAGAGGGGGGGCGGGAGCTCAGTTCCTGCTCCTGGCTCTTCCTGTGTGCATGTATACTACTAGACTACTAGTCCTTTGGTCACGATGGTGTTGGCAGTCTGCTAAATCTGCCCACACGATCATAACAGTCTGTTCAGAAAGCCACATAGTACTGATTACATTTTGGGTCCCATTTGTGCATACTAACATAACATTAGGGCCACAATGGGTACATTTCTGAAAACAATACAAACAGGGGTATCCATTTTGGGGTGTCAGTGCACATGAAAATGATTTTGGGGGAAAAAATTTTAGAATAGCACATTACCCGAACACATTAAAAAAAAAAAAATCTAAATTGCATTAATTCCTGAAAATGTGGGATCTAAATAATGTGGCGCGCATGCGCAGAAGCCGGCGAGCCCGGCAAATTCAAAATCTCCCTGCACCCGGCTGTCACAGATAGCCGAGTGCAGGGAGATATGACTGGGATAACGGTGATCATATAAAGTTAAAAAGTAAAAAAAAAAAAAAGTTAAAAGTTTAAAAAGTTAAAGTTTCATCTCCCCTTACGGATCGTATCCGTAAGGGGGATGAAATTACGTACCCAAGGTCCCGGATTTGTTCCCTGGTGGGATGTTGATCCGTGGACCTTACCCCAGCTTCTGCGCATGCGCCCGTCAGCATGATGGCGGACGCATGCGCAAAAGTGAAAGATTGCCCAATAAATGTAACATCTCCCTGCTGCTGGCTACCAAAGGTCGCCAAGAGCCTGGAGATGTCACGGGGAGCCGCGGTATACGGTTACTGGTCACGTGATCGCCGTTATCCAATGCATAATGGCGATCACGTAAAAGTTCTTTAAAAAGTGGCAGTTTCATCTCCCCTCACCGAAGCGATCGGTGAGAGGAGATGAAACATCTTCTCGGAGGCTTCCGCATTTGAATCCAGATGCGATTATCCTCCATGGATCCTGCCAGCTCCTGGGTATGCGCCCGCCGGCAAAATGCCAGACACATTCGCAGGAGCTGGGGAGCCCAGGAAATTTTAAATCTCCTTGCTCCCAGCGACCAATGGTTGCTGCGTGCTTGGAGCAGTGACCGGGGGCCTCGTTGAGCGGTCCCCGGTCACATGATAAAGTAGCAAACTAACATTAGGCCGGTCACACATGACCGGAGAGGAATTACGGGTTCTGCATGCGCTTGATCAACGGTAATCCACGGATCAATCGTATGCATTGGATTACACAATTCCCCCCAATTAGCGGGTCGGAATTGCGTAATCCACTCGCAGAAACCACACACACATATATACACACACACACACAAGGCTCTCACCCTGCAGCTGCTCCTCCTCAGCGATGCTCTCCTTGCTGCAGAGATCATGTTCTCTGCACTCCCCTTCCCTCCTCCGCGGCCGTTGTCAGTCTGCTATCGGCACTCCTCTATTACTGTCTGCATTAGACAGAACAAGCCGAGAGCAGACTGCCTACTGACAGCAGCACGGAGGAGTGAGGGAACTTACTGCATAGGCGGCGGGCCGGATTCGGCCCGCGGGCATTGTTTGACACCTGTGCTCTAGATCATACAAACTTCTAGGCTGTGGGAGTTGCCGTCCTAAATGCGCAGACCGGTGCCAGCGGCCGGCGAGTGACGTTTCTGTGTGGGGCTCTGCGATCCCCGCACAGAAATAGAGCATGCCGCGGTTTGTTTTCCACGTGTGATTTCGCGCGGACAAACCGAGGCCGTCTGCCTAGGATTGCGTTTTCTAATGCAATCCTATAGCAGCTTCCATGGGTGGAAATTCTGCGGGAAATCCGGCAGCGGAATTTCCGCCCGTGTGCACGGGGCCTAGGGCTGCTCTAAGACGTGCATTCAGAAAACACAGCTTAAAATCGTGGGTTTTTTACCTCAATTTTGAGCAGCACTTTTGAACGCATGGTAAAGCGGTTTTAATGCACCCCACAATTGTGATGGGTGGGGAGGTGCGTTAGAAAACGCAAATACAGGACAGATAGCGCTTAAAAATCACCGCTTCCGAGCTCACGTCTGAGTAATCGCATTCAAATCAATGGAAGCAGTATACCGCAATAAAAAGCGGTGTGTGTGTGTGTGATTTTCATCTAGTGCAGGAAACGCGGTAATAGGGCTAATTCATGTATGGAAATTCGTTTTGCAGCTGTATGCAGCATGATTTAGGTATGGGTACGCGGTGAGAAAGGTAAGGGGGGGCCCTGAGCTGAACTTTTGCACCCGGGCCCTTGAGCCTTTAGGTACGCCCCTGACCCTAAGGGTGTTTCTCACCTCATCTTTCTGCGTTTTATATACAAAAATGACAGGAAAGGGTTGTGACCCGGCGGCCGTCGCAGGGAGAAGATGACCATCGCCACTGTATGCCACGGAAAGGGGTGAACGCGCGTGTGAACTGGCATTTCAAGCGCAACCCGATTACTGTAAACCTTGTTTATGCACAAATACGCTCCACTGCGACAATAGTCTTGGCGTGTACACTCGTCTGCCGAAGCCCTAGGGCCTCTTTCACACGGCGTGCTAAATTTAGCAGAAAAGCGGTCGCAGAAACCGCAATGATTTTTACGTGCATTTGCGCTCCCGATATTCCATTAGGCCTCATGTCCACGGGGAAAATCAGATCCGCTGCAGATTCTACATGTAGAATCTGCAGCGGGTCCCTCCTGCCCCGCGGACATGAGCACCGAAAATAAGAATTTAAAAGTATTTACCATCCGGCGCGGGCGGAGAAGATCAGCTGTTCCTCACGGCCGGATCTTCATTTTCGGCCGGCGGATGAATTCCTGACGCCGGCGGCACGTCGCCGGCACGTCGCCGACGTGCCGCGCGCATGCGCCGGGCACATCCGCCGAGCCGAAGCAAGGAAGATGCGGCCGTGAGGAACAGCTGACCTTCCCCGCCCGCGCCGGATGGTAAATACTTTAAATTCCTATTTTAGGTCTCCCGCGGATCCGGACGGCTTCCATAGGCTTCAATAGAAGCCCGCGGGAGCCGTCCCCGCGGGAGACCCGCACGAAAATGGAGCATGGTCCGGATTTTTCCATGCTCCATTTTTTTTAAAATCCCTTTTATTGACGATCCGCGGGTATTTATCTACCCGCGGGTGGTCAATGCATCCCTATGGGATGCGGATCCGCATGCGGGATATCCGCTGCGGATCTTAAATCATATTTTGCCCGTGGACATGAGCCCTTTGAGTCTAAGGGGGTAAGCAAATTCGCTCTCATATGCATAAAATTGCGCCGAGGGCTCCTTCACACGAATGTACTTTAGTCCCCTTATAGTTCTGATCCCAGGAATGCACAAAAATAAAGACTGAAAAACTGGTTGCTCATTAGTGCTTAAACCAGGTCAGTCATGAAGGAGTTAACTGCGGGCATTCACTGCTGGTCAGTGAGGTTACAGATGGAGGGTTGTTAGGTGAATTGCATGTAAATCTGCAATAGTTTGCGGGACTCCCAGCAGACAGAGGGGTTCTTCTCCAGCAAGCAGGCAGCACATGGTTAACTACCTAAGCCGGGTGCGGGTGAATGCAACGCTTGTATGAAAGAGGCCTAAAGCTGCGGGGGTTTTTTTCTCCCCCCTTCCCCCATGCACAGATATACGTTGTCCTCGTGTGCAGGGGGGGGGGGGGGATGGAAGAGCCAGGAGCAGGAACTGAGCTCCCGCCCCCCCCTCTCTGCCTCCTCTCCGCCCCTCTGCACTATTTGCAATGGGGAGAGGTGGGACAGGGGCGGGGCTAATTCTCAGAACTTAGCCCCGCCCTGCCTCTTCCCATTGCAAATAGTGCAGAGGGGCGGAGAGGGGGACGAGAGCTCAGTTCCTTCTCCTGGCTCTTCCATCCTCCCCCCCCCCCCCTGCACATTACATAGAGAACGCCCACAAGTGACCCCATTTTGAAAACTAGACCCCAGAACAAATTTATCTAGGGGTGTACTGCACATTTTGACCCCACAGCTTTTAAATGAATTCAAGCAAAGCAAAAGGAAAAAAATTGTGATTTTCGTTTTTTGGCAATTTTGTCATTTTAAAAACAGCATTTTTGTACAGCACACACATGAATTAAGATTTGCACCCCAAAATAGATACCCCTGTTTGTCCAGTGTTCAGAGACATACCCATTGTGGCCCTAATCTTATGTCTGGATGCACAAAGGGGCCCAAAATGTAAGGAGTAGTCGGTGGCTTTCAGAACTGAAATTTAGCATGAAGGGGATTTCGGCCCCATAGCACACTTGTAGAGCCCTTGAGCGGCCAAAACGACAGAGAACCCCTACAAATGACCCCATTTTGAAAACTAGACCCCTTAACGAATTCATCTAGTGGTGTACTGCGTATTTTTACCGCACAATTTTTGAATAAATCTAAGCAGTAGGAAAAATTTCAATTTTCATTATTTTGGCAGTTGTATCAATTTAATCGGACGTAAAAACACTATGGGCTGGTCGTTAAGGGGTTAAACCATCGGATGGTTGGCTCTGAGCCAGTCATATATGTATCTCATGGGCTAGAGATGTACCTTGGAGCTTCTAGGGCCCTAACAGGGCTTTCCCCACCATGTGCCATTTATAATACTAGTGTGGCAGGAGAGTGACTGCCACCTCTGTACACCTTATTTCTCTATCAAGGAGTACAGTCATTGCCTCTAGGGAGTACTTAGTCTGTCCTGGTATTGTGATGAAGGTAGGTACAACACATAGTGCCATGATAACCTTTGCTGAATTTTTAAGTAATTTATTTGAGAAGGGAATACTTGGCCAAGGAATGTTGGAAAACCCTATTCTAGATGCTCATGGTCTGCTTGTATCTTGTGCGCACTCTTCTCTGAACACACACCCTTAGGGCTAATTCACATGGACATATGTCTCCCAATGTGAAAAATACATGCGTAGTAAGCAGTGCTAAAAGCCCACTGATTTGTCTAGGGCTTCTCACACCAGCGTTTTTTATTCACGTCTGTGGAAAAAAAATTGCAACGTGTCCTATTTTGGTGCGGAATATGCACCTTATCTAGTTTTTGGGGATTTAACAGGCGTAGTAAATGTGCATATGAAAAATACGTGGGACACATACTCCCGTCTGAGTGAGCCCTTAATCTATGGGGGTTTGCCTTTGTTTCCGCAGGAGAAATCAGCTTGTCCAGGCCTGTCTGTTTCCTTCGGGGGTGCTAGGATATTCTACATTAACACATCCTGTCCTCTAAAAAGGGTGTGGAGAATGGGAGTAACTACCCTGTTTCCCCAAAAATAAGAACTACCTACAAAATAAGCTCTACCATTATTTTTCAATGGGGCTTGAAATATAAGCCCTACCCTGAGATCTACCAAGCAAGTTTTTGTCTTTGGCCATAGTCTTAGAAGCTTCAATGTTCAATAGGCCTGTACGTTTACAGTATTCTGGGAGTACAGAGCTGTATTAGTGTTACTGACCAGTACATGAATGCCATGTATTACATAGAAGGCCAATGTCTACCTGAGCGAGAGCTATTGCTTGATGGCATCTCTCCCCTCTGGCTAAGTGGAGTAGGTATCCCATACGGACATGATAATCCTATGGGAAGATCCCTTATTATATTTATTTACTTATTTATTTATTCAGCTTTTCTTCTACTTACAATTCTCGGGGCAAAACTTTTACTCATGACCGTGTGTCAAGTCTGTACCAATGTAGAAGTAGAGGTAAGGAATACTATATGAAATATAATGTTCCCAAAACGTTTTAGCTGAGATCTGTAGTAGAATCATTCCTGTTTATTAAAGTAAACTATGCTATGGGGCTGAAAGGTAAGGAATTGGGGGTAACAGGGAGCTGCTCTTTATACTCACCAGGTTCCTCTTTTCCAGCACTGTGTCTCCGAGAAATCAGAACACGCGCAGCGTGACCCTTTTTAGAAGATAATGCGCATGTGCTCTCTCATTAAACTCTATACGAGAGCGCATGCTTACAGAGCCGTCTGCAGAGTCGTGCTGTCTGCTTCTCCGATTTCTCAGGGTTACAGCGCTGGAATGAGGGACCTGGAGAGTATAAAAAGCACCCCCCCCCCCCCCTACAAGTTCCTCCCTCAGCTTTGAGCCCCATAATGTGGGTGCTGATATGTTCCCTTTAACTGGACCTTATCTTTCCCTTTTAGTTTCTGCCTGTTTATGTTCCCTCTGAGGAGGAGGAGAAGGATTATTTTTTATATGCAAACAATGTTCGGGATTACATGGCACAGTATGTAACCAAATCTATATAGGATTGTATTTCATTTTTTGAATTGATCAAAAATATGTATACAATAAAGCGTGTCTCCAAATTTTAAACATTTTGTAGGATATTTACTTAAACCAGCATTTTATACACCAGTCTAAGGCTTCCCTCACACAGCTGAAAAAGCAGCCAAGGATGCTGGAAAAAAAAAAAGCATGTGCCGTCCGGGTCCCGGCCACCGATCTCTACCACTACTCCGGGCTTCCCCTGCACTGACAAATGATCTATTGCTGTAAACAAGGTTTGAGAACTCGCCTCCAGCAATAGACTGCTGTGATTGCCTGGGACAGCCATGAATGGCTGTGATTGCTTCTCGACGCTGGCTCGATGTCCAATCACAGCAATCTATTGCTGGAGGAGAGTTCTCAAACCTCGCTTACAGCAATAGATCATTTGTCAGTGCAGGGGAAGCCCGGGCCGCTGCCCATTCATTTCAATGGGTGACACAGGGCTGAAAACGTCCCAAAATAGAACATGCAACGCTGTTAAAGCGCAGCGTTGAAGACACAGCGTTTTTAGCCTTGTGTGAGCAGCCCCATTGAAATGTATGGGTGCATTGTACAGCGTTTAGCGCAGCACTAAAAACTGTACAAAAACACCTGTGTGAGGGAGGTCCAAGGGTCCTTTTACACAAAACGAGTGTCAGGCAAACAATGCCCGACATTCATCCCTGTGGTGCTCGCTCTGCACAGGAGCGAGCATTGCTGGATCGCTGACAGCGCAGCCAGCAGGGAGGCGGGGCAGCTGGAGGAGAGTTCTGCTCACCTCCATTCACTGTAAGCAGCAGACGTTCAGTACTGGACGGCTGCTGCTTACACCGAGAAATGTGTTTGGATTTTAAGCTGCTTAAAAGTGAACAACTGGACGATTCTGATCCAGTCGTTCAGTTTCTGCATGTTTTTACATGGGACAATTATCGTTCAAAACCCCGCGGGAGAACACAAGCTACTTACTAGTATTAAGAGGCACAAGCTACTTACTATTGACATCGTGTGACATTAGGCCGGTCTGTTGGTCGAACTCAGATCTTAGGAACGAAAATGTCCAAGTCACCTAAAAATATGTATGGAATTAGTCTAACGAGTTCTGGATGTGTTCCTTTCCTGCGCAATTACGCAGCGTATCACGCACCTCCTGGCATATCACATGTATATTTGTGCATCCCCATTGACTTCTATGGGGACTTTTGGTGTGCAAAAGTGCCGCAAAATAGAGTATGCTGCATATTTTTTTTTTTTGCATGAAATGTAAAGATGCGCACTTGTGAACGAACCCGTTCGTTAGGGCTCTATTCGCTGCATAAATGCGCACACAAACACACCCATCTGAAGCCAGGCTTAAGAGTTCCTTCACTCCCTAGAGGCAATGACTGTACTCCTTGATAGAGAAATAAGGTGTACAGAGGTGGCAGTCACTCTCCTGCCACACTAGTATTATAAATGGCACATGGTGGGGAAAGCCCTGTTAGGGCCCTAGAAGCTTCAAGGTACATCTCTAGCCCATGAGATACATATATGACTGGCTCAGAGCCAACCATCCGATGGTTTAACCCCTTAACGACCAGCCCATAGTGTTTTTACGTCCGATTAAATTGATACAACTGCCAAAATAATGAAAATTGAAATTTTTCCTACTGCTTAGATTTATTCAAAAATTGTGCGGTAAAAATACGCAGTACACCACTAGATGAATTCGTTAAGGGGTCTAGTTTTCAAAATGGGGTCATTTGTAGGGGTTCTCTGTCGTTTTGGCCGCTCAAGGGCTCTACAAGTGTGCTATGGGGCCGAAATCCCCTTCATGCTAAATTTCAGTTCTGAAAGCCACCGACTACTCCTTACATTTTGGGCCCCTTTGTGCATCCAGACATAAGATTAGGGCCACAATGGGTATGTCTCTGAACACTGGACAAACAGGGGTATCTATTTTGGGGTGCAAATCTTAATTCATGTGTGTGCTGTACAAAAATGCTGTTTTTAAAATGACAAAATTGCCAAAAAACGAAAATCACAATTTTTTTCCTTTTGCTTTGCTTGAATTCATTTAAAAGCTGTGGGGTCAAAATGTGCAGTACACCCCTAGATAAATTTGTTCTGGGGTCTAGTTTTCAAAATGGGGTCACTTGTGGGCGTTCTCTATGTAATGTGCAGGGGGGGGGGGGGGAGGATGGAAGAGCCAGGAGAAGGAACTGAGCTCCCGTCCCCCTCTCCGCCCCTCTGCACTATTTGCAATGGGAAGAGGCAGGGCGGGGCTAAGTTCCGAGAATTAGCCCCGCCCCTGCCCCACCTCTCCCCATTGCAAATAGTGCAGAGGGGCGGAGAGGAGGCAGAGAGGGGGGGGCGGGAGCTCAGTTCCTGCTCCTGGCTCTTCCATCCCCCCCCCCCTGCACACGAGGACAACGTATATCTGTGCATGGGGGAAGGGGGGAGAAAACCCCCCCCCCCGCAGCTTTAGGCCTCTTTCATACAAGCATTGCATTCACCCGCACCCGGCTTAGGTAGTTAACCATGTGCTGCCTGCTTGCTGGAGGAGAACCCCTCTGTCTGCTGGGAGTCCCCCAAACTATTGCAGATTTACATGCAATTCACCTAACAACCCTCCATCTGTAACCTCACTGACCAGCAGTGAATGCCCGCAGTTAACTCCTTCATGACTGACCTGGTTTAAGCACTAATGAGCAACCAGTTTTTCAGTCTTTATTTTTGTGCATTCCTGGGATCAGAACTATAAGGGGACTAAAGTACATTCGTGTGAAGGAGCCCTCGGCGCAATTTTATGCATATGAGAGCGAATTTGCTTACCCCCTTAGACTCTAATGGAATATCGGGAGCGCAAATGCACGTAAAAATCATTGCGGTTTCTGCGACCGCTTTTCTGCTAAATTTAGCACGCCGTGTGAAAGAGGCCCTAGGGCTTCGGCAGACGAGTGTACACGCCAAGACTATTGTCGCAGTGGAGCGTATTTGTGCATAAACAAGGTTTACAGTAATCGGGTTGCGCTTGAAATGCCAGTTCACACGCGCGTTCACCCCTTTCCGTGGCATACAGTGGCGATGGTCATCTTCTCCCTGCGACGGCCGCCGGGTCACAACCCTTTCCTGTCATTTTTGTATATAAAACGCAGAAAGATGAGGTGAGAAACACCCTTAGGGTCAGGGGCGTACCTAAAGGCTCAAGGGCCCGGGTGCAAAAGTTCAGCTCAGGGCCCCCCCTTACCTTTCTCACCGCGTACCCATACCTAAATCATGCTGCATACAGCTGCAAAACGAATTTCCATACATGAATTAGCCCTATTACCGCGTTTCCTGCACTAGATGAAAATCACACACACACACCGCTTTTTATTGCGGTATACTGCTTCCATTGATTTGAATGCGATTACTCAGACGTGAGCTCGGAAGCGGTGATTTTTAAGCGCTATCTGTCCTGTATTTGCGTTTTCTAACGCACCTCCCCACCCATCACAATTGTGGGGTGCATTAAAACCGCTTTACCATGCGTTCAAAAGTGCTGCTCAAAATTGAGGTAAAAAACCCACGATTTTAAGCTGTGTTTTCTGAATGCACGTCTTAGAGCAGCCCTAGGCCCCGTGCACACGGGCGGAAATTCCGCTGCCGGATTTCCCGCAGAATTTCCACCCATGGAAGCTGCTATAGGATTGCATTAGAAAACGCAATCCTAGGCAGACGGCCTCGGTTTGTCCGCGCGAAATCACACGTGGAAAACAAACCGCGGCATGCTCTATTTCTGTGCGGGGATCGCAGAGCCCCACACAGAAACGTCACTCGCCGGCCGCTGGCACCGGTCTGCGCATTTAGGACGGCAACTCCCACAGCCTAGAAGTTTGTATGATCTAGAGCACAGGTGTCAAACAATGCCCGCGGGCCGAATCCGGCCCGCCGCCTATGCAGTAAGTTCCCTCACTCCTCCGTGCTGCTGTCAGTAGGCAGTCTGCTCTCGGCTTGTTCTGTCTAATGCAGACAGTAATAGAGGAGTGCCGATAGCAGACTGACAACGGCCGCGGAGGAGGGAAGGGGAGTGCAGAGAACATGATCTCTGCAGCAAGGAGAGCATCGCTGAGGAGGAGCAGCTGCAGGGTGAGAGCCTTGTGTGTGTGTGTGTATATATGTGTGTGTGGTTTCTGCGAGTGGATTACGCAATTCCGACCCGCTAATTGGGGGGAATTGTGTAATCCAATGCATACGATTGATCCGTGGATTACCGTTGATCAAGCGCATGCAGAACCCGTAATTCCTCTCCGGTCATGTGTGACCGGCCTAATGTTAGTTTGCTACTTTATCATGTGACCGGGGACCGCTCAACGAGGCCCCCGGTCACTGCTCCAAGCACGCAGCAACCATTGGTCGCTGGGAGCAAGGAGATTTAAAATTTCCTGGGCTCCCCAGCTCCTGCGAATGTGTCTGGCATTTTGCCGGCGGGCGCATACCCAGGAGCTGGCAGGATCCATGGAGGATAATCGCATCTGGATTCAAATACGGAAGCCTCCGAGAAGATGTTTCATCTCCTCTCACCGATCGCTTCGGTGAGGGGAGATGAAACTGCCACTTTTTAAAGAACTTTTACGTGATCGCCATTATGCATTGGATAACGGCGATCACGTGACCAGTAACCGTATACCGCGGCTCCCCGTGACATCTCCAGGCTCTTGGCGACCTTTGGTAGCCAGCAGCAGGGAGATGTTACATTTATTGGGCAATCTTTCACTTTTGCGCATGCGTCCGCCATCATGCTGACGGGCGCATGCGCAGAAGCTGGGGTAAGGTCCACGGATCAACATCCCACCAGGGAACAAATCCGGGACCTTGGGTACGTAATTTCATCCCCCTTACGGATACGATCCGTAAGGGGAGATGAAACTTTAACTTTTTAAACTTTTAACTTTTTTTTTTTTTTACTTTTTAACTTTATATGATCACCGTTATCCCAGTCATATCTCCCTGCACTCGGCTATCTGTGACAGCCGGGTGCAGGGAGATTTTGAATTTGCCGGGCTCGCCGGCTTCTGCGCATGCGCGCCACATTATTTAGATCCCACATTTTCAGGAATTAATGCAATTTAGATTTTTTTTTTTTTAATGTGTTCGGGTAATGTGCTATTCTAAAATTTTTTCCCCCAAAATCATTTTCATGTGCACTGACACCCCAAAATGGATACCCCTGTTTGTATTGTTTTCAGAAATGTACCCATTGTGGCCCTAATGTTATGTTAGTATGCACAAATGGGACCCAAAATGTAATCAGTACTATGTGGCTTTCTGAACAGACTGTTATGATCGTGTGGGCAGATTTAGCAGACTGCCAACACCATCGTGACCAAAGGACTAGTAGTCTAGTAGTATACATGCACACAGGAAATTCACATGGAATCCATGCCACTGACCCTGTGCTAAAAGGGGGGGGGGGGTCGACAGTGGCCCAACCTAAGCGTAGACATCGCCCAAATAAGAGGGTGGCCCAGCGGTCTTCGGAACTGGGCCATAGCTGATCCTAGGAGCCACAGAACAGGACACACGCATGGCATATAACAGACGGAACAGAATACACAGAGATAGAAAACACTGCATACAGAAGCCAAAAATGCAACCACTACTAACAGATAGGCTGATTATAAAGAACAGGTATTACTTGACATTTTAGACAAAACGTGAAGCTAGCGGGCGAACTTCTAAGCTCCTGGTTATACCGCTATTCCCTACACTAACCATGAGTCCAGGAGACCCGGACAACGATCACACAGGAGATCTCTAATAAATCTCTAAACCGCTATAAGCTACATGACTAGGTACAACGGAGTCGTCGCTGTGACCACTTACCCCCCCATTACCCCTTTTAACCTAGCTTATCTAAAATAAACACCGACAACTTCTTTTTGGATTAAATTTGGCCACAGCAGCCAATTTTATTATAACATACAACAATAAATCCTGAATAACACTTTTTTAACCCTGATCCTAACTACTATGGAGAGATCCTTGGAGTTCCCCACAAAATTATCTGTCGCCTCACCATAAAAACAAGGAAGATAGGTGTAACTGTCTCCCGTCTCCTAAAAATCCTGACTCGGGAAACCCTATCTTCCAAACTACGCCTCCCGTCTCCAATCACCTGACTCAGGAGACTCGCCATTTACCTCGAGTCACCAACCTCCCGACCCCGAGGCTATCTAGCCATACCCCGGCTATTAACAACCACAACTTTAGCAGGTAACCCCCTGCCAAACAAGAGGCGACAGACCCACCTACAATTTAAAACTAACCAGAGGGGGGAGGAGGTAACTCTACTAACCCCTGCCTCCCCCCTTACCCCCTCTTATATTGACTCCAAGGACCCCTCCCTAACCGCCACAGCCAGCACGGCTTGAAACCTCAAGCCTGCGCCGCCCTCCACAACAACAAGGCGCGCTCCACTCCCTCCTGAACTGCCTCTAACCACAAGTCCAAACCTATCTCATTTAAATGCACCCCATCTTGTCTCCAATAATTCCCCCTGCCAGACTCTAGGTCTATGTGTCGCACCGCGACCCCCCCATTCCTTCCCACAAAGCGAGATACTTCCCTATTAAGCTTTATTCTCGCTTTGTCTAATCCTCTTGCAGTCCGCACAAACTTCCATACCTGCCTAGGCACGATCTCTGACCAGACCACCACCATCTTCTTATGCGCCGCTAACAATCTCAGGATATCATACCTGATATCCCTCGATAGATCCCTGAAGGGCCTTTTCCCCAAATCATTCCCCCCTGCATGTATAACAACTATGTCCGGGGCCCTGTCTAAACCCACCATCCTCTCAAACTCCTCCAACACTTTGCACCACGACATCCCTCTAACTCCCATCCATCTCAGGACCGCCTCTGACCTAGGAAACCTCAACTGTCTCCCGTCCTGCCTCACACTAGCCCTCTCCGCCCCCCAATAAACATATGAGTGGCCCATAATCCACACAAGCGCCGATTGTGGACCTGAAACAAAAAGGAGAAAACAAAATTGACCAACACCCCTTGATTATCATTATACCCCCTACCCCCCTAACACTGTTACAGCAACTGGGGACGAACATACAATTTATATCTCCCAGATTGCCACCTACCGATTTTTCTAATCGACTCGCCCGACAAACCTTGCACCTGTGCCTCTGTAGCCGCCCCCACCCTAAACGAGTGTGTCCCAAATTGCGACTCATCTAAACCGAGCTCCCTCAGCGCCTTCCTAAAGATCGCTGTAAACTGGAAGCGTGACAAAAACTGGCCCCCCTCATGCTGCAATAAAGGGCCTAATCTCTTACCCGCTACCTCAGTATAGCTAACCCATGCCGACACGGGGCACATTATTGACCCGTGAACCCTACCCAATCTAATCAAATGTCCCCGCCCAGCCTGATCTGTTTTTGATCGGCGTATGACCAACTCTAAATGGTCATCAACTTTTCTAACATCCCCCCCCTGTAAACCTCCCCCAACTGATTTACTAGGGGACACCAACTCCCCAACCCTAAATGCCCCAAAAAATGCCAGTGAAAACGCTAACCTGAATAACGATCTTTCGAACAACGTATCGCAGAGGCCTTCCAGTACCCCCCCTAACTTTTCTAACAACTCAAACGAAACTGGTCTACGTAAGTCCACACTGCCTTTACCTTTTCTAAAACCCTTCAACGCTTGTCTCACTAGGAAATTCTTCGTTATATCCCCCACCCCCCTTAACTTACACCCAAATGCTACCCCTGCCATGAACCTGTTCGCTCGTGACACCGAAACATTATCCTGCTCTGCCTTACCCAACCAACTTAACAGCGCCCCCACTCTATCTTCCTCCGCCTCTCCTATCCCAAGCTGACCTACCCAGCCTTCCCACTCCTGCCACGCTGCTATATACGCAGCTCTAGTACCCTGAGCCAGTGACCTCTCGATTAGATGCCCCACTGCTCTCTTACCACACTCCAAAGATGAGACGGGCACGTCCTCCCTCGGTCCTCCGCCTGAGGGGCCAGGGTCCTGAATCGCTCCCACTGAAACCGAGAAAGAGCATCCGCGATTGAATTCTCAATCCCCGGCACGTGCACCGCCACTATCCAAATATTCATCTTCAATGTTTCCAATACCAGGTGGCGCAACAAATTCACCACCGGGGGTGATGAGGCGGTCAAAGCATTGATCACCTGCACCACCCCCATATTGTCGCAATGGAACCTCACCTTCTTGTTCTGAAGGCGATCGCCCCAAAGCGCCACGGCCACCACTATTGGAAACAGTTCCAACAATACCAGATTCTTCGTCAAACCTTCCTCCCGCCATCTGACCGGCCATTCCCCAACACACCATTGCCCCTGGCAAAATGCCCCAAATCCCGCACTCCCTGCCGCGTCTGTAAACAACTCGTAGTCCACATTCTCACTCACTTCCGAGATTATCATGGACCTCCCATTGTATTTGTTTAAAAAGGAAGCCCAGACTGCTAGGTCCCCTTTTAAACTCCTCCCCACTCTGATGTAGTGATGCGGTGCTCGAATTCCCGCCGTGGCCGACGCCATTCTTCGACAAAATATTCGCCCCATAGGCATTATTCTGCAAGCGAAATTCAACTTGCCCAATAATGACTGAAGCCCCTTCAGCGTGACTTTCTTGACTTTCCGTGTCTTTTCTACCTCGCATTTTAAATCCCGCAACTTATCTTCCGGCAATTGACATACCATCGCCTCCGTATCAATCCAGATGCCCAAAAACTGAAGAGAAGTTGCAGGGCCCTCTGTCTTGTCGGGAGCCAAAGGCACCCCGAACCGATCCGCCACCCACTGTAACGTTCCCAGCAGAGTCGCACACATCGGCGATTCCGCTGGGCCAATACACAAAAAATCGTCAAGGTAGTGAATTACTGACTGCTGCTTTGCAGTGTCTTTCACTACCCATTCCAAGAAAGTGCTGAAGGCTTCGAAGTATGCACATGAGATTGAACATCCCATGGGCAGACACCGATCGGCGAAATACTTACCTCCCCAAAAACAACCAAGTAAGCGAATACTATCTGGAGAAACCGGCAAAAGGCGGAACGCCGACTCAATGTCGGCTTTCGCTAACAGCGCCCCCCTCCCATACCTTCTTACCCATTTTAGTGCCGCATCAAAAGATGTATAAACCACCGAACAGAGCTCAGGGTCTATACCATCGTTCACTGATGCCCCTTTCGGATAAGAAAGATGGTGTATTAACCGAAACTTATTCGGTTCCCTCTTAGGTACTACTCCCAGGGGAGACACTACGAAGTTCCGGAGGGGAGGCTCCTGAAAGGGGCCTGCCATCCGTCCTAAGCTAATTTCTTTTGCCAGTTTCTCCGAAACCACTTCCGGATTCCTCATGGCCGAGAGTAGGTTTTTTGTTGATAACGGAATCTCATGTTTTGGGGGAGGGATGTGAAACCCCCCCCCGAAAACCTTCTTCCAACAATTTTGCCTTTTCCCTGTCAGGATACCTATTTAGAAACCTGACCATCTCTTCCAGCCTCACCGGCGTCCTCCCTTTTTCCACCCCCTCCTGCGGCCTTTCCTTTTCCTTTCTTAAAGCATTTTGATGCTCCATGTGACCCGCCATTGCAGTGTGAGCAGACATGCTTAAATCTGCAGCCTGCTCCGAATTTGCATTGGCCCTCATTAAATTGCCAACACAAACCGACTCTATTACCCCCTGACTGACCCCCCTGGTTTCCCCCCTGTGAGGTTGAAGCCAGGCCTGATGGCCCGGCTCCCCCGTGAAAAGGCTGCCCAAATCGACTAGGTGCCATGACCCGAAGCCACAGACCAATATCTTTTTGGTCCCAACGGATTGACGGCCTCACCGCCTTACGTTGCCTAAACTGTTCGTCGTACCTTAACCAGGTTTGACCCCCGTAAACCCGATACGCCTCGCCTATCGAATCTAGATAACAGAAGAGGCCGGAACAGTTCTCCGGCGCCTTCTCCCCAATTACGCTGGCCAATATAGCGAATGCCTGCAACCAATTATTAAATGTTTGAGGAATTAAACGCCATCTGCGTTTTTCTTCCTCCTCCTTCTTGTATTCGGTCCTTTTGCCTTTGTCCAAATTAAATTTCTCCAAAGGCAAGAGGGAGAATATCTCTACAAATTCGTCCCGCCATATCTTCTCCCTCGTTTCCTTCTTAAGATGTGCTCCTAACGGGCCCTCGAAACACACGTATACCTCCCCTTTTGCCCTATCGTCCAACCGCACTGCTTCCCCGTCCCTTTCCGTTTGTACGGCAACCGTCACCCCTGACGCCGTTTCATCTGCCCCCCCCGAGCTGACCCCTAGAGTACTTACCCTACTGGAAGGGGTTGCCATTGAAGTACTCCATGCAGCCACCGGCGATGGCCCCACGTCCGGCCCTCCCGTTCCCCCTGCCTGGACTCCCCCAGTCGCCCCAGCGGGGAAGCCCTCCCCGCCAGACGACACACTACCCGGCGTGTTAAACGCCGTTCCAGGCAAACCGACCGACCCCATTTCCTGCCTCCGCAGGAATTCCCACATACAACCCATAAGTGCCCTCAAATCATTATCCCCCCCATGCGCACCAGCAAAACTGACCGCACCACTACCTATACCCCCCCCTACAGGCACAGATCTAGCAATAACATTTACAGTGTTTTGTGTGGTAGACTCACCGGGCTGCGCAGGTGCTGTGGGCCCACCAGCCGCCGCTCCGTCTTCCTGGCGTCTCATCCTGGGATCCGTCCATGTCCCGCCCGATCCGTCTGATTCCTCCGCCGACTGCCGCCTCTCCGCTGCGCGCGCAGCCGCCCCGCTGGAACTCAAAAAACCGGCATTAATAAAATCCTCCGGACCAGCCTGCTGCTGTCCCCTTCTTCCGCCGAACACCTGCTCCAGCTCCCCTCCCCTGGTCCCCCGGCTAACCCTCCCGCTGGGTCCACACTGCTCCCCTCCAGCAGCTCTGGACCCTCTGCTCTGTCCTGACACGGATCCTCTCGCCGAACTGGGACAAGGGCGCTCCTCTCTGCTACCCTCACCGCTGGAGCGCCCCCCCCTCTAACTGCTCCTGGAGCCGACTGTGCAGTCGCAGGTCCCGGCCCCCTCGCAGCCCGGGTACCTGCGCTGCACGCAGCACCACGCCGCCGATTAGGATTCCTCCCAGCCCTGCCCCCCCCCCCTGCCGCTGCGGGGGCTGGCCCGGCTGGAGGTTCCACAGATGGGCTCCCTGTGCGGCGCCGGCGCACAGGCGCGTGCTCGGGGCTAAGCCTCTCCGGCGCACGCGCCCGACGCGGCCTCCTCTCCCTCTCTGGAACTGCCGCCGCTCCCCCCTCTCCCTCACTTGCCAGTCTTTCGAGCCACCCGATTCCTCGCTCAGCTGCCGCTGCCCGGATCCTCTCCATCAGCGCTTCCATCTCTTCAGGCTCTTCTTGAACTGCAGTACCTCCGATCTCCACCGGGGGCAATCTTCCTGCTCAGGTCCTGTCACCAACGGTGTTTTGTGCTCCGGTCTTCTGAACAGCGATCTTCCTGCTCCGGTCTTCTCACTAACTGTCTTCTTGCTCCGATCTCCTCACCAGCGGTCTTCCTGCTCTGGTCTTCTCACCAGCGGTCTTCTTGCTCCGATCTTCTCACCAGCGGTCTTCCTGCTCCGGTCTTCAGGTAGGTCTTCTAATTTCTTCTGTCTTCACCCGATCGTCCTCTGCTTCAGGTCCTCCCGATCCTCCTCAGCTGCCACGCTTAAATTCTTATCCTGCTGTCTTTTTTTCTTCGGTCTTCACTCTTCTCCCCGTCCAGGTTCCAGGTCCTTCTTCTTCCTCTGCTGCTCCCGGAATGACTCCTCCCCCTTTTCTTCCCGCTCTTTCTATCCCATAAACCTTTGCTCCCCCTCATTACACCCCCTCCCTTTTAACCTCCACCTCACCTTATTTTCATTTAAAATATTAACCCTTTCCTCCCCGTTAACCCTGTCATGATCGCCTTCACCTACGGCCCTGCGGGCCCCGGTTCCGGCCTCCCTTACTGTCCCTGCTTTTCTTCACCACAACTTTAATAGATCCAGACATCTCATTTGGACAATTAGTATGTTTTTCCGAAGCTTTGTTAGCTGTGTGCTAATTTGGTACAGTATTGTGATGGCACCTGTACGTTTGCAAGAAAATAAATAAAAGCTATTAGTGTATCCAAAAATGCCAAATAAAAAATAAAAATTCAAAAATTTTATGTAATCTGTTATCCGGCCTATAAGATGAAATTTTAACACAGCAAATTATTGTCCAAATTCGACGTACGTGTACACACGCGTACGTACATACACACGCGTACGTACGTACATACACACGCGTACGTACGTACATACACACGCGTACGTACGTACATACATACACGTACGTACGCACATACATACACGTACGTACGCGTACATACATACACGCACGTACGTACATACATGTACATACGTACATACATACACGCACGTACATACACGCACGCACGTACATACATACATACACGCACGTACATACATACACGCACGTACGTACATACAAACACGCACGTACGTACATACATACATACATGCACGTACATACATACATACATACACGCACGTACTTACATACATACACGCACGTACGTACATACATTGTGCATTTCGATCGCACAAAAAAATACGCAGCATACTATATTTTCTCGCACATTCTCATAGGGAAAGAACGCATATTATACTAATTGTCTATTTCACTAGCTGAGATAATCGTTGCGTGTTATTTCTTTGTCTGTGCAAATATGCGTAAGCTCGTCGGAATCCAGCCTAAATGTAAAAATATATCTTTATAAGGCCATTTTCACCCTGTTTTTCCTCTCACTACGGTTCCATGTGTTTTTGGCGCTGCACTCCCATGTGTATCCAACATGTCGGGGCTTCCTCTATATCAGTCGTGTGAGACCGGCCTTCGGTAGATCGCTACCTTTTTATCACGTGACCAGGGACAGCTCAACGAGACCACCGATCACTGCTCCAGGCTCTTGGTGACCTTTGTTAGCCGGGAGCACAGAGATTTAAAATTTACCGGGCTCCCTAGCTGCTGCGCATGTGTCTGGCATTTTAAGGCAGGTTCATGCGCAGAAGCCGGAGAAGGTCCACGGAGGAGGATCACATCGAGGTTCAAATACGGAGGCCTCCGGTAAGAAGTTTCATCTCCTCTCACCGATCAAAGAGGGGAGATTAAACTTCAACTTTTTCTTAACTTTTACATGATCGCCGTTATCCAACCGAGGATAAGGATCCCGTCGGGGGACATCGCCGGAGGCCTTAGGAAAATATTTTCACCTTCCCTTACGGATTGGATTCGTGACAGGAGGTGAAGCTGTAACTCTTTTACTTTTACATGATCGCCGTTATCCATTGGCTAATGGCAATCACGTGACTGGGGACCACGTACTGCGGCCCACCATGAAATCTCCAGGCTCTCAGCTATGTTTGGTAGCCAGGAGCAGGGATATCTTAAATTACTCAGGCAATCTGCGGCTCTTGCATCGGCCAACGTTGACGACAGGCGTGTGCGCAGAAGCTGAGGTGAGGTCCAAGGGTAAATCCGGGGGCCTTAGGTATGTAAATGCATCTCCCCTCACGAATATGAGCGAAGATTACATTTTACCATTTTTTAACTTTCTGTTGACTTTTAAGGGTGACTGGTGGTCGCGCCAACAGCAGGGAGTTGTCATGTCAAGCACTGAGTTCCCATGAACGGCGGAGTCGTAGTCATGCAATGAGACTAGTGCTACGTGACCAAGATCGCTGTATAGCCCTGCGACCTCACACTCTCGGGCCGGCTTCACACCACCGGTTTCCTATTGTTCAATCCGCAGTCGTCGTCCACACGGAGGATCTGCAGCAAATCACATGCATTGAAAGATACATACTACTGCTACTTCCTTCACACTCGCGGTCATCTGCATTACAGAATCTGCAGGAACGCAGGGTCGCCGGCTGGGGTAACGGCCAGATTCCGCTGTGGTATCCCGCATTCGGAATGTGAAGCGGTCGTGTGCAGCTGGCCTTACTGAAGACAATGTAGTTGCGATACAACTCACAAGTAGCTGCGACCAATATATTGCAAAAATCCAACCTCGGTGAGGTTTTAGCACTCTATAGGTTGTGGGAACTTGCGCGACCCCATTGATATATTTGAGAATGCAAGTTCACAGGGCTGCACAGCGATCTTTGGTCACATGACCCATGTCATGGCGAAAGACTCCATAGAGCTCCAGCCTTAGGGCTCATGTCCACGATTGTGTTCTCACCGCAGAGAGGCAGCGTTTTACGCATACCACCGTGGGCTCTTCGGCCAGATTCACACAGATGTATTTGCGTAGCATATTACGCATGAAAAATATACATGCTAAATACACGTCAGTAGAACCCGCTGATTGCAGCGAGTTCCTTCACATAAGTGTATTTTGCATGCGCATTTTGTCCAAAAAAAAAGCAGTCCCCTTTATTTTCTCGTGCATTTCTGCAGGGGAAGAACATGTATTATTCTAATTACACTAATTGCCTATTTCAATAAATGGCGGCATGGTTGCGTGTTTTTTTGCGCTTGCAAATGTGCTTGATTCATGCTAACAAAAGTACAGTAAGGGCCGCTTCACACAAACATATTTGTTTCAATGGGTGCCTTCAGAATTCTCTTTACAATATAGTTGCGTATAGGCTGCGGGTATATCCGCGACCACGGAGCACAATAGGCTCTATGCTGCGGATATCCGCGGTAAAATAGAACCTGCTGCGTTCTCTTTTCTGCTTCCATGGGTGGAAATTCTGCAGGAAATCCGGCAGCGGAATTTCCGCCCGTGTGCACGGGGCCTAAGGCTGCTCTAAGACGTGCGTTCAGAAAACACAGCTTAAAATCGTGGGTTTTTTACCTCAATTTTGAGCAGCACTTTTGAACGCATGGTAAAGCGGTTTTAATGCACCCCACAATTGTGATGGGTGGGGAGGTGCGTTAGAAAACGCAAATACAGGACAGATAGCGCTTAAAAATCACCGCTTCCGAGCTCACGTCTGAGTAATCGCATTCAAATCAATAGAAACAGTATACCGCAATAAAAAGCGGTGTGTGTGTGTGTGATTCTCATCTAGCGCAGGAAACGCGTTAATAGGGCTAATTCATGTATGGAAATTCGTTTTGCAGCTTTCCTAGCTATCCTCCGGCACGGCTACTTACCCGAAGTGATGCGAGGCGGTTTTGAGATAAAAATGCCTCACATCCGCGGGGAAATTGCATGTTGGCGAGGGAGTGATTCACGGCCCGATATCGCACTCGTCCGTGTGACGTTAGCTTTATAGTTTGGGGGATAGTTCTGGTATACACGCTGATTTTGTAGCATAGATGCGCTGTGAATTGAGGTGAATATATATTTTGGCAAGTCAGTCAATGGACCTAAAAGAGGAGTCAAGGCATGATCTACTGACTTAGGGCTAATGCCCACGGATGGATTTCTGCCGCGTTTCATGAACCTAATAATAGCTTACTGCCTTTAAATGTTCACACAGCATGAAAGAAATCGTGCCATGTTCTAATTGCCACGGGAAAACGCGCAGCCGGCGTCCATTGCAGTCAATTGAAGCCATGCATCACGTGATACATGGCGGAAGTATAGCATGATTACGCGTTTTTTTTGTTTTTTTCAGCCTCACTGTGGCTGTAGATTGCTGCGCCCGTGTGAAGGAGTCCTAAAGAATATTTAACATTAAGCAAAAACTAGTGCCAGATTCTTGACAAGCACACAAGCTACCGCTAATCTCTGCGCCAAAACTATGCCAAATGATTGTGCCCCAATACCTTTACCTTACTTATATTTGTTACTGTATTACTTTATTATTGCAACACACTGTATGCAAATGAGCCAGGTGTCTGGCAGGCTGATGTCACTGCATTGTGAGGTCATCAATTTAGAAGTATAAATACCGGCAGCCATGTTAGTCAGTCTCCACTGCAGCTTGGAGACGGGAGGTGGGGGAAACCCTATCTCCTCCGAGAAGCCACAGAACTGGACCTTTTTTTATTTTTAGCTGAGTGCATTTTTAATGCAGCACACAAGGGGGAGACAGCGGCCTACCAAAATCTACTGGGTCATATGACGCGGCTGGCGGTGGGCGGGGAAGCGGTTTTTACTCTATCTTCCGCTGTGCTACAGCGGAAGATAGCGTGACGGATGGCTTCCATTGACTAGAATGGAGGCCGGCCACGCGTACACCCGCGGCAAATAAAGCATACCGCGGGTGAGGTCGGGTGATTTCACAGTGCGGAATTCCGCGATGGAATTCCGCACCGTGAGCATTGAGCTATTAGGTTCAATAGAACCTAATAGCTGCGGGCAATGCAGCGGACTTACGCAGCGTATTACGCAGCGGAAATCCCTCCGTGGGAAGGAGCCCTAACTTTAGCCAGCAGAAGGCGCCATAGTATAAGGCAGAAAAAGAAAAGCCCCTAGGCAACCCCGAATCCAAAATTGGATTGCAGAGGGTTAAAGAGGCCCTGTCCTTTTTAGAACGACGGGGTAAAATCATACGTCCTGATCAGCCCCGCCCCTGACACGTTGGCACTTTGCGATAAATAAGTGGCTTTTGTGTTGCAGTTTGGGTACCCAGTCTCTAAAAGGTTCGCCATCACTGATATAGAGGAAGCCCCGACATGTTGGACATGTTGGATACACATGGGAGTGCAGCGCCAAAAACACATGGAACCGTAGTGAGAGGAAAAACAGTGTGAAAATGGCCTTATAAAGATATATTTTTACATTTAGGCTGGATTCCGACGAGCTTACGCATATTTGCACAGACAAAGAAATAACACGCAACGATTATCTCAGCTAGTGAAATAGACAATTAGTATAATATGCGTTCTTTCCCTATGAGAATGTGCGAGAAAATATAGTATGCTGCGTATTTTTTTGTATGATCGAAATGCACAATGTATGTACGTACGTGCATGTATGTATGTACGTACGTGCATGTATGTATGTATGTACGTACGTGTATGTATGTACGTACGTGCGTGTATGTATGTACGTACGTGCATGTATGTACGTACGTGCGTGTATGTATGTACGTACGTGCATGTATGTACGTACGTGTATGTATGTATGTGCGTGTATGTATGTACGTACGTGTATGTATGTATGTACGTACGTGCATGTACGTGCGTGTATGTATGTACGTACATGCGTTTATGTATGTACGTGCGTGTATGTATGTACGTACGTACGCGTGTGTACGTACGCGTGTGTATGTACGTACGCGTGTGTACGTACGCGTGTGTATGTACGTACGCGTGTGTACACGTACGTCGAATTTGGACAATAATTTGCTGTGCTAAAATTTCATTTTATAGGCCGGATAACAGATTACATAAAATTTTTGAATTTTTATTTTTTATTTGGCATTTTTGGATACACTAATAGCTTTTATTTATTTTCTTGCAAACGTACAGGTGCCATCACAATACTGTACCAAATTAGCACACAGCTAACAAAGCTTCGGAAAAACATACTAATTGTCCAAATGAGATGTCTGGATCTATTAAAGTTGTGGTGAAGAAAAGCAGGGACAGTATGTAGCTTATAGCGGTTTAGAGATTTATTAGAGATCTCCTGTGTGATCGTTGTCCGGGTCTCCTGGACTCATGGTTAGTGTAGGGAATAGCGGTATAACCAGGAGCTTAGAAGTTCGCCCGCTAGCTTCACGTTTTGTCTAAAATGTCAAGTAATACCTGTTCTTTATAATCAGCCTATCTGTTAGTAGTGGTTGCATTTTTGGCTTCTGTATGCAGTGTTTTCTATCTCTGTGTATTCTGTTCCGTCTCTGTTATATGCCATGCGTGTGTCCTGTTCTGTGGCTCCTAGGATCAGCTATGGCCCAGTTCCGAAGACCGCTGGGCCGCCCTCTTATTTGGGCGATGTCTACGCTTAGGTTGGGCCACTGTCGACCCCCCCCCCCCCTTTTAGCACAGGGTCAGTGGCATGGATTCCATGTGAATTTCCTGTGTGCATGTATACTACTAGACTACTAGTCCTTTGGTCACGATGGTGTTGGCAGTCTGCTAAATCTGCCCACACGATCATAACAGTCTGTTCAGAAAGCCACATAGTACTGATTACATTTTGGGTCCTATTTGTGCATACTAACATAACATTAGGGCCACAATGGGTACATTTCTGAAAACAATACAAACAGGGGTATCCATTTTGGGGTGTCAGTGCACATGAAAATGATTTTGGGGGAAAAAATTTTAGAATAGCACATTACCCGAACACTTTTTTTTTTTTTTTAATCTAAATTGCATTAATTTCTGAAAATGTGGGATCTAAATAATGTGGCGCGCATGCGCAGAAGCCGGCGAGCCCGGCAAATTCAAAATCTCCCTGCACCCGGCTGTCACAGATAGCCGAGTGCAGGGAGATATGACTGGGATAACGGTGATCATATAAAGTTAAAAAGTAAAAAAAAAAAAAAGTTAAAAGTTTAAAAAGTTAAAGTTTCATCTCCCCTTACGGATCGTATCCGTAAGGGGGATGAAATTACGTACCCAAGGTCCCGGATTTGTTCCCTGGTGGGATGTTGATCCGTGGACCTTACCCCAGCTTCTGCGCATGCGCCCGTCAGCATGATGGCGGACGCATGCGCAAAAGTGAAAGATTGCCCAATAAATGTAACATCTCCCTGCTGCTGGCTACCAAAGGTCGCCAAGAGCCTGGAGATGTCACGGGGAGCCGCGGTATACGGTTACTGGTCACGTGATCGCCGTTATCCAATGCATAATGGCGATCACGTAAAAGTTCTTTAAAAAGTGGCAGTTTCATCTCCCCTCACCGAAGCGATCGGTGAGAGGAGATGAAACATCTTCTCGGAGGCTTCCGCATTTGAATCCAGATGCAATTATCCTCCATGGATCCTGCCAGCTCCTGGGTATGCGCCCGCCGGCAAAATGCCGGACACATTCGCAGGAGCTGGGGAGCCCAGGAAATTTTAAATCTCCTTGCTCCCAGCGACCAATGGTTGCTGCGTGCTTGGAGCAGTGACCGGGGGCCTCGTTGAGCGGTCCCCGGTCACATGATAAAGTAGGGAACTAACATTAGGCCGGTCACACATGACCGGAGAGGAATTACGGGTTCTGCATGCGCTTGATCAACGGTAATCCACGGATCAATCGCATGCATTGGATTACACAATTCCCCCCAATTAGCGGGTCGGAATTGCGTAATCCACTCGCAGAAACCACACACACATATATACACACACACACACAAGGCTCTCACCCTGCAGCTGCTCCTCCTCAGCGATGCTCTCCTTGCTGCAGAGATCATGTTCTCTGCACTCCCCTTCCCTCCTCCGCGGCCGTTGTCAGTCTGCTATCGGCACTCCTCTATTACTGTCTGCATTAGACAGAACAAGCCGAGAGCAGACTGCCTACTGACAGCAGCACGGAGGAGTGAGGGAACTTACTGCATAGGCGGCAGGCCGGATTCGGCCCGCGGGCATTGTTTGACACCTGTGCTCTAGATCATACAAACTTCTAGGCTGTGGGAGTTGCCGTCCTAAATGCGCAGACCGGTGCCAGCGGCCGGGGAGTGACGTTTCTGTGTGGGGCTCTGCGATCCCTGCACAGAAATAGAGCATGCCGCGGTTTGTTTTCCACGTGTGATTTCGCGCGGACAAACCGCGGCCGTCTGCCTAGGATTGCGTTTTCTAACGCAATCCTATAGCAGCTTCCATGGGTGGAAATTCTGCGGGAAATCCGGCAGCGGAATTTCCGCCCGTGTGCACGGGGCCTAGGGCTGCTCTAAGACGTGCATTCAGAAAACACAGCTTAAAATCGTGGGTTTTTTACCTCAATTTTTAGCAGCACTTTTGAACGCATGGTAAAGCGGTTTTAATGCACCCCACAATTGTGATAGGTGGGGAGGTGCGTTAGAAAACGCAAATACAGGACAGATAGCGCTTAAAAATCACCGCTTCCGAGCTCACGTCTGAGTAATCGCATTCAAATCAATGGAAGCAGTATACCGCAATAAAAAGTGGTGTGTGTGATTTTCATCTAGTGCAGGAAACGCGTTAATAGGGCTAATTCATGTATGGAAATTCGTTTTGCAGCTGTATGCAGCATGATTTAGGTATGGGTACGCGGTGAGAAAGGTAAGGGGGGGCCCTGAGCTGAACTTTTGCACCCGGGCCCTTGAGCCTTTAGGTACGCCCCTGACCCTAAGGGTGTTTCTCACCTCATCTTTCTGCGTTTTATATACAAAAATGACAGGAAAGGGTTGTGACCCGGCGGCCGTCGCAGGGAGAAGATGACCATCGCCACTGTATGCCACGGAAAGGGGTGAACGCGCGTGTGAACTGGCATTTCAAGCGCAACCCGATTACTGTAAACCTTGTTTATGCACAAATACGCTCCACTGCGACAATAGTCTTGGCGTGTACACTCGTCTGCCGAAGCCCTAGGGCCTCTTTCACACGGCGTGCTAAATTTAGCAGAAAAGCGGTCGCAGAAACCGCAATGATTTTTACGTGCATTTGCGCTCCCGATATTCCATTAGAGTCTAAGGGGGTAAGCAAATTCGCTCTCATATGCATAAAATTGCGCCGAGGGCTCCTTCACACGAATGTACTTTAGTCCCCTTATAGTTCTGATCCCAGGAATGCACAAAAATCAAGACTGAAAAACTGGTTGCTCATTGGCAACCCCTGGCTGGGGTTCTGTACCAGCGAGAGATTATTTTAAAATTTAGTTCTTGGAGTCTGGAGTATACCGACCCCTTGTGTGTCAGGGCAAACGCTTTGACCCAATCATTCGGCTGCAGGTGCCTTCCCAATTCTTCTTCCCACGCGTGGACAAAGTCTAGGGGACCATCCCCCATCTCCCGGTCCAGCATCATCTTATAAAGTACTGAGATTGGGTGGCTGATGGGGGCTGTGGACATGCACAATTTTTCAAAGTCAGTGGGGTCTTCCGCCCCCCGGGACTCAGGACCCAGGGTGTCTATCGCACTCCTCAGCTGGAAGTATTCTAGCCACGTCCCTGGTGGAACGATGCGTCCTTCAAATAGTTCCGTCAGTGGTTTCAGATTGTCTCCTGTCATTACGTCTCTTAGTCGTGGCGCGGGGTTTATTGACGTGGTCGCTAGGGTTTTTCGGTGTAGGAAGGCCTCAAATTGGGGGTTAGCTAGTAGAGGTGTGAAGGGGCCTGGCACTGAGATCAGTTCTGTATCCCTTGCAAAGCCCGACCAGGCTCTTGTTAGCTGGTTCAGCAGTGGGGACATTACTGTAAGGCGCCTAATTAAGGTCTGCGGGATCCAGAATACTCCCTGCGTCTGCCTGGCATCTAGGTCGTATTCTAGTTCAACCCAGAGCTTGGAGCTCCGGTTCCTGAGCAGGTTTAGCACGCAGTTCGCTATGTTAGCTTTATAATACAGTGAAAAGTCTGGGAGGCCCAGGCCTCCCCTGGGTTTGTCTCTGGTCAGGGTTCTGTATTTAAGTCTGGGACTGCGGCCTCGCCAGACAAACTTAGTAATCAGGGAGCGGATGTGCTTAAAATAGGCCCTGTGCAGTTTTATGGGGAATGCTTGGCATATGTACAGGAACTTTGGTAAGACGTCCATTTTGACCGCGTTCACCCTTCCCGCCCAGGATAGGAAGAGGGGACTCCATTTCCCCAGGTCTCTCTCTAAGTTTGTTAGGAAGGGTTTAAAGTTTAGGTCGTATACGTTTGCGGGGTCTTCCGGCAGTTGTATTCCTAAGTATTTGAGGGATTTCGATTGCCATTTGAGTGGGAAAAGTTCCTGTAGGGAGTGTGCTTCGTCCCTTGGGAGGGAGATATTTAGCATTTCGGTTTTTTGCAGGTTGATTTTGAAGTTGCTAATTGCACTAAATTTGTCGAATTCCTGCAGAAGAACCGGGATCCCTATTCTCGGGCAGGATAAATATAGCAGGAGGTCGTCTGCGAATAAAGAGAGTTTAAGCTCCCTCTGGCCCAGTTTAACCCCTCTTATGGCATCGTTTTTTCTTATGGCGTTGGCCAGGGACTCCATCGTCAATATGTATAAAAAGGGGGACAGCGGGCAGCCCTGTCGCGTTCCGTTTCGTATGGGGATGTTATCTGAGAGGGCGCCGTTGATTCTGATCCTCGCCGAGGGGTTCCCGTATAGCGCCATAATCCACTCCCTCATGCGGGGCCCCAGTCCCACTCTCCCCAGTGTGCCCTCTAAGAACCTCCATCCGACCCTGTCGAAGGCCTTTTCGGCGTCGACCGCCATAAGGCCTAATGGAGACCTCTCTTGTCGGGCCCGCGAGATCAGTGACATGGTTTTTATTATATTGTCCCTCCCCTCTCTTCCCGGGACAAACCCCACCTGGTCTCTATGTATTAGTTTCGGGATGTATGGCTGAAGTCGGGTGGCGATTGACTTGGCGAAAAGTTTAACGTCTACGTTTAGGAGTGAAATAGGCCTGTAACTACCGCACTCCGTAGCGTCTTTTCCCGGTTTGGGTATTACGACCAGGTGTGCCTGCAAGGCCTGAGTCGGGAAGGGGCAGCCTCTGTTTATTGCATTGAAAGAATTGGTCAGCAATGGGGCTAATTCGTTTTTGAATAGTTTATAGAATTTTGGGGTCAGTCCGTCTGGGCCCGGGCTCTTGCCTACTTTTAGCTCTTTGATGAGGGCTGAGACTTCTGTGGGGGAGAAGTCCTCTTCCATTTCCGCGGACGCTTCTGGATCTATAGGTCCAGGAGCGTGGCTGTCTAGGTATTCCTCGACTTCACTGTCCCTCGGGGTCCGAGCGGGGTCTCTCTCTATGTTATATAGGCTGCTATAGTATTCGCGGAAGGCCTCGAGAATTTCGGTAGTTGAGTGGGCTACTCCTCCCTGTCGCTTTTGTATTTTCGGGATATAAGTCAGGGGGGCCTTGGGGTGTAGGGTCTTTGAGAGCCATTTCCCACATTTATCTCCATACTCGAACGCGCATCTGCGCATCTTGTCTCTGAATCCTAGTGTCCTTTGGTCGAGTATCGAGAGGATTTGTTGACGAATTGTGGAGATTTCCACTTTCGTGTTCTCTGTGGGTCTACCTTTGTTTAGTCTCTCTTTTGTCTGTAATTCTTCTAAGAGTCTTTTCAGTTTTGCTGACCTGTCTTTTTTTAAGCGGGATCCATGGGAGATGAAGACGCCTCGTAGGACGCACTTCAGGGCCTCCCATTTAATGGGGGGGTCTGTGTGGTCCTCCCTGTGTGTTTCCGCGAACATCTCTATTGTTTTTTTGATGTCTCCGGCGCAGACAGCGTCGTTAAGCAAATTGTCGTTGAGTTTCCACTGAAATGTTTTGGGAGGTCCTCCCACTCTAGAGAGACCCCCATAGATAGGGGCGTGGTCTGACCACAGGAAGGGGCCTATGGAGCACGAGGGGCCATGGTCCAACAGTCTGTGGGATATAAAAAGGTGGTCTATTCGGCTGTAGCTGTTATGCACCGCCGAATGGAAGCTATAGTCCCTGACCCCGGGGTGCAAAATCCTCCACAGGTCCACCAACCTCAGCCTATCTAGTTCTTTTTTGAATGTGCGACGTGCTGCGTGGGAGATGGGGGACTTACCAACCGACGAGTCCAGTCCTGGGTCCATCACTAGATTAAGGTCGCCGCCTAGGATCACGTCAGAGCCATCGGCGAAGTCAGCCAGTTTTCTCAAAGTTGTCAGCCCGAAGGAGATCTGGTCCTGATTGGGGAAATAAATGTTAGCAATTGAGATTATTGAATTCATGACCTCTAGTTTTAAGAAGATGTAACGGCTCTGTGGGTCGACCATTTGATCGATCACCTCATGTTGGAAGGACTTGTGTAGTGCCACCGAGACCCCCCTCGCCTTTTTTGTGGGGTGCGGGCTGTGGACCCACGTGGTGTAGAATTTAGAGGAAAAGCGTGGAATGTTGTCTGCTTTAAAGTGGGTCTCTTGCAGTAAGGCTACCATTATTTTTTTCTTATGTAAGTGATACAGAACTTGGCTTCTTTTCCCCGGAGTGTTCAGGCCTTTAACATTGTAAGTGCAGACTGTTACGTTGGCCATATCTCTAGTAGTTGAGTGAGCGTGTTTTGGAATGCTAGGTGACCAATCTTAGGGTGTGGGGGGGGGGGGGGGGGGTAAGGCACAAGTGGGAGAGGTGGGAAGGGGGGGTGAAAGAACAACACAGAAACAGACAGGAGAAATATAACATATATGGGGTGAGGCCCCATTAAACTTTCCTCAGTGCAGTTTAAGGAAAACGCCTTACGTGGCAGCGCCCGGGCTGCACCCTCTGCTGGGGAACGAACGAAACCTGGCATCGGAGCTGTGCCCCGTTACGGCCGCGGCTAGAACAAATATAACATTTTAAGGCTATAGCTTAGTGGCTCCGTTCTCAGGAGCGTTAGTGATGTCTCAGCGGGTCTCTGGAGCGGGTGGGCAAGCGGGGACGTCGGCTTGCGTTTGTCTCTTGACAGTTGGTCGGCATCTCAGAAGAGAGGGTCTGGGTTGTCAGCGTTTGGTTTTGTCGCTGGCTCTTTGCCATGGGGAGCCCACAGCGGGAGCCAGCGCCCCTACGTGTCTGGGCCAGTCCGGTAAGTCAATCATCGGGAGTTCGAATGTGTGCAAGAAATTGGGCAGATCCCCCAGGGACCTAAAGGTTGCTCTTTTGTTCCCTTTGCGCGCCTGCAGTTGGAAGGGGTAGCCCCATTGATATAGAATGTCCTTATCTCTCAGCGCCGTCAGTAGTGGTTTTAGTGCTCTTCTTTGTTGAAGTGTGCGGCGGGAAAGGTCTTGTAGGATGAGAATGGGGGACCCCTTGTAGTGTAGATTTCCAGCATCTCTAGCGCTTCTCATTATCTGTTCTTTCTCCTGGAAGAAGTGCACTCTGCACACTACATCTCGCGGCCTTGCGGGGTCTGCGGAGCGCGGGCCCAGAGTGCGGTGTATTCTGTCGATCTCTATGAGGTCTTCTGGTGGGCGTTTCAGTAAGTCGTTGAAGAATTTTTGTGCCCAGGTGGCAAGTTGGTTGTGCTCGACCCTTTCGTCTAGGCCTCTTATGCGCAAATTGTTCCGCCTATGGCGGTTTTCAAGGTCGTCTAAGTGAAGAAACAACTCCGAAATTTGGGCCGACTGTGCTTGGATGACCTTTCTGTGCGAGTCGACAGTGTCAATTAGCTTTTCCTGTATTTCCTCCACTTCCCCAAGGCGTTGACCTACGTGCAGGATGTCTTTTTGTAGACCTGTAATGTCTCTTTTGTGGGATTGTTCGAGCTTATATAGAGATTCGTCCAGATCTCTTTTGGTGGGGAGTGAACGCAGGTGTGCGCGCCAATCCCATTGCTCCTCTTCGCAATGTGAGTCTGGTGGAGGGTGCTGGCGTGGGCCCCTTGTGTTTGCCCCTGAGGGTGATGAATAGGGGGAGCATGGGGGGCTACAGGGCTCTTGAGATACTGCCAGTTCTTCTGTGTCCTTTGTGGGCCGCCCCTCCCCCGCTGCTGTTTGTGTGCCTGGTGGGGAGTGCTGTAGCTCGGCCTGTGGTGTTGCCGTGTCAGGGTGGATTTTATCTGACCTGCTTTGCGATCCTCCCTGCGACTGTGAGCAGTTTGTGGATCTGGGCTCCCTGGACTGGCAGCTTGCGCTATCGTCCGAGTCGTCCGTCTCAGCGGCTCTCTCCTTCTGCACGCTGCTGCTAGGTCGCGCCGGACCTCCCGTCGGCGCCATCTTGATTTTTCCCCGCTCACCGGCCGCCTCTGCTTGCGGTCTCAGGAACGGCTCCAAACTGCCTGCACTGCGTTCCGGAGTGCGCCCCGAGGTGTTCTGGGCTCTCTTGCGCCCCATGACGTCTCTCTGTGCCGCTGTGATAGCTTGTGGAGCCTTAAAGAAGCCGCGGCCGCCGGAGCGCGTCTCAGAAGCGACTTACTCCGGCATCAGGTAGCTCCGCCCCCCCCTTTTTAAACTTTTTAAAAAAACTTTTTAAACTTTTTTTTTACTTTTTCACACTTTTTTTTTTTAACTTTACATGATCACTGTCATCCACCCAGACACATGTTTTTACGTCCTCAGGGATTAAGGCCCACTTGGGCAGGACGTAAAAACACTATGGGCTGGTCACTAAGGGGTTAAGAATTAAATTATGCAAACCGAATAATACGAAATGTAACGATTGGCCAATTTTGCATCTTTCAAATAATGTGGAATATGATTTAGACGCGTTACCACTGAGAAACAAGGCGAGGTTCATCCATAGACTCATCACAACAGTTCTTTTGTTTTATTATATACTTTATTATTGTGATTTTCATTTTATGTACTTTGTCAAATCAATAATTTAGAAAATCAATTAAATATTTGTTGATGAAAATGGACAAATGTTTCCGCTTACCTGTACAGAGCTGACGGAAAATGCGTTTTTCCCATGGAATCGGCTCTTTAACCCCATAACGACGACCACATCGGGATTCTACGTCCTGGCCGGCTGGGCTTTATTCCTAGAGGACGTAGTTTTATGCATCCTCTAGGAATGACAGCCCTGCAGGCTCAGGACGTGATAGCTCCATGCTGCCGGTTACCGGAGGTAGCCGACAGCATGGAGCTGTCATCCCGGGCCGCGGGACCCCACCCCCGGTCACGCGATCGCGTTAAACTCAATGGAAAGTTAAAAACAATTAAAGTTTCAGCTCCCCTTACGGATCGGATCCGTAAGGGGAGCTGAGAGTACTCACCTCCGGTCCTCCGCAGCGTCCGGATCCTTCTGTCTTCTCCCCGGCACTGCCGCCGGCGTCTGCGCGTGCGCGCCAGACGCATTACGTCACGCGCATGCACAGAGAGCCGGGAGGCCCGGGAAATTTAAAAATTCCCTGCTCTCGACTAGAATGAGTAGCCGAGAGCAGGTAGCTGTCACCGGGAGCTGCTGTATGCGGTTCCCGCTCACATGATCCACCATTTTGCTTTTGTTGGTATCGGGTTGCATGCATTGATCGTGTCCTGTATGTGATAGTATAATATAGATATTTTCCCCGCTGTGGTGGTGGTGTTACCTATTATGTCCGCCACTATGTTCGTTGTCACTGTTATTTCCGCCAAATTCTTTTACATCTGTGACTGAAGGCTTAGAAGGGTATTTCAATCTCAGCAAATAAAAGTAATACCTTGTATAATCAAAAATTAAAATTTTCCAATATAATTTATAAGCGACTATATGCATAAAACAATGCGGGTGTCCCGTAGTGTACTAACGGTCTATGTGATGCCGACTCTGTCGGCAGAGACTGCGTATGGCAGCGAGTGTACTGCGCATGACTACGTATCTCACGTACACGATCATGCGATGTGTGACTGTCTTTTTTCTTCTAATTCCCTGCTCTGTTTCATCGTGGGGGTTGCATATGTATTGCGTATGGACAGTGCTGTATATACGCTGCCCATACAAAAGTATAGGGCTCACACTGCGTGGTATGTGGAGAAATAGAGCAAGCTGCCATCTTTTCCTCGCTCGGATCTACACACAGTGTTTACACGCTAATGTGAATGGATCAATAAAAGTCAGACAACAAAAAAAAAAAATCACAGAGAGCGGCCATATACTCACTGATATACTGATTCACCACGTGTCACACGGCAGTACATCGCATGAGCCCTAAAGTAGAACATGCTGCGTACCTATTTATGTAGTCTAATAGAGCCTCATGAGTGTGAATAAGCTGGTTCCTTTGGGTAAGTGAGATTTTTGGCCCGTGCGAAAGGGGCATTACTGTATGCTAAACTGTTCACTTCATTTTCATTGCCTTCTATGACATTTATGGAAATGGCACGGCACAAATTATTGTTAGGGGTTCCATCACAGGTGCGAAAATCAGCATCCCCACCACACTCCCCTTGTGCAGCTGTACCGCCTCCACACTCCCCGCATGTAACCGCGCCGCCTCCACACTCCCCGCATGTAAACACACCGTCACTACACTCCCCAGCATGTAACCACACCATCACCACACTCCCCGCATGTAACCCCACCATCACCACACCGCCCTTATGTAACCGTACTGCCACCACACTCCCAGCATGTAACCGTACCATCACCACACCTTCCTCATGTAACCATTGCGCCTCCACACTCTCCGCACCGTCACCACACTCCCCGCACATAACCGCACCGCCACCACAATTCCCTCATGTTACCGTGCCGCCACTACACTCCCTGCACGTAACCGCGCCGCCACCACACTCCCTGCACGTAACCGCGCCGCCACTGTCAAAATATGCAGTACATCCCTAGATAAATTCGTTAAGGGGTCTAGTTTTTAAAATGGGGTCATTTGTGGGGGTTCTATATGGTTTTGGGCGCTCAAGAACTCTACAAGTGGGCAATGGGGCCTAAAAGGACTTCAAGCAAAATCTATGTTCTGAAAGCCACCGATTACTCCTTTTATTTTGGGCCCCGTTGTGTATCCAGACATAAGATTAGGGCCACAATGGGTATGTCTCTGAACACGGGACAAACAGGGGTATCCATTTTTGGGTGCAAGTCTTCCTTCATATGTGTGCTGTACAAAAAAAGCTGTTTTTAAAATGACAGAATTGCCGAAAAAACGAAAATCACAATTTTTTCCTTTTGCTTGGTTTGAATTCATTCAAAAACTGTGGGGTCAAAATATGCAGTACACCCCTAGATAAATTCCTTAAGGGGTCTAGTTTTCAAAATGGGGTCATTTGTGGGGGGTTTCTATTGTTTTGGGCGCTCAAGAACTCTACATGTGTGCTATGGGGCCTAAAAGGACTTCAAGCAAAATTTCTGTTTTGAAAGACACTGACTACTCCTTTCATTTTGGGCCCCGTTGTGGACTCAGATATAACAATAGGGCCACAATGGGTATATTTCTGAACACGGGAGAAATAGGGGTATCCATTTTGGGGTGTAAATCATGATTTTCATGTAAACTATAGGAAAAAAATATGTCTTTAAAATAACAGATTTGCAAAAATATGAAATTTTACTTTTTCTCCTCTAAATTGAATTAATTCCTGAAAAAAAACTGTGGGGTCAAAATACTCATGACACCCCTCAGTGAATACATTAAGGGGTGTAGTTTTTAAAATGAGGTCATTTGGGGGGGTATCTATTATTCTGACACTCATGAGCCTTTCCAATCTCGGCTTGGTATAGAAAAACAAAGTGTTCCTCAAAATGCTAAAAAGTAATGTTAAATTTGTACGTCTCCTAAATAGTTAAAAAAAAAACGAAAGTTTTTCCAATGTGCGCCCAAAATAAAGTAAACGGGTGGAAATATAAATCTTAGCAAAAATTTCTATATTATGTTTGCACATATTTAAGATATTGCAGTTGGAAATGTGAAAAAAATGACGATTTTTTTCAAAATTTTCCCAATTTTGGCGCTTTTAATAAATAAACACAATTTCTATCGGTCTATTTTTTCCGCCTAAATGAAGCACAACATGTGGCGAAAAAACAATGTCAGAATCGCTTGGATATGCAAAACCTTTCTGGTGTTTTTCCATGTTAAAGTGACACATGTCAGATTTGCCAAATTTGGCCTGGTCATTAAGGCGCAAACAGGCTTGGTCACTAAGGGGTTAAATATGAGCCATACAGAAGTTATTCACTTACCTGCTCCGTTACTGGCGTGCCCGTCTCCATGGCTCCGTCTAATTTCGCTGGCTTCTTGCTTTTTTAGACGCGCTTGCGCTGTGCGGTCTTCTGCCTGGTGAATGGGGCCGCTCGTGCCGGAGAGCTGCTCACCGCGTCGTCATCGTAGCTCCGCCCCGTCACGTGTGCCGATTCCAGCCAGAAATCTTAGGCTTAGTTTTGTCCCAATATACGGCCGTGACAATCACCAGCGATCCTTTTTTTTAGAGGATTAAATCGCATCGCTGCCGCGCACATTAAAAACCGCATGTTTTTGTTTAACGTGCAAGTCGGTAGGACTTTCCAATGTTAACATTGCAGCGCATATTTTTCGCCTTGTGATGCGCTAAAACGCAGCCTCCATAGGATTACATGGGAGATTTTAAAAAACGCACTGCGCAGAAGGACACAGCAGGCTGTGATTTTCTCTCTCAACATCACATCAGTGAAAACCTTGCTGAAGGGAAGGGAACCGTTGGGAATCATTGGCTGCGAAATCTGCTTTTTTTTTCAATAACCAACGCATCGGTTAAAAATGGCGCGATTTTACCCGCCGGTTTGAAACCACCCTAGAGAAAAATAGGGCAAAAAGATGGAGAACTGGGAGGTGACCCGCTAATCTCTATGGTGCTGTAAGTTTGGGTAAATCCAATAGGTGGTGCAGCACGTTTCTGTAAAACCAACAGAGGGCGCTGCAATGTTACTGTAGAAACCAATGGACAGCATGGCAGGTAGCTATACATAAACTATACAAAATCTGATTGGTTGCTGCTGCCGCCGCCATTTTTTTAAAAGGTACGCTCAGTTCTTTCATAGAGAACAAGAAGGTAGGTACTTACAATTCAGGTAGGTAGGTTCAGTTTGGGCCTGGGAGAGACTCCAGTGGAGACTGACGGAAAAATGGCTGCTTACAACCTGTGGTCCTTGTTTCGGGTGCGTGTGTCACCATCGATCTAATGTATCTTACTGCATAGATATATATCTAGCTATAAAAATAGATAGTTATATATCAATATAGATATTTCTAAAAATATCTAGCTTTACGTATAAATGTAAACTTCTATAGTTATGGTTTTGTAAGGCTGAAAACAGACATACAGAATTTGTATTATTATCAGCATTATTCTTATAATTGCCATTGATGTTATTCCAGGGTCAGGTAATACACTGCATGAGGCTTTGACCAATTTTTACTATTTTAGGTAAAAAGCTGCATTGACTGCACTTCTGCATTTAGTGCGATATGGTAGGACTGCAAGCAAAGCCTGAGACAAGATCTTGGTGCGCCCCATGACAATACATATCAGGTAGGTATCCTGCCCTAGAGGTATGAAGGCACCATACAGCAGCACTCATCTGTAATCCAACCTGCAGGGACATTGTGTGCTGCTGTAAAGGGAGGCCGGAACCGGGGCCCGCAGGGCCGTAGGTGAAGGCGATCATGACGGGGTTAACGGGGAGGAAAGGGTTAATATTTTAAATGACAATAAGGTGAGGTGGAGGTTAAAAGGGAGGGGGTGTAATGAGGGGGAGCAAAGGTTTATGGGATAGAAAGAGCGGGAAGAAAAGGGGGAGGAGTCATTCCGGGAGCAGCAGAGGAAGAAGAAGGACCTGGAACCTGGACGGGGAGAAGAGTGAAGACCGAAGAAAAAAGACAGCAGGATAAGAATTTAAGCGTGGCAGCTGAGGAGGATCGGGAGGACCTGAAGCAGAGGACGATCGGGTGAAGACAGAAGAAATTAGAAGACCTACCTGAAGACCTGAGCAGGAAGACCGCTGGTGAGAAGATCGGAGCAAGAAGACCGCTGGTGAGAAGACCAGAGCAGGAAGACCGCTGGTGAGGAGATCGGAGCAAGAAGACCGTTAGTGAGAAGACCGGAGCAGGAAGATCGCTGTTCAGAAGACCGGAGCACAAAACACCGTTGGTGACAGGACCTGAGCAGGAAGATTGCCCCCGGTGGAGATCGGAGGTACTGCAGTTCAAGAAGAGCCTGAAGAGATGGAAGCGCTGATGGAGAGGATCTGGGCAGCGGCAGCTGAGCGAGGAATCGGGTGGCTCGAAAGACTGGCAAGTGAGGGAGAGGGGGGAGCGGCGGCAGTTCCAGAGAGGGAGAGGAGGCCGCGTCGGGCGCGTGCGCCGGAGAGGCTTAGCCCCGAGCACGCGCCTGTGCGCCGGCGCCGCACAGGGAGCCCATCTGTGGAACCTCCAGCCGGGCCAGCCCCCGCAGCGGCAGGGGGGGGGGGGGGGGCCAGGGCTGGGAGGAATCCTAATCGGCGGCGTGGCGCTGCGTGCAGCGCAGGTACCCGGGCTGCGAAGGGGCCGGGACCTGCGACTGCACAGTCGGCTCCAGGAGCAGTTAGAGGGGGGGGGCACTCCAGCGGTGAGGGTAGCAGAGAGGAGCGCCCTTGTCCCAGTTCGGCGAGAGGATCCGTGTCAGGACAGAGCAGAGGGTCCAGAGCTGCTGGAGGGGAGCAGTGTGGACCCAGCGGGAGGGTTAGCCGGGGGACCAGGGGAGGGGAGCTGGAGCAGGTGTTTGGCGGAAGAAGGGGACAGCAGCAGGCTGGTCCGGAGGATTTTATTAATGCCGGTTTTTTGAGTTCCAGCGGGGCGGCTGCGCGCGCAGCGGAGAGGCGGCAGTCGGCGGAGGAATCAGACGGATCGGGCGGGACATGGACGGATCCCAGGATGAGACGCCAGGAAGACGGAGCGGCGGCTGGTGGGCCCACAGCACCTGCGCAGCCCGGTGAGTCTACCACACAAAACACTGTAAATGTTATTGCTAGATCTGTGCCTGTAGGGGGGGGTATAGGTAGTGGTGCGGTCAGTTTTGCTGGTGCGCATGGGGGGGATAACGATTTGAGGGCACTTATGGGTTGTATGTGGGAATTCCTGCGGAGGCAGGAAATGGGGTCGGTCGGTTTGCCTGGAACGGCGTTTAACACGCCGGGTAGTGTGTCGTCTGGCGGGGAGGGCTTCCCCGCTGGGGCGACTGGGGGAGTCCAGGCAGGGGGAACGGGAGGGCCGGACGTGGGGCCATCGCCGGTGGCTGCATGGAGTACTTCAATGGCAACCCCTTCCAGTAGGGTAAGTACTCTAGGGGTCAGCTCGGGGGGGGCAGATGAAACGGCGTCAGGGGTGACGGTTGCCGTACAAACGGAAAGGGACAGGGAAGCAGTGCGGTTGGACGATAGGGCAAAAGGGGAGGTATACGTGTGTTTCGAGGGCCCGTTGGGAGCACATCTTAAGAAGGAAACGAGGGAGAAGATATGGCGGGACGAATTTGTAGAGATATTCTCCCTCTTGCCTTTGGAGAAATTTAATTTGGACAAAGGCAAAAGGACCGAATACAAGAAGGAGGAGGAAGAAAAACGCAGATGGCGTTTAATTCCTCAAACATTTAATAATTGGTTGCAGGCGTTCGCTATATTGGCCAGCGTAATTGGGGAGAAGGCGCCGGAGAACTGTTCCGGCCTCTTCTGTTATCTAGATTCGATAGGCGAGGCGTATCGGGTTTACGGGGGTCAAACCTGGTTAAGGTACGACGAACAGTTTAGGCAACGTAAGGCGGTGAGGCCGTCAATCCGTTGGGACCAAAAAGATATTGGTCTGTGGCTTCGGGGCATGGCACCTAGTCGATTTGGGCAGCCTTTTCACGGGGGAGCCGGGCCATCAGGCCTGGCTTCAACCTCACAGGGGGGAAACCAGGGGGGTCAGTCAGGGGGTAATAGAGTCGGTTTGTGTTGGCAATTTAATGAGGGCCAATGCAAATTCGGAGCAGGCTGCAGATTTAAGCATGTCTGCTCACACTGCAATGGCGGGTCACAAGGAGCATCAAAATGCTTTAAGAAAGGAAAAGGAAAGGCCGCAGGAGGGGGTGGAAAAAGGGAGGACGCCGGTGAGGCTGGAAGAGATGGTCAGGTTTCTAAATAGGTATCCTGACAGGGAAAAGGCGAAATTGTTGGAAGAAGGTTTTCGGGGGGGGGTTTCACATCCCTCCCCCAAAACATGAGATTCCGTTATCAACAAAAAACCTACTCTCGGCCATGAGGAATCCGGAAGTGGTTTCGGAGAAACTGGCAAAAGAAATTAGCTTAGGGCGGATGGCAGGCCCCTTTCAGGAGCCTCCCCTCCGGAACTTCGTAGTGTCTCCCCTGGGAGTAGTACCTAAGAGGGAACCGAATAAGTTTCGGTTAATACACCATCTTTCTTATCCGAAAGGGGCATCAGTGAACGATGGTATAGACCCTGAGCTCTGTTCGGTGGTTTATACATCTTTTGATGCGGCACTAAAATGGGTAAGAAGGTATGGGAGGGGGGCGCTGTTAGCGAAAGCCGACATTGAGTCGGCGTTCCGCCTTTTGCCGGTTTCTCCAGATAGTATTCGCTTACTTGGTTGTTTTTGGGGAGGTAAGTATTTCGCCGATCGGTGTCTGCCCATGGGATGTTCAATCTCATGTGCATACTTCGAAGCCTTCAGCACTTTCTTGGAATGGGTAGTGAAAGACACTGCAAAGCAGCAGTCAGTAATTCACTACCTTGACGATTTTTTGTGTATTGGCCCAGCGGAATCGCCGATGTGTGCGACTCTGCTGGGAACGTTACAGTGGGTGGCGGATCGGTTCGGGGTGCCTTTGGCTCCCGACAAGACAGAGGGCCCTGCAACTTCTCTTCAGTTTTTGGGCATCTGGATTGATACGGAGGCGATGGTATGTCAATTGCCGGAAGATAAGTTGCGGGATTTAAAATGCGAGGTAGAAAAGACACGGAAAGTCAAGAAAGTCACGCTGAAGGGGCTTCAGTCATTATTGGGCAAGTTGAATTTCGCTTGCAGAATAATGCCTATGGGGCGAATATTTTGTCGAAGAATGGCGTCGGCCACGGCGGGAATTCGAGCACCGCATCACTACATCAGAGTGGGGAGGAGTTTAAAAGGGGACCTAGCAGTCTGGGCTTCCTTTTTAAACAAATACAATGGGAGGTCCATGATAATCTCGGAAGTGAGTGAGAATGTGGACTACGAGTTGTTTACAGACGCGGCAGGGAGTGCGGGATTTGGGGCATTTTGCCAGGGGCAATGGTGTGTTGGGGAATGGCCGGTCAGATGGCGGGAGGAAGGTTTGACGAAGAATCTGGTATTGTTGGAACTGTTTCCAATAGTGGTGGCCGTGGCGCTTTGGGGCGATCGCCTTCAGAACAAGAAGGTGAGGTTCCATTGCGACAATATGGGGGTGGTGCAGGTGATCAATGCTTTGACCGCCTCATCACCCCCGGTGGTGAATTTGTTGCGCCACCTGGTATTGGAAACATTGAAGATGAATATTTGGATAGTGGCGGTGCACGTGCCGGGGATTGAGAATTCAATCGCGGATGCTCTTTCTCGGTTTCAGTGGGAGCGATTCAGGACCCTGGCCCCTCAGGCGGAGGACCGAGGGAGGACGTGCCCGTCTCATCTTTGGAGTGTGGTAAGAGAGCAGTGGGGCATCTAATCGAGAGGTCACTGGCTCAGGGTACTAGAGCTGCGTATATAGCAGCGTGGCAGGAGTGGGAAGGCTGGGTAGGTCAGCTTGGGATAGGAGAGGCGGAGGAAGATAGAGTGGGGGCGCTGTTAAGTTGGTTGGGTAAGGCAGAGCAGGATAATGTTTCGGTGTCACGAGCGAACAGGTTCATGGCAGGGGTAGCATTTGGGTGTAAGTTAAGGGGGGTGGGGGATATAACGAAGAATTTCCTAGTGAGACAAGCGTTGAAGGGTTTTAGAAAAGGTAAAGGCAGTGTGGACTTACGTAGACCAGTTTCGTTTGAGTTGTTAGAAAAGTTAGGGGGGGTACTGGAAGGCCTCTGCGATACGTTGTTCGAAAGATCGTTATTCAGGTTAGCGTTTTCACTGGCATTTTTTTGGGGCATTTAGGGTGGGGGAGTTGGTGTCCCCTAGTAAATCAGTTGGGGGAGGTTTACAGGGGGGGGATGTTAGAAAAGTTGATGACCATTTAGAGTTGGTCATACGCCGATCAAAAACAGATCAGGCTGGGCGGGGACATTTGATTAGATTGGGTAGGGTTCACGGGTCAATAATGTGCCCCGTGTCGGCATGGGTTAGCTATACTGAGGTAGCGGGTAAGAGATTAGGCCCTTTATTGCAGCATGAGGGGGGCCAGTTTTTGTCACGCTTCCAGTTTACAGCGATCTTTGGGAAGGCGCTGAGGGAGCTCGGTTTAGATGAGTCGCAATTTGGGACACACTCGTTTAGGGTGGGGGCGGCTACAGAGGCACAGGTGCAAGGTTTGTCGGGCGAGTCGATTAGAAAAATCGGTAGGTGGCAATCTGGGAGATATAAATTGTATGTTCGTCCCCAGTTGCTGTAACAGTGTTAGGGGGGTAGGGGGTATAATGATAATCAAGGGGTGTTGGTCAATTTTGTTTTCTCCTTTTTGTTTCAGGTCCACAATCGGCGCTTGTGTGGATTATGGGCCACTCATATGTTTATTGGGGGGCGGAGAGGGCTAGTGTGAGGCAGGACGGGAGACAGTTGAGGTTTCCTAGGTCAGAGGCGGTCCTGAGATGGATGGGAGTTAGAGGGATGTCGTGGTGCAAAGTGTTGGAGGAGTTTGAGAGGATGGTGGGTTTAGACAGGGCCCCGGACATAGTTGTTATACATGCAGGGGGGAATGATTTGGGGAAAAGGCCCTTCAGGGATCTATCGAGGGATATCAGGTATGATATCCTGAGATTGTTAGCGGCGCATAAGAAGATGGTGGTGGTCTGGTCAGAGATCGTGCCTAGGCAGGTATGGAAGTTTGTGCGGACTGCAAGAGGATTAGACAAAGCGAGAATAAAGCTTAATAGGGAAGTATCTCGCTTTGTGGGAAGGAATGGGGGGGTCGCGGTGCGACACATAGACCTAGAGTCTGGCAGGGGGAATTATTGGAGACAAGATGGGGTGCATTTAAATGAGATAGGTTTGGACTTGTGGTTAGAGGCAGTTCAGGAGGGAGTGGAGCGCGCCTTGTTGTTGTGGAGGGCGGCGCAGGCTTGAGGTTTCAAGCCATGCTGGCTGTGGCGGTTAGGGAGGGGTCCTTGGAGTCAATATAAGAGGGGGTAAGGGGGGAGGCAGGGGTTAGTAGAGTTACCTCCTCCCCCCTCTGGTTAGTTTTAAATTGTAGGTGGGTCTGTCGCCTCTTGTTTGGCAGGGGGTTACCTGCTAAAGTTGTGGTTGTTAATAGCCGGGGTATGGCTAGATAGCCTCGGGGTCGGGAGGTTGGTGACTCGAGGTAAATGGCGAGTCTCCTGAGTCAGGTGATTGGAGACGGGAGGCGTAGTTTGGAAGATAGGGTTTCCCGAGTCAGGATTTTTAGGAGACGGGAGACAGTTACACCTATCTTCCTTGTTTTTTGGGTGAGGCGACAGATAATTTTGTGGGGAACTCCAAGGATCTCTCCATAGTAGTTAGGATAAGGGTTAAAAAAGTGTTATTCAGGATTTATTGTTGTATGTTATAATAAAATTGGCTGCTGTGGCCAAATTTAATCCAAAAAGAAGTTGTCGGTGTTTATTTTAGATAAGCTAGGTTAAAAGGGGTAATGGGGGGGTAAGTGGTCACAGCGACGACTCCGTTGTACCTAGTCATGCCCCAAAGTTACTGTAAGATTCTATTGCTTTACTGGTTTTTGCTTTTTTTGGTGTTTTTTATCTTTCATCCCAGTGCTACAAAGACCGAGGACAGAAAGCTCTGGCACTGAAATACTGTGATGAGGCTTCAGCCATGCCACTGGTTACTAAAGAGGTGAGGACTGTCAGTAGTAACGTGGTAACACAATTCAACTGTTATTTCAGCCATTGATTTACTGACCTACTCCACTGCTTACTGTATTGATTCTCTAGAATAGAGCCTCCATAGCCGCCTGTTCCCCATCTTCTATTCTAGAAGCTAGAAGTGGTACAACGGGGTACTAGAGTCCCCTTGCCTGTCCTTATCTTATCTTTTATCCAAGCTACAAGGCGTACAACAGGGTACTAGAGCCTCCATTCCCATCTGTATAACCTCTTGTATCCAAGCTAGAAGTGGTACAACAGGATACCAGAGCCTCCTTGCCCACATGTTTGAATTCTGAAGGCACCCATTGAAACAAATATGTTTGTGTGAAGCGGCCCTTACTGTACTTTTGTTAGCATGAATCAAGCACATTTGCAAGCGCAAAAAAACACGCAACCATGCTGCCATTTATTGAAATGGGCAATTAGTGTAATTAGAATAATACATGTTCTTCCCCTGCAGAAATGCACGAGAAAATAAGGGGGAATGCTTTTTTTTTGGACAAAATGCGCATGCAAAATACACTTATGTGAAGGAACTCGCTGCAATCAGCGGGTTCTACTGACGTGTATTTAGCATGTATATTTTTCATGCGTAATATGCTACGCAAATACATCTGTGTGAATCTGTCCGAAGAGCCCACGGTGGTATGCGTAAAACGCTGCGTCTCTGCGGTGAGAACACAATCGTGGACATGAGCCCTAAGGCTGGAGCTCTATGGAGTCTTTCGCCATGACATGGGTCATGTGACCAAAGATCGCTGTGCAGCCCTGTGAACTTGCATACTCAAATATATCAATGGGGTCGCGCAAGTTCCCACAACCTATAGAGTGCTAAAACCTCACCGAGGTTGGATTTTTGCAATATATTGGTCGCAGCTACTTGTGAGTTGTATCGCAACTACATTGTCTTCAGTAAGGCCAGCTGCACACGACCGCTTCACATTCCGAATGCGGGATACCACAGCGGAACCTGGCCGTTACCCCAGCGTTCCTGCAGAATCTGTAATGCAGATGACCGCGAGTGTGAAGGAAGTAGCAGTAGTATGTATCTTTCAATGCATGTGATTTGCTGCAGATCCTCCGTGTGGACGATGACTGCGGATTGAACAATAGGAAACCGGTGGTGTGAAGCCGGCCCGAGAGTGTGAGGTCGCAGGGCTATACAGCGATCTTGGTCACGTAGCACTAGTCTCATTGCATGACTACGACTCCGCCGTTCATGGGAGCTCAGTGCTTGACATGACAACTCCCTGCTGTTGGCGCGACCACCAGTCACCCTTAAAAGTAAACAGAAAGTTAAAAAATGGTAAAATGTAATCTTCGCTCATATTCGTGAGGGGAGATGCAATTACATACCTAAGGCCCCCGGATTTACCCTTGGACCTCACCTCAGCTTCTGCGCACGCGCCCGTCGTCAACGTTGGCCGATGCAAGAGCCGCAGATTGCCTGAGTAATTTAAGATATCCCTGCTCCTGGCTACCAAACATAGCTGAGAGCCTGGAGATTTCATGGTGGGCCGCAGTACGTGGTCCCCAGTCACGTGATTGCCATTAGCCAATGGATAACGGCGATCATGTAAAAGTAAGAGTTACAGCTTCACCTCCTGTCACGAATCCAATCCGTAAGGGAAGGTGAAAATATTTCCCTAAGGCCTCCGGCGATGTCCCCCGACGGGATCCTTATCCTCGGTTGGATAACGGCGATCATGTAAAAGTTAAGAAAAAGTTGAAGTTTAATCTCCCCTCTTTGATCGGTGAGAGGAGATGAAACTTCTTACCGGAGGCCTCCGTATTTGAACCTCGATATGATCCTCCTCCGTGGACCTTCTCCGGCTTCTGCGCATGAACCTGCCTTAAAATGCCAGACACATGCGCAGCAGCTGGGGAGCCCGGTACATTTTTTAATCTCTGTGCTCCCGGCTAACAAAGGTCACCGAGAGCCTGGAGCTCAATTCTGCCGTTTTCTCTCCCTGCGATCATAAAAAAAGATGATGTGATACAGGCGAACATGGAGGCTCTAGTACCCTGTTGTCCCACCTCTAGCTTGGATACAAGATGTGATACAGGCCAGTATGGAGGCTCTAGTACTTTGTTGTACCGCCTCTAGCTTGGATACAAGATGTGATATGGGGGGCAATTGAGGCATACAGGTTCCATATGGTATTATGTGTCCACATTTGCTGTGACTGAGCCTCTAGATCATACAAACTTCTAGGCTGTGGGAGTTGCCATCCTAAATGCGCAGACCAGTGCCAGCGGCCGGCGAGTGACGTTTCTGTGCGGGGCTCTGCGAGCCCCGCACAGAAATAGAGCATGCCGCGGTTTGTTTTCCACGTGTGATTCTAGGCTCTATTCTAGAGAATCAATACAGTAAGCAGTGGAGTAGGTCAGTAAATCAATGGCTGAAATGAACAGTTGAATTGTGTTACCACGTTACTACTGATAGTCCTCACCTCTTTAGTAACCGGTGGCATGGCTGAAGCCTCATCAGAGTATTTCAGTGCCAGAGCTTTCTGTCCTCGGTCTTTGTAGCACTGGGATGAAAGATAAAAAACACCAAAAAAAGCAAAAACCAGTAAAGCAATAGAATCTTGCAGTAACTTTGGGGCATTACAGCAGCACACAATGTCCCTGCAGGTTGGATTACAGATGAGTGCTGCTGTATGGTGCCTTCATACCTCTAGGGCAGGATACCTACCTGATATGTATTGTCATGGGGCGCACCAAGATCTTGTCTCAGGCTTTGCTTGCAGTCCTACCATATCGCACTAAATGCAGAAGTGCAGTCAATGCAGCTTTTTACCTAAAATAGTAAAAATTGGTCAAAGCCTCATGCAGTGTATTACCTGACCCTGGAATAACATCAATGGCAATTATAAGAATAATGCTGATAATAATACAAATTCTGTATGTCTGTTTTCAGCCTTACAAAACCATAACTATAGAAGTTTAAATTTATACGTAAAGCTAGATATTTTTAGAAATATCTATATTGATATATAACTATCTATTTTTATAGCTAGATATATATCTATGCAGTAAGATGCATTAGATCGATGGTGACACGCGCACCCGAAACAAGGACCACAGGTTGTAAGCAGCCATTTTTCCGTCAGTCTCCACTGGAGTCTCTCCCAGGCCCAAACTGAACCTACCTACCTGAATTGTAAGTACCTACCTTCTTGTTCTCTATGAAAGAACTGAGCGTACCTTTTAAAAAAATGGCGGCAGCAGCAGCAACCAATCACATTTTGTATAGTTTATGTATAGCTACCTGCCATGCTGTCCATTGGTTTCTACAGTAACATTGCAGCGCCCTCTGTTGGTTTTACAGAAACGTGCTGCACCACCTATTGGATTTACCCAAACTTACAGCACCATAGAGATTAGCGGGTCACCTCCCAGTTCTCCATCTTTTTGCCCTATTTTTCTCTAGGGTGGTTTCAAACCGGCGGGTAAAATCGCGCCATTTTTAACCGATGCGTTGGTTATTGAAAAAAAAGCAGATTTCGCAGCCAATGATTCCCAACGGTTCCCTTCCCTTCAGCAAGGTTTTCACTGATGTGATGTTGAGAGAGAAAATCACAGCCTGCTGTGTCCTTCTGCGCAGTGCGTTTTTTAAAATCTCCCATGTAATCCTATGGAGGCTGCGTTTTATCGCATCACAAGGCGAAAAATATGCGCTGCATGTTAACATTGGAAAGTCCTACCGACTTGCGCGTTAAACAAAAACATGCGGTTTTTAATGTGCGCGGCAGCGATGCGATTTAATCCTCTAAAAAAAAAAGCATCGCTGGTGATTGTCACGGCCGTATATTGGGACAAAACTAAGCCTAAGATTTCTGTGGTTTCGTTTTCACCAGCAGTATTCTCTCCCGTTAATACTTGACCGAGAAAATATAGGACCTCCCCTATGAATACTATGTGCGTAAAAGATCAGGCGGCCGCCATATTCCCACCATTTATTTTGTTTCTTACAGTTGCTCCTACAGCGGTGTGTGTTTGTGTTTGTATATGTATGTGTGTATGTATGTGTATATATTTTACACACATACACACATCGCAATGCATTGTTCTTACAAGGCGCACTGCACTGGCAGACACACTCGCATATTTGCCATGCGAGATATTGGTTTGAGTTTCTCGGGCTGATATAGTGCTCACTTGTGTAAAATCAGCCACAGAGAATGAATTTAACATCACCAAAGACATAAAGCTATACATTGCCCTCTATTGTCAGCATGCTGTTATCCTGACCCCCAAGTGTCAATGCATAATGCATCCCAAGTGGCAGCTTGCCCACCCATATCACGTCTTGTAGCCAAGCTAGAGGCGATACAACAGGGTCTGTTTCACATTTTGTATCCAAGCTAGAGGTAGTACAACTTTAACTTTTTTCCTTCTGCTTTGCTCAGATTCATTCAAATACTGTGGGTCAAAATACGCAGCACAGCCCTAGAGGAATTCGTTAAGGGGTCTAGTTTTTTTAAACAGGGTCATTTGTGGGGGTTCTCCAACAGCACCTAGCGGACATGGCGCGGCCCCAACTGCACCGCTCTGCGCCATCTGCGTGCAGCGCGGGGACTTCTTACAGATGCGACACTATTGTACCCTTTACATTCCACGGTCAGCATAGATTGCTGTCAGTCCCAACCAGCTCCCACTGTGAACCCTTTACATTCCACGGTCAGCATAGATTGCTGTCAGCCCAAGCCAGCTCCCACTGTGCTCCCTTTATATGCCGCGGTCAGCATAGATTGCTGTCAGCCCCAGCCAGCTCCCTCTGTAAACCTTTTACATGCCACGGTCAGCATAGATTGCTGTCAGCCCCAGCCAGCTCCCTCTGTGAACCCTTTACATGTCACGGTCAGCATAGATTGCTGTCAGCCCCAGCCAGCTCCCTCTGTAAACCCTTTACATGCCGTGGTCAGCATTTATTGCTTTCAATCCCAGCCAGCTCCCACTGTGAACCCTTTACATGTCGCGATCAGCATAGATTGCTGTCAGTCCCAGCCAGCTCCCTCTGCGAACCCTTTACATGTCGCGATCAGCGTAGATTGCTGTCAGTCCCAGCCAGCTCCCTCTGTGCTCCCTTCACATGCCGCGGTCAGCATAGATGGCTGTCAGTCCCAGCCAGCTCCCTCTGTAAACCTTTTACATGCCCAGTCAGCATAGATTGCTGTCAGTCCCAGCCAGCTCCCTCTGCGAACCCTTTACATGCCACAGTCAGCATAGATTGCTGTCAGTCCCAGCCAGCTCCCTCTATAAACCCTTTACATGCCACGGTCAGCATAGATTGCTGTGAGCCCCAGCCAGCTCCCACTGTGCACTCCCCGCATGTAAACGCACCGTCAATACACTCCCCAGCATGTAACCACACCGTCACCACACTCCCCGCATGTAACCCCACCATCACCACACCGCCCTTATGTAACCGTACCGCCACCACACTCCCAGCATGTAACCCCACCGTCTCCACACTCCCTGCATGTAACCGTACCGTCACCACACTCCCTGCATGTAACCCCAGGTCGCCACATTTCCCTCATGAAAACCCACTAGTCATTTGAGGGGGTTCTTTATAGTTTTGGCCGCTCAATGGCTCTATAAGTGGGCAATGGGGCCTGAAATTTATTGAGTGGTACCCTGAAATCCAACGGGTATTCCTTTCATTGTAGGCCTAGCCATGGGTCCTGTAAGTCTATTAGGGCCACAATGGGTATGTTTCTGAACACGGGACAAACAGGGGTATCGATTTTGGGGTGAAAGCCTTCATTTATATGTGTGCTGTACAAAAAAAACTGTTTTTAAATTGACACAATAGCCCAAAAAATGAAAATCCTATTTTTTTCCTTTTGCTTTGCTTGAATTTATTCAAAAACTGTGGGGTCAAAATATGCAGTACATCCCTAGATAAATTCGTTAAGGGGTCTAGTTTTTAAAATGGGGTCATTTGTGGGGGTTCTATATGGTTTTGGGCGCTCAAGAACTCTACAAGTGGGCAATGGGGCCTAAAAGGACTTCAAGCAAAATCTATGTTCTGAAAGCCACCGATTACTCCTTTTATTTTGGGCCCCGTTGTGTATCCAGACATAAGATTAGGGCCACAATGGGTATGTCTCTGAACACGGGACAAACGGGTATCCATTTTTGGGTGCAAGTCTTCCTTCATATGTGTGCTGTACAAAAAAAGCTGTTTTTAAAATGACAGAATTGCCGAAAAAACGAAAATCACAATTTTTTCCTTTTGCTTGGTTTGAATTCATTCAAAAACTGTGGGGTCAAAATATGCAGTACACCCCTAGATAAATTCCTTAAGGGGTCTAGTTTTCAAAATGGGGTCATTTGTGGGGGGTTTCTATTGTTTTGGGCGCTCAAGAACTCTACATGTGTGCTATGGGGCCTAAAAGGACTTCAAGCAAAATTTCTGTTTTGAAAGACACTGACTACTCCTTTCATTTTGGGCCCCGTTGTGGACTCAGATATAACAATAGGGCCACAATGGGTATATTTCTGAACACGGGAGAAATAGGGGTATCCATTTTGGGGTGTAAATCCTGATTTTCATGTAAACTATAGGAAAAAAATATGTCTTTAAAATAACAGATTTGCAAAAATATGAAATTTTACTTTTTCTCCTCTAAATTGAATTAATTCCTGAAAAAAAACTGTGGGGTCAAAATACTCATGACACCCCTCAGTGAATACATTAAGGGGTGTAGTTTTTAAAATGGTCATTTGGGGGGGTATCTATTATTCTGACACTCATGAGCCTTTCCAATCTCGGCTTGGTATAGAAAAACAAAGTGTTCCTCAAAATGCTAAAAAGTAATGTTAAATTTGTACGTCTCCTAAATAGTTAAAAAAAAACGAAAGTTTTTCCAATGTGCGCCCAAAATAAAGTAAACGGGTGGAAATATAAATCTTAGCAAAAATTTCTATATTATGTTTGCACATATTTAAGATACTGCAGTTGGAAATGTGAAAAAATGACGATTTTTTTCAAAATTTTCCCAATTGTGGCGCTTTTAATAAATAAACACAATTTCTATCGGTCTATTTTTTCCGCCTAAATGAAGCACAACATGTGGCGAAAAAACAATGTCAGAATCGCTTGGATATGCAAAACCTTTCTGGTGTTTTTCCATGTTAAAGTGACACATGTCAGATTTGCCAAATTTGGCCTGGTCATTAAGGCGCAAACAGGCTTGGTCACTAAGGGGTTAAATATGAGCCATACAGAAGTTATTCACTTACCTGCTCCGTTGCTGGCGTCCCCGTCTCCATGGCTCCGTCAAATTTCGCTGGCTTCTTGCTTTTTTAGACGCGCTTGCGCTGTGCGGTCTTCTGCCTGGTGAATGGGGCCGCTCGTGCCGGAGAGCTGCTCACCGCGTCGTCATCGTAGCTCCGCCCCGTCACGTGTGCCGATTCCAGCCAATCAGGAGGCTGGAATCGGCAATAGAACGCAAGGAAGGAGAAGAAAATCCACGGTGCACCATGGGAGAAGACCCGCGGTCCACCGTGGGAGAAGACCAGCGGCGCCATCTTTAAAAGAAGAATAGAAGAAGCTGCAGAACGCTGATGCAGGTAAGTGCAATGTGCTTTTTAAAAACTAACCTATGCTTTCTTTTTAACAGACTTTAAATGCACACAAAAGTAGAGCATGCAGCGGTTTTTTCGCATTTGGGCAAAAAAAGGAAACGAAAACCAATCCGTTGAAATCAATGGGTTTTATTCTCTGCATATTGTGCTCAGAAAGTTTGCGCATGCTAACACACGCGTGTAAATGTCCATGTGAAGGAACTCTTAAGCCTGGCTTCACATCGGTGTGTTTGTGTGCGCATTTATGCAGCGAATAGAGCCCTAATGAACGGGTTCGTTCACAAGTGCGCATCTTTACATTTCATGCAAAAAAAAATATGCAGCATACTCTATTTTGCGGCACTTTTGCACACCAAAAGTCCCCATAGAAGTCAATGGGGATGCACAAATATACATGTGATATGCCAGGAGGTGCGTGATACGCTGCGTAATTGCGCAGGAAAGGAACACATCCAGAACTCGTTAGACTAATTCCATACATATTTTTAGGTGACTTGGACATTTTCGTTCCTAAGATCTGAGTTCGACCAACAGACGGGCCTAATGTCACACGATGTCAATAGTAAGTAGCTTGTGTTCTCCCGCGGGGTTTTGAACGATAATTGTCCCATGTAAAAACATGCAGAAACTGAACGACTGGATCAGAATCGTCCAGTTGTTCACTTTTAAGCAGCTTAAAATCCAAACACATTTCTCGGTGTAAGCAGCAGCCGTCCAGTACTGAACGTCTGCTGCTTACAGTGAATGGAGGTGAGCAGAACTCTCCTCCAGCTGCCCCGCCTCCCTGCTGGCTGCGCTGTCAGCGATCCAGCAATGCTCGCTCCTGTGCAGAGCGAGCACCACAGGGATGAATGTCGGGCATTGTTTGCCTGACACTCGTTTTGTGTAAAAGGACCCTTGGACCTCCCTCACACAGGTGTTTTTGTACAGTTTTTAGTGCTGCGCTAAACGCTGTACAACGCACCCATACATTTCAATGGGGCTGCTCACACAAGGCTAAAAATGCTGTGTCTTCAACGCTGCGCTTTAACAGCGTTGCATGTTCTATTTTGGGACGTTTTCAGCCCTGTGTCACCCATTGAAATGAATGGGCAGCGGCCCGGGCTTCCCCTGCACTGACAAATGATCTATTGCTGTAAGCGAGGTTTGAGAACTCTCCTCCAGCAATAGCTTGCTGTGATTGGACAGCATGGAGCTGTCATCCCGGGCCGCGGGACCCCACCCCCGATCACGCAATCGCGTTAAACTCAGTGGAAAGTTAAAAACAATTAAAGTTTCAGCTCCCCTTACGGATCGGATCCGTAAGGGGAGCTGAGAGTACTCACCTCCGGTCCTCAGCAGCGTCCGGATCCTTCTGTCTTCTCCCCGGCACTGCCGCCGGCGTCTGCGCGTGCGCGCCAGACGCATTACGTCACGCGCATGCACAGAGAGCCGGGAGGCCCGGGAAATTTAAAAATTCCCTGCTCTCGACTAGAATGAGTAGCCGAGAGCAGGGAGCGGTCACCGGGAGCCGCTGTATGCGGTTCCCGCTCACATGATCCACCATTTTGCTTTTGTTGGTATCGGGTTGCATGTATTGATCGTGTCCTGTATGTGATAGTATAATATAGATATTTTCCCCGCTGTGGTGGTGGCGTTACCTATTATGTCCGCCACTATGTTCGTTGTCACTGTTATTTCCGCCAAATTCTTTTACATCTGTGACTGAAGGCTTAGAAGGGTATTTCAATCTCAGCAAATAAAAGTAATACCTTGTATAATCAAAAATTAAAATTTTCCAATATAATTTATACGCGACTATATGCATATGCATAAATATATATATATCCTAGAATATCCTAGCATCCCCGAAGGAAACAGACAGGCCTGGACAAGCTGATTTCTCCTGCGGAAACAAAGGCAAACCCCCATAGATTAAGGGCTCACTCAGACGGGAGTATGTGTCCCACGTATTTTTCATATGCACATTTACTACGCCTGTTAAATCCCCAAAAACTAGATAAGGTGCATATTCCGCACCAAAATAGGACACGTTGCAATTTTTTTTCCACAGACGTGAATAAAAAACGCTGGTGTGAGAAGCCCTAGACAAATCAGTGGGCTTTTAGCACTGCTTACTACGCATGTATTTTTCACATTGGGAGACATATGTCCATGTGAATTAGCCCTAAGGGTGTGTGTTCAGAGAAGAGTGCGCACAAGATACAAGCAGACCATGAGCATCTAGAATAGGGTTTTCCAACATTCCTTGGCCAAGTATTCCCTTCTCAAATAAATTACTTAAAAATTCAGCAAAGGTTATCATGGCACTATGTGTTGTACCTACCTTCATCACAATACCAGGACAGACTAAGTACTCCCTAGAGGCAATGACTGTACTCCTTGATAGAGAAATAAGGTGTACAGAGGTGGCAGTCATGACGCGGGTATATCGGATGTGACCTCTGTGACCTAACCCAAACCTCCCCCTTTCTTCAATTAAAACGCTGCAACTTCTAGCTTGGATAAATTTTTGGCCACAGCGGCCATTTATTAAAATTCTTATTAACAATTGATAAAAACATCAAATAAAACAACCCACTGAAAAGGGGGAAGTCCCTGGAGCCTCCAACCCCCTCTGTCGCCTCCCCAACAGGGAAAAGGATTTCCGTCCTGCCTCCCGCCGCTCTCTCCCTCTATCCGACTCGGGAGACTGAAATCCTTCCCGCTAAAACCCTCCCGTCGCAAGACAGCCGACTCGGGAGGCAACACACAACCGGTTGCCCCTAGTCGCCCTCCTCCTCCCGACTCAGAGAGGCGCGAGCCGTTCCTCGGCTAGCCACGTTTCTCTGCAGGGACTACGGCCTGACAGAGCCGGGAGGCGACAGGCTGACCACACACACTATACCCAAAAAGGGGGAGGGGGGGGGGGAGGTAGCCATCAGCCCCCGTTCCCCCCCCCCCGCCCCGCACATCAGCTGGCTCCAAGAACTCCCCCCCCCCCCCTTCCGAACGCCGCTATGACAATGTTACGATACCTCTACGACCCTTTCTACTAACTAAACTGCCCCCTATATGCTAAAGTAAGGGGGGGTGGGTGGGACTTCCTCGTGGCCTCCGTCTTCTCCTTCTGCTTCTTCTTCCTCCGTTGCCGCCTAGGGATGCTCCTCCCCCTGCTGTTCCCGCACTCTCTCTCTAACTTCCCCCTCTACTCCCCCCTATACTACACCCCCCCCCCCTCTTCACCCTTCCATTAACCCTGGCCTCCCCGTTAACCCTGTCATGGGCTGCCTCCATATATATCCCCGGGGGCTACTATTCCGGCGCCTCTTGACGCGGGTATATCGGATGTGACCTCTGTGACCTAACCCAAACCTCCCCCTTTCTTCAATTAAAACGCTGCAACTTCTAGCTTGGATAAATTTTTGGCCACAGCGGCCATTTATTAAAATTCTTATTAACAATTGATAAAAACATCAAATAAAACAACCCACTGAAAAGGGGGAAGTCCCTGGAGCCTCCAACCCCCTCTGTCGCCTCCCCAACAGGGAAAAGGATTTCCGTCCTGCCTCCCGCCGCTCTCTCCCTCTATCCGACTCGGGATAGAGTACGAGGATGTTAGGCGGCCTGTCTAGGGAGACTAAGCGCTGAACGTCCTGTAACACCCGGAACCAGGCCATGCCCCGCACTCCGATCCATCGAATTACCGCCGTCTCTCTACTCAGCCTTAACTGTCTACCGTTAGGCCTGATCTTAGCCCTCTCCCCCCCCAATACACAAAAGAGTGGCCCATTATCCACACCAACGCGGCTCGATGATCTGTAACAAAAGAAAAAACAACTAGTCGTAATTAACCCCGCCGCAAAAACGTACCCCCCCCCCCCGCTTAAAGCAAGTGCGGCCTGATATAACGTTTAAACCGTCCCGACTGCCACCGACCGATGCCCATCACCGCCTGACTATCCAGTCCCCTCTCTGCTGCCTCCGTTGCCGCGCCTATTCTAAAAGAATGTGTCCCGAAATTAGAGCTGTCTAACCCCAGCGTATCTATCGCTCTTCTTAACACCGCCTCGAACTGGAACCTTGACAAAAAACGACCATCTCGGTGCTGCAGAAGAGGCCCCACCCTGACTCCTGCTAACAAACTGTAGTCCTCCCAACATTTAACTGGGCACATGGACTCTCCCCGCACTTGTCCTAGCGACACTCTCCGACCTCTACCCTCCTGATCCATCTTAGAACGACGGATGACTAATTCCAACCGCCCTTTTATAACCTTGGTATCCTCGCTTTGTAAACCCCCCCCTTTCTTTTTGCTGGGGGAAACCAGTTCCCCCAGCCGAAGAGCCCCAAAGAAAGCTAATGAAAAAGCCAACTTAAAAAGCGAGTATTCAAACCCGTCCCCGCATATCTCCCCCAATGCGCCCCCCAATCTCTTCAACAAGTCGAACGAGATTGGCCGACGCATATCTGACCCCCCCCCGCCCCCTTCTAAACCCCTTTAGTGCCTGTCTGACTACAAAATTCTTTGTAACATCAGTCAAACCCCGCAACTTAGCGCCAAACGCCACTCCTCCCATAAATTTGTTAACTCTGGCGACTGACAACCCTGTCTCAGAACTTTTCCCCAACCATCCTAACAACGCCCCTACCCTGTCCTCGTCTGAACGCACGATTCCCCACTGCTGCAGCCACTCCTCCCATTCCGACCAGGCTGCCCTATAAGACGTCCACGTACTCCGAGCCAGTGAGGTACCTATCAAGTGCCTCACTGCTCGCTGACCACGCTCCAGATGTGTCTCGGGCAAGACACCCCTTCCTTCTCTGCTGCCGGGGCCAAACGTCGGAATCGCTCCCACTGGCAACGAGAAAGAGCATCCGCTAGTGAATTGCTCACCCCCGGCACATGTACCGCACCTATCCAAGCGTTAAGTGATAACGCTTTCAGCACCAGGTGGCGCAGTAAGGCCACCACTGGAGGGGACGATGCAGACAATTTATTTATCGCCTGCACGACCCCCAGGTTGTCGCAGTGAAAGCGTACTCTCTTGTTCCTAAATTGCTCGCCCCATATCTCCACCGCCACTATAATGGGGAAGAGCTCGAGTAGCACCAAGTTCCTTACCAACCCTGACGAGAACCAATCGCTCGGCCATCCGGCCGCGCACCACTGGCCCTGGAAGTAAATCCCAAAACCCGAACTCCCTGCGGCGTCAGTAAACAATTCCCAATCAAAATTGTTTACCATTTCCTCCATCATTACTGACCGACCGTTGTAGTTCTCTAGAAACGCCGCCCATACTGCTAAATCTTTCTTGAGTTCCTTACCTAGCCGGATAAAATGGTGGGGTAACCGAACCCCCGCCGTTGCTGACGCTAGCCTTCTGCTGAAAATTCGCCCCATCGGCATTATTCGGCAAGCGAAATTAAGCTTGCCCAATAACGATTGGAGCTCCCTCAAAGTGACCTTGGTGACAACCCTTGCTCTTTTTACCTCCGCCTTTAACTCTGTCAACTTCTCCTCGGGCAATCTGCATTCCATTGCAACCGTGTCAATGGTAATGCCCAGGAACTTTAAACATGTATTGGGCCCCTCTGTCTTCCCAGGCGCCAAAGGCACCCCGAATTGACCGGAACCCCATTGAAGTGACCCCAGCAAAGTTGCACAAATAGGCGAACCTGCTGGCCCTATGCATAGGAAGTCATCCAAATAATGGATCACTGACCTAATCCCCGTGCAATCCCTAACTACCCATTCTAAAAAGGAACTGAACGCTTCAAAATAAGCGCAAGAAATGGAACAGCCCATGGGTAGGCACCTATCCGCAAAATAACTTCCCTCCCAAAAACACCCTAACAAACGAATGCTCTCGGGAGCAACTGGGAGCAACCTAAACGCAGACTCGATATCCACCTTTGCCAGCTTCGCTCCCTGCCCATACCTGCGGACCCATTTTATTGCGGCGTCAAATGAAGTATACACCACAGAACAAATTTCCGGGTCTATACCGTCATTTACTGACGCCCCCTTTGGGTATGACAGATGGTGTATGAGTCGAAACTTGTTAGGTTCCTTCTTAGGAACAACCCCCAGCGGTGAGACCACCAGGTCCGCCACGGGCGGGGAACGGAACGGTCCCGCCATGCGGCCTAACTGAACCTCCTTAAACAATTTTTCGGTCACCACAGCCGATTGCCGAATCGCTGACGGCAAATTCTTGGTTGTGACCGGAACCCTATGAACTGGGGCGGGAATTCTAAAACCGTCCCTAAAACCCTCAAACAGTAAACTAGCCTTATCTCGGTCGGGGTACCTATTTAGAAACGGCACCATCTTTGCCAGTTTCACTGGTGTCATCCCTTTTTCCAGGTGCCCCGAAACCCTTTCCTTTTCCTTTTTTAAAGCACTTTGCTGCTCCATGTGACGTGCCGTTACACACGGAGCAGACGTGCTTGAACCTGCAAGAGTTCCCGAATTTGCATTGGCCGTCGTTAAACTGCCAACACAATCCGAGCCTATGACTCCCTGACTGTCCTCCCTGCCCCCCCCCTTGGGAACCACTGGCCGAGCTGCTAGTCCCGGCCCCCCCCTGAAAGGGCTGGCCAAACCTAACTGGGGCCATTACCCGCAACCATAGGCCAATATCTTTCTGATCCCACCGAATAGACGGTCGGATCGCTTTCCGCTGACGAAATTGTTCGTCGTACCTAAGCCACGTCTGGCCCCCGTACACCCTGTACGCCTCACCTATCGCATCGAGATAGCAAAAAAGGCCGGAGCAATTCTCAGGCGCCTTTTCACCTATAACGCTGGCCAGAATAGCGAAGGCTTGCATCCAGTTGGAGAACGTCTGTGGAATCAGTCTCCACCGACGTTTCTCCTCCTCTTCCTTCTTATATTCTGTCCTTTTCCCTTTATCTAAATTGAATTTTTCCAAAGGGAGAAGGGAAAAGATCTCGACGTATTCGTCGCGCCAAATCTTTTCTCTAACCTCCTTCTTTAAGTGTGCACCTAGGGGGCCCTCGAAACACACATAAACTTCCCCCTTTGCTCTGTCATCCAAGCGAATCCCTTCCCCATCTTTCTCCGTCTGGACCCCTACCGTAACGGGCGCTACCTGCTGCCCTACAGACGCCCCCGCCGTGCTACCACCCCTAGCGCTATTGTCGGCGATCGACGCATTGGACGGTAGCGTCCAAGCAGCTACTGGCGACGGCCCTGCTCTTGCGTCTTGCTTGCGCCACAACTCCCATAATCCACCCAGAAATAACCCAAAATCACTCGCTACGCCATGTGTGCCTGCCATCGCCCCCCCATCCCCTGTCCACCCCCCAAAACTATCTCCCGCGTGCGCAACGCGGCTAACTGCATGTAATGTACTGTCCCCGTGTGTTTGCTCACCTGGCTGCGTAGGGGCTGTAGTCCCACCAGCCGCCGATCCTCCCTCCAGCGGATCCGATTCCTCGTCCGAATGTGGTCCGAACTGACGACCGGGGTCCTCCTCTGGCTGCATACGCACCTCCGGATTCGCAGCCGCCTGCCTGCTGCTCGGCCTGGCTCTCACGGGCCGCACTTCAGCTTGTCCCTGGAAGTCACTGTGGGGCTGCTCTGCTACCACCGGCTCTCCTGCAGAGCGGCCCCACGCTGTAGCTCGGTTCACCGCCGACAGCCCGGTGTTAGGCCCCGCCCCCCTGGCAGCACGGGACCTAGTGCCGGACGCTGCGCCGTGCCGCCCGGCGAGATTCCTCCCGGGCCTGCGCTCCCCCGATGGCATGGATGGTGCAGGGAGCCGGCCCGGAGGGGCCCGTGAGGGACTCTCTATGCGGCGCCGACGCTGTGGAGCCTGATCAGGGCTCAGACGCGCCGGAGCGCGGGCCCTCCTAGTACTCGGCCCTCTCGCCGATGCTGCCGGTGTCTGCCTGCTCCCTCCTGCCTCCTCCCTCCGGCCGCTAGCAGTCCCCGACAGCGCTCCCGCTGCTGCCTCCGGTGTGCGGCTCCCCGCAGCGGCTGTCCTTCGCCCCCTTTCTCTCACCGCAGTTGCTGCAGGGGCTCCGGACGCCTCTCCCCCCGATGCTGCTGACCGTGCGGGTGCCGCTTCCACCTCCGATGGGCCCGGGGCCCCGACATCCAGGACCCTCATGAGCCAGTCGATGCCCCGCTCCTCCACCGCTGCCCGGATCTTCTCCATGGCGGCCTCCATGTCCGGTAAGTCCTCTTCTGGGCGCTTCCTGACGATCACCTTCGGGCTCTTCACGGACAGGTCTGGGGACTTCGGTCTGCAGACTTCGGTCTTGGGACTCCTGTCTGGGGTCTTGGGACTTCTGCCTGGGGTCTTGGGACTTCTGCCTGGGGTCTTGGGACTTCTGCCTGGGGTCTTGGGACTTCTGCCTGGGGTCTTGGGTCTTCTCTACCTCTTCCCTCTTCTTCCTCGTGGCCTCCGTCTTCTCCTTCTGCTTCTTCTTCCTCCGTTGCCGCCTAGGGATGCTCCTCCCCCTGCTGTTCCCGCACTTTCTCTCTAACTTCCCCCTCTACTCCCCCCTATACTACACACCCCCCCCCCTCTTCACCCTTCCATTAACCCTGGCCTCCCCGTTAACCCTGTCATGGGCTGCCTCCATATATATCCCCGGGGGCTACTATTCCGGCGCCTCTTTACAATGGGTGATATGGGGCATTAAAAAGGGCTGAAACAAACTAAACTAGAGCAGATAGCATTAGAAAATTGTAGTGTTCGAACGCTCCCTGAGAAGCTCCATTGTGATCAATCAGTGGTTTTTTTTGCGGCTTTTCACAAACCACGCTAAATGCTGTAAAAAACATTCTGTGTGAAAGAGGCCTTAGTGACAAAGTCTGTTTGCTCCTTAACCCCTTATTGACCGCCCTATAGTGTTTTTAATCCCCACAGCCATAAAAACATGCTCATGCTGAGGATTACAGCCCTGGGGGCTGTGGACATGACAGCTCCTTGTTGTCAGCTGCCAGAGTGACCCCCAGTCACGCTATTGCCGTTATCCAAGTAAACAGTTAAAAACTTTAAAATTTCATCTTTCCTCATATCCGTGAGTGGAGATGAAATTACATACCTAAAGCCCCCGGATTTATCCGCGGACCTTACCCCAGATTGCCGGGGTAATTTAAAATCTCCCTGTTGCTGGCTAGCAAACGTAGCTGAAAGCCTGGAGATTTCACGATGGGCACCGGTCCCGGCGCTCTCCCCGACGCCCGGTTTGAATTTGGCGCTAAAAACCTCATGGCACGTCCTGCTCCTTGCGGCCTCTCGCCGCCGCGACTGCTCTTACGGCCGCCTCTCTTTGCAGCGGGACTCGGGCTGAGTCGCGCCGGGGGGGGGGGGGTTTCTTTGCTTCGGGCGGCCTCGCCCGGCATCCCCCTCTAGTGCTGCTCCCTCTCCGGATACCGGCTCCCTTGCTGCTGGCTCGAGTGGCCTCCCCGACTCCGATCCCGACCTGCAGCTGGCGATTAACTCCTCCAGCCACTCGGCGCCATCCCGCTGGATTGCTTCTTGAATCAAACACTGTGTGTAGATCCGAGCGAGGAAAAGATGGCAGCTTGCTCTATTTCTCCACATACCACGCAGTGTGAGCCCTATACTTTTGTATGGGCAGCGTATATACAGCACTGTCCATACGCAATACATATGCAACCCCCACGATGAAACAGAGCAGGGAATTAGAAGAAAAAAGACAGTCACACATCGCATGATCGTGTACGTGAGATACGTAGTCATGCGCAGTACACTCGCTGCCATACGCAGTCTCTGCCGACAGAGTCGGCATCACATAGACCGTTAGTACACTACGGGACACCCGCATTGTTTTATGCATATAGTCGCTTATAAATTATATTGGAAAATTTTAATTTTTGATTATACAAGGTATTACTTTTATTTGCTGAGATTGAAATACCCTTCTAAGCCTTCAGTCACAGATGTAAAAGAATTTGGCGGAAATAACAGTGACAACGAACATAGTGGCGGACATAATAGGTAACGCCACCACCACAGCGGGGAAAATATCTATATTATACTATCACATACAGGACACGATCAATGCATGCAACCCGATACCAACAAAAGCAAAATGGTGGATCATGTGAGCGGGAACCGCATACAGCGGCTCCCGGTGACAGCTCCCTGCTCTCTGCTACTCATTCTAGTCGAGAGCAGGGAATTTTTAAATTTCCCGGGCCTCCCGGCTCTCTGTGCATGCGCGTGACGTAATGCGTCTGGCGCGGACGCGCAGACGCCGGCGGCAGTGCCGGGGAGAAGACAGAAGGATCCGGACGCTGCGGAGGACCGGAGGTGAGTACTCTCAGCTCCCCTTACGGATCCGATCCGTAAGGGGAGCTGAAACTTTAATTGTTTTTAACTTTCCATTGAGTTTAACGCGATCGCGTGACCGGGGGTGGGGTCCCGCGGCCCGGGATGACAGCTCCATGCTGTCCAATCACAGCAATCTATTGCTGGAGGAGAGTTCTCAAACCTCGCTTACAGCAATAGATCATTTGTCAGTGCAGGGGAAGCCCGGGCCGCTTCCCATTCATTTCAATGGGTGACACAGGGCTGAAAACGTCCCAAAATAGAACATGCAACGCTGTTAAAGCGCAGCGTTGAAGACACAGCATTTTTAGCCTTGTGTGAGCAGCCCCATTGAAATGTATGGGTGCGTTGTACAGCGTTTAGCGCAGCACTAAAAACTGTACAAAAACACCTGTGTGAGGGAGGTCCAAGGGTCCTTTTACACAAAACGAGTGTCAGGCAAACAATGCCCGACATTCATCCCTGTGGTGCTCGCTCTGCACAGGAGCGAGCATTGCTGGATCGCTGACAGCGCAGCCAGCAGGGAGGCGGGGCAGCTGGAGGAGAGTTCTGCTCACCTCCATTCACTGTAAGCAGCAGACGTTCAGTACTGGACGGCTGCTGCTTACACCGAGAAATGTGTTTGGATTTTAAGCTGCTTAAAAGTGAACAACTGGACGATTCTGATCCAGTCGTTCAGTTTCTGCATGTTTTTACATGGGACAATTATCGTTCAAAACCCCGCGGGAGAACACAAGCTACTTACTAGTATTAAGAGGCACAAGCTACTTACTATTGACATCGTGTGACATTAGGCCGGTCTGTTGGTCGAACTCAGATCTTAGGAACGAAAATGTCCAAGTCACCTAAAAATATGTATGGAATTAGTCTAACGAGTTCTGGATGTGTTCCTTTCCTGCGCAATTACGCAGCGTATCACGCACCTCCTGGCATATCACATGTATATTTGTGCATCCCCATTGACTTCTATGGGGACTTTTGGTGTGCAAAAGTGCCGCAAAATAGAGTATGCTGCATATTTTTTTTTGCATGAAATGTAAAGATGCGCACTTGTGAACGAACCCGTTCATTAGGGCTCTATTCGCTGCATAAATGCGCACACAAACACACCGATGTGAAGCCAGGCTTAAGAGTTCCTTCACATGGACATTTACACGCGTGTGTTAGCATGCGCAAACTTTCTGAGCACAATATGCAGAGAATAAAACCTATTGATTTCAACGGATTGGTTTTCGTTTCCTTTTTTTGCCCAAATGCGAAAAAACCGCTGCATGCTCTACTTTTGTGTGCATTTAAAGTCTGTTAAAAAGAAAGCATAGGTTAGTTTTTAAAAAGCACATTGCACTTACCTGCATCAGCGTTCTGCAGCTTCTTCTATTCTTCTTTTAAAGATGGCGCCGCTGGTCTTCTCCCACGGTGGACCGCGGGTCTTCTCCCATGGTGCACCGTGGATTTTCTTCTCCTTCCTTGCGTTCCATTGCCGATTCCAGCCTCCTGATTGGCTGGAATCGGCACACGTGACGGGGCGGAGCTACGATGACGACGCGGTGAGCAGCTCTCCGGCACGAGCGGCCCCATTCACCAGGCAGAAGACCGCACAGCGCAAGCGCGTCTAAAAAAGCAAGAAGCCAGCGAAATTAGACGGAGCCATGGAGACGGGGACGCCAGCAACGGAGCAGGTAAGTGAATAACTTCTGTATGGCTCATATTTAACCCCTTAGTGACCAAGCCTGTTTGCGCCTTAATGACCAGGCCAAATTTGGCAAATCTGACATGTGTCACTTTAACATGGAAAAACACCAGAAAGGTTTTGCATATCCAAGCGATTCTGACATTGTTTTTTCGCCACATGTTGTGCTTCATTTAGGCGGAAAAAATAGACCGATAGAAATTGTGTTTATTTATTAAAAGCGCCACAATTGGGAAAATTTTGAAAAAAATCGTCATTTTTTCACATTTCCAACTGCAATATCTTAAATATGTGCAAACATAATATAGAAATTTTTGCTAAGATTTATATTTCCACCCGTTTACTTTATTTTGGGCGCACATTGGAAAAACTTTCGTTTTTTTTTAACTATTTAGGAGACGTACAAATTTAACATTACTTTTTAGCATTTTGAGGAACACTTTGTTTTTCTATACCAAGCCGAGATTGGAAAGGCTCATGAGTGTCAGAATAATAGATACCCCCCCAAATGACCTCATTTTAAAAACTACACCCCTTAATGTATTCACTGAGGGGTGTCATGAGTATTTTGACCCCACAGTTTTTTTTCAGGAATTAATTCAATTTAGAGGAGAAAAAGTAAAATTTCATATTTTTGCAAATCTGTTATTTTAAAGACATATTTTTTTCCTATAGTTTACATGAAAATCAGGATTTACACCCCAAAATGGATACCCCTATTTCTCCCGTGTTCAGAAATATACCCATTGTGGCCCTATTGTTATATCTGAGTCCACAACGGGGCCCAAAATGAAAGGAGTAGTCAGTGTCTTTCAAAACAGAAATTTTGCTTGAAGTCCTTTTAGGCCCCATAGCACACATGTAGAGTTCTTGAGCGCCCAAAACAATAGAAACCCCCCACAAATGACCCCATTTTGAAAACTAGACCCCTTAAGGAATTTATCTAGGGGTGTACTGCATATTTTGACCCCACAGTTTTTGAATGAATTCAAACCAAGCAAAAGGAAAAAATTGTGATTTTCGTTTTTTCGGCAATTCTGTCATTTTAAAAACAGCTTTTTTTGTACAGCACACATATGAAGGAAGACTTGCACCCAAAAATGGATACCCCTGTTTGTCCCGTGTTCAGAGACATACCCATTGTGGCCCTAATCTTATGTCTGGATACACAACGGGGCCCAAAATAAAAGGAGTAATCGGTGGCTTTCAGAACATAGATTTTGCTTGAAGTCCTTTTAGGCCCCATTGCCCACTTGTAGAGTTCTTGAGCGCCCAAAACCATATAGAACCCCCACAAATGACCCCATTTTAAAAACTAGACCCCTTAACGAATTTATCTAGGGATGTACTGCATATTTTGACAGTGGCGGCGCGGTTACGTGCAGGGAGTGTGGTGGCGGCGCGGTTACGTGCAGGGAGTGTAGTGGCGGCACGGTAACATGAGGGAATTGTGGTGGCGGTGCGGTTACGTGCGGGGAGTGTGGTGACGGTGCGGAGAGTGTGGAGGCGCAATGGTTACATGAGGAAGGTGTGGTGATGGTACGGTTACATGCTGGGAGTGTGGTGGCGGTACGGTTACATAAGGGCGGTGTGGTGATGGTGGGGTTACATGCGGGGAGTGTGGTGACGGTGTGGTTACATGCTGGGGAGTGTAGTGACGGTGTGTTTACATGCGGGGAGTGTGGAGGCGGCGCGGTTACATGCGGGGAGTGTGGAGGCGGTACAGCTGCACAAGGGGAGTGTGGTGGGGATGCTGATTTTCGCACCTGTGATGGAACCCCTAACAATAATTTGTGCCGTGCCATTTCCATAAATGTCATAGAAGGCAATGAAAATGAAGTGAACAGTTTAGCATACAGTAATGCCCCTTTCGCACGGGCCAAAAATCTCACTTACCCAAAGGAACCAGCTTATTCACACTCATGAGGCTCTATTAGACTACATAAATAGGTACGCAGCATGTTCTACTTTAGGGCTCATGCGATGTACTGCCGTGTGACACGTGGTGAATCAGTATATCAGTGAGTATATGGCCGCTCTCTGTGATTTTTTTTTTTGGTTGTCTGACTTTTATTGATCCATTCACATTAGCGTGTAAACACTGTGTGTAGATCCGAGCGAGGAAAAAATGGCAGCTTGCTCTATTTCTCCACATACCACGCAGTGTGAGCCCTATACTTTTGTATGGGCAGCGTATATACAGCACTGTCCATACGCAATACATATGCAACCCCCACGATGAAACAGAGCAGGGAATTAGAAGAAAAAAGACAGTCACACATTGCATGATCGTGTACGTGAGATACGTAGTCATGCGCAGTACACTCGCTGCCATACGCAGTCGGCATCACATAGACCGTTAGTACACTACGGGACACCCGCATTGTTTTATGCATATAGTCGCTTATAAATTATATTGGAAAATTTTAATTTTTGATTATACAAGGTATTACTTTTATTTGCTGAGATTGAAATACCCTTCTAAGCCTTCAGTCACAGATGTAAAAGAATTTGGCGGAAATAACAGTGACAACGAACATAGTGGCGGACATAATAGGTAACGCCACCACCACAGCGGGGAAAATATCTATATTATACTATCACATACAGGACACGATCAATGCATGCAACCCGATACCAACAAAAGCAAAATGGTGGATCATGTGAGCGGGAACCGCATACAGCAGCTCCCGGTGACAGCTCCCTGCTCTCGGCTACTCATTCTAGTCGAGAGCAGGGAATTTTTAAATTTCCCGGGCCTCCCGGCTCTCTGTGCATGCGCGTGACGTGCGTGACGTGCCGGGGAGAAGACAGAAGGATCCGGACGCTGCGGAGGACCGGAGGTGAGTACTCTCAGCTCCCCTTACGGATCGGATCCGTAAGGGGAGCTGAAACTTTAATTGTTTTTAACTTTCCATTGAGTTTAACGCGATCGCGTGACCGGGGGTGGGGTCCCGCGGCCCGGGATGACAGCTCCATGCTGTCGGCTACCTCCGGTAACCGGCAGCATGGAGCTATCACGTCCTGAGCCTGCAGGGCTGTCATTCCTAGAGGATGCATAAAACTACGTCCTCTAGGAATAAAGCCCAGCCGGCCAGGACGTAGAATCCCGATGGGGCCGTCATTAAGGGGTTAAAGAGCCGATTCCATGGGAAAAACGCATTTTCCGTCAGCTCTGTACAGGTAAGCGGAAACATTTGTCCATTTTCATCAACAAATATTTAATTGATTTTCTAAATTATTGATTTGACAAAGTACATAAAATGCAAATCACAATAATAAAGTATATAATAAAACAAAAGAACTGTTGTGATGAGTCTATGGATGAACCTCGCCTTGTTTCTCAGTGGTAACGCGTCTAAATCATATTCCACATTATTTGAAAGATGCAAAATTGGCCAATCGTTACATTTCGTATTATTCGGTTTGCATAATTTAATTCTTAACCCCTTAGTGACCAGCCCATAGTGTTTTTACGTCCTGCCCAAGTGGGCCTTAATCCCTGAGGACGTAAAAACATGTGTCTGGGTGGATGACAGTGATCATGTAAAGTTAAAAAAAAAAGTGTGAAAAAGTTAAAAAAAAGTTTAAAAAGTTTTTAAAAAGTTTAAAAAGGGGGGGCGGAGCTACCTGATGCCGGAGTAAGTCGCTTCTGAGACGCGCTCCGGCGGCCGCGGCTTCTTTAAGGCTCCACAAGCTATCACAGCGGCACAGAGAGACGTCATGGGGCGCAAGAGAGCCCAGAACACCTCGGGGCGCACTCCGGAACGCAGTGCAGGCAGTTTGGAGCCGTTCCTGAGACCGCAAGCAGAGGCGGCCGGTGAGCGGGGAAAAATCAAGATGGCGCCGACGGGAGGTCCGGCGCGACCTAGCAGCAGCGTGCAGAAGGAGAGAGCCGCTGAGACGGACGACTCGGACGATAGCGCAAGCTGCCAGTCCAGGGAGCCCAGATCCACAAACTGCTCACAGTCGCAGGGAGGATCGCAAAGCAGGTCAGATAAAATCCACCCTGACACGGCAACACCACAGGCCGAGCTACAGCACTCCCCACCAGGCACACAAACAGCAGCGGGGGAGGGGCGTCCCACAAAGGACACAGAAGAACTGGCAGTATCTCAAGAGCCCTGTAGCCCCCCCATGCTCCCCCTATTCATCACCCTCAGGGGCAAACACAAGGGGCCCACGCCAGCACCCTCCACCAGACTCACATTGCGAAGAGGAGCAATGGGATTGGCGCGCACACCTGCGTTCACTCCCCACCAAAAGAGATCTGGACGAATCTCTATATAAGCTCGAACAATCCCACAAAAGAGACATTACAGGTCTACAAAAAGACATCCTGCACGTAGGTCAACGCCTTGGGGAAGTGGAGGAAATACAGGAAAAGCTAATTGACACTGTCGACTCGCACAGAAAGGTCATCCAAGCACAGTCGGCCCAAATTTCGGAGTTGTTTCTTCACTTAGACGACCTTGAAAACCGCCATAGGCGGAACAATTTGCGCATAAGAGGCCTAGACGAAAGGGTCGAGCACAACCAACTTGCCACCTGGGCACAAAAATTCTTCAACGACTTACTGAAACGCCCACCAGAAGACCTCATAGAGATCGACAGAATACACCGCACTCTGGGCCCGCGCTCCGCAGACCCCGCAAGGCCGCGAGATGTAGTGTGCAGAGTGCACTTCTTCCAGGAGAAAGAACAGATAATGAGAAGCGCTAGAGATGCTGGAAATCTACACTACAAGGGGTCCCCCATTCTCATCCTACAAGACCTTTCCCGCCGCACACTTCAACAAAGAAGAGCACTAAAACCACTACTGACGGCGCTGAGAGATAAGGACATTCTATATCAATGGGGCTACCCCTTCCAACTGCAGGCGCGCAAAGGGAACAAAAGAGCAACCTTTAGGTCCCTGGGGGATCTGCCCAATTTCCTGCACACATTCGAACTCCCGATGATTGACTTACCGGACTGGCCCAGACACGTAGGGGCGCTGGCTCCCGCTGTGGGCTCCCCATGGCAAAGAGCCAGCGACAAAACCAAACGCTGACAACCCAGACCCTCTCTTCTGAGATGCCGACCAACTGTCAAGAGACAAACGCAAGCCGACGTCCCCGCTTGCCCACCCGCTCCAGAGACCCGCTGAGACATCACTAACGCTCCTGAGAACGGAGCCACTAAGCTATAGCCTTAAAATGTTATATTTGTTCTAGCCGCGGCCGTAACGGGGCACAGCTCCGATGCCAGGTTTCGTTCGTTCCCCAGCAGAGGGTGCAGCCCGGGCGCTGCCACGTAAGGTGTTTTCCTTAAACTGCACTGAGGAAAGTTTAATGGGGCCTCACCCCATATATGTTATATTTCTCCTGTCTGTTTCTGTGTTGTTCTTTCACCCCCCCTTCCCACCTCTCCCACTTGTGCCTTACCCCCCCCCCCCCCACACCCTAAGATTGGTCACCTAGCATTCCAAAACACGCTCACTCAACTACTAGAGATATGGCCAACGTAACAGTCTGCACTTACAATGTTAAAGGCCTGAACACTCCGGGGAAAAGAAGCCAAGTTCTGTATCACTTACATAAGAAAAAAATAATGGTAGCCTTACTGCAAGAGACCCACTTTAAAGCAGACAACATTCCACGCTTTTCCTCTAAATTCTACACCACGTGGGTCCACAGCCCGCACCCCACAAAAAAGGCGAGGGGGGTCTCGGTGGCACTACACAAGTCCTTCCAACATGAGGTGATCGATCAAATGGTCGACCCACAGGGCCGTTACATTCAGGACCAGATCTCCTTCGGGCTGACAACTTTGAGAAAACTGGCTGACTTCGCCGATGGCTCTGACGTGATCCTAGGCGGCGACCTTAATCTAGTGATGGACCCAGGACTGGACTCGTCGGTTGGTAAGTCCCCCATCTCCCACGCAGCACGTCGCACATTCAAAAAAGAACTAGATAGGCTGAGGTTGGTGGACCTGTGGAGGATTTTGCACCCCGGGGTCAGGGACTATAGCTTCCATTCGGCGGTGCATAACAGCTACAGCCGAATAGACCACCTTTTTATATCCCACAGACTGTTGGACCATGGCCCCTCATGCTCCATAGGCCCCTTCCTGTGGTCAGACCACGCCCCTATCTATGGGGGTCTCTCTAGAGTGGGAGGACCTCCCAAAACATTTCAGTGGAAACTCAACGACAATTTGCTTAACGACGCTGTCTGCGCCGGAGACATCAAAAAAACAATAGAGATGTTCGCGGAAACACACAGGGAGGACCACACAGACCCCCCCATTAAATGGGAGGCCCTGAAGTGCGTCCTACGAGGCGTCTTCATCTCCCATGGATCCCGCTTAAAAAAAGACAGGTCAGCAAAACTGAAAAGACTCTTAGAAGAATTACAGACAAAAGAGAGACTAAACAAAGGTAGACCCACAGAGAACACGAAAGTGGAAATCTCCACAATTCGTCAACAAATCCTCTCGATACTCGACCAAAGGACACTAGGATTCAGAGACAAGATGCGCAGATGCGCGTTCGAGTATGGAGATAAATGTGGGAAATGGCTCTCAAAGACCCTACACCCCAAGGCCCCCCTGACTTATATCCCGAAAATACAAAAGCGACAGGGAGGAGTAGCCCACTCAACTACCGAAATTCTCGAGGCCTTCCGCGAATACTATAGCAGCCTATATAACAGAGAGAGACCCCGCTCGGACCCCGAGGGACAGTGAAGTCGAGGAATACCTAGACAGCCACGCTCCTGGACCTATAGATCCAGAAGCGTCCGCGGAAATGGAAGAGGACTTCTCCCCCACAGAAGTCTCAGCCCTCATCAAAGAGCTAAAAGTAGGCAAGAGCCCGGGCCCAGACGGACTGACCCCAAAATTCTATAAACTATTCAAAAACGAATTAGCCCCATTGCTGACCAATTCTTTCAATGCAATAAACAGAGGCTGCCCCTTCCCGACTCAGGCCTTGCAGGCACACCTGGTCGTAATACCCAAACCGGGAAAAGACGCTACGGAGTGCGGTAGTTACAGGCCTATTTCACTCCTAAACGTAGACGTTAAACTTTTCGCCAAGTCAATCGCCACCCGACTTCAGCCATACATCCCGAAACTAATACATAGAGACCAGGTGGGGTTTGTCCCGGGAAGAGAGGGGAGGGACAATATAATAAAAACCATGTCACTGATCTCGCGGGCCCGACAAGAGAGGTCCCCATTAGGCCTTATGGCGGTCGACGCCGAAAAGGCCTTCGACAGGGTCGGATGGAGGTTCTTAGAGGGCACACTGGGCAGAGTGGGACTGGGGCCCCGCATGAGGGAGTGGATTATGGCGCTATACGGGAAACCCTCGGCGAGGATCAGAATCAACGGCGCCCTCTCAGATAACATCCCCATACGAAACGGAACGCGACAGGGCTGCCCGCTGTCCCCCTTTTTATACATATTGACGATGGAGTCCCTGGCCAACGCCATAAGAAAAAACGATGCCATAAGAGGGGTTAAACTGGGCCAGAGGGAGCTTAAACTCTCTTTATTCGCAGACGACCTCCTGCTATATTTATCCTGCCCGAGAATAGGGATCCCGGTTCTTCTGCAGGAATTCGACAAATTTAGTGCGATTAGCAACTTCAAAATCAACCTGCAAAAAACCGAAATGCTAAATATCTCCCTCCCAAGGGACGAAGCACACTCCCTACAGGAACTTTTCCCACTCAAATGGCAATCGAAATCCCTCAAATACTTAGGAATACAACTGCCGGAAGACCCCGCAAACGTATACGACCTAAACTTTAAACCCTTCCTAACAAACTTAGAGAGAGACCTGGGGAAATGGAGTCCCCTCTTCCTATCCTGGGCGGGAAGGGTGAACGCGGTCAAAATGGACGTCTTACCAAAGTTCCTGTACATATGCCAAGCATTCCCCATAAAACTGCACAGGGCCTATTTTAAGCACATCCGCTCCCTGATTACTAAGTTTGTCTGGCGAGGCCGCAGTCCCAGACTTAAATACAGAACCCTGACCAGAGACAAACCCAGGGGAGGCCTGGGCCTCCCAGACTTTTCACTGTATTATAAAGCTAACATAGCGAACTGCGTGCTAAACCTGCTCAGGAACCAGAGCTCCAAGCTCTGGGTTGAACTAGAATACGACCTAGATGCCAGGCAGACGCAGGGAGTATTCTGGATCCCGCAGACCTTAATTAGGCGCCTTACAGTAATGTCCCCACTGCTGAACCAGCTAACAAGAGCCTGGTCGGGCTTTGCAAGGGATACAGAACTGATCTCAGTGCCAGGCCCCTTCACACCTCTACTAGCTAACCCCCAATTTGAGGCCTTCCTACACCGAAAAACCCTAGCGACCACGTCAATAAACCCCGCGCCACGACTAAGAGACGTAATGACAGGAGACAATCTGAAACCACTGACGGAACTATTTGAAGGACGCATCGTTCCACCAGGGACGTGGCTAGAATACTTCCAGCTGAGGAGTGCGATAGACACCCTGGGTCCTGAGTCCCGGGGGGCGGAAGACCCCACTGACTTTGAAAAATTGTGCATGTCCACAGCCCCCATCAGCCACCCAATCTCAGTACTTTATAAGATGATGCTGGACCGGGAGATGGGGGATGGTCCCCTAGACTTTGTCCACGCGTGGGAAGAAGAATTGGGAAGGCACCTGCAGCCGAATGATTGGGTCAAAGCTTTTGCCCTGACACACAAGGGGTCGGTATACTCCAGACTCCAAGAACTAAATTTTAAAATAATCTCTCGCTGGTACAGAACCCCAGCCAGGGGTTGCCAATGAGCAACCAGTTTTTCAGTCTTTATTTTTGTGCATTCCTGGGATCAGAACTATAAGGGGACTAAAGTACATTCGTGTGAAGGAGCCCTCGGCGCAATTTTATGCATATGAGAGCGAATTTGCTTACCCCCTTAGACTCTAATGGAATATCGGGAGCGCAAATGCACGTAAAAATCATTGCGGTTGCTGCGACCGCTTTTCTGCTAAATTTAGCACGCCGTGTGAAAGAGGCCCTAGGGCTTCGGCAGACGAGTGTACACGCCAAGACTATTGTCGCAGTGGAGCGTATTTGTGCATAAACAAGGTTTGCAGTAATCGGGTTGTGCTTGAAATGCCAGTTCACACGCGCGTTCACCCCTTTCCGTGGCATACAGTGGCGATGGTCATCTTCTCCCTGCGACGGCCGCCGGGTCACAACCCTTTCCTGTCATTTTTGTATATAAAACGCAGAAAGATGAGGTGAGAAACACCCTTAGGGTCAGGGGCGTACCTAAAGGCTCAAGGGCCCGGGTGCAAAAGTTCAGCTCAGGGCCCCCCCTTACCTTTCTCACCGCGTACCCATACCTAAATCATGCTGCATACAGCTGCAAAACGAATTTCCATACATGAATTAGCCCTATTAACGCGTTTCCTGCACTAGATGAAAATCACACACACACACCGCTTTTTATTGCGGTATACTGCTTCCATTGATTTGAATGCGATTACTCAGACGTGAGCTCGGAAGCGGTGATTTTTAAGCGCTATCTGTCCTGTATTTGCGTTTTCTAACGCACCTCCCCACCCATCACAATTGTAGGGTGCATTAAAACCGCTTTACCATGCGTTCAAAAGTGCTGCTAAAAATTGAGGTAAAAAACCCACGATTTTAAGCTGTGTTTTCTGAATGCACGTCTTAGAGCAGCCCTAGGCCCCGTGCACACGGGCGGAAATTCCGCTGCCGGATTTCCCGCAGAATTTCCACCCATGGAAGCTGCTATAGGATTGCGTTAGAAAACGCAATCCTAGGCAGACGGCCGCGGTTTGTCCGCGCGAAATCACACGTGGAAAACAAACCGCGGCATGCTCTATTTCTGTGCAGGGATCGCAGAGCCCCACACAGAAACGTCACTCCCCGGCCGCTGGCACCGGTCTGCGCATTTAGGACGGCAACTCCCACAGCCTAGAAGTTTGTATGATCTAGAGCACAGGTGTCAAACAATGCCCGCAGGCCGAATCCGGCCCGCCGCCTATGCAGTAAGTTCCCTCACTCCTCCGTGCTGCTGTCAGTAGGCAGTCTGCTCTCGGCTTGTTCTGTCTAATGCAGACAGTAATAGAGGAGTGCCGATAGCAGACTGACAACGGCCGCGGAGGAGGGAAGGGGAGTGCAGAGAACATGATCTCTGCAGCAAGGAGAGCATCGCTGAGGAGGAGCAGCTGCAGGGTGAGAGCCTTGTGTGTGTGTGTGTGTGTGTGTGTATATATGTGTGTGTGGTTTCTGCGAGTGGATTACGCAATTCCGACCCGCTAATTGGGGGGAATTGTGTAATCCAATGCATGCGATTGATCCGTGGATTACCGTTGATCAAGCGCATGCAGAACCCGTAATTCCTCTCCGGTCATGTGTGACCGGCCTAATGTTAGTTCGCTACTTTATCATGTGACCGGGGACCGCTCAACGAGGCCCCCGGTCACTGCTCCAAGCACGCAGCAACCATTGGTCGCTGGGAGCAAGGAGATTTAAAATTTCCTGGGCTCCCCAGCTCCTGCGAATGTGTCCGGCATTTTGCCGGCGGGCGCATACCCAGGAGCTGGCAGGATCCATGGAGGATAATCGCATCTGGATTCAAATGCGGAAGCCTCCGAGAAGATGTTTCATCTCCTCTCACCGATCGCTTCGGTGAGGGGAGATGAAACTGCCACTTTTTAAAGAACTTTTACGTGATCGCCATTATGCATTGGATAACGGCGATCACGTGACCAGTAACCGTATACCGCGGCTCCCCGTGACATCTCCAGGCTCTTGGCGACCTTTGGTAGCCAGCAGCAGGGAGATGTTACATTTATTGGGCAATCTTTCACTTTTGCGCATGCGTCCGCCATCATGCTGACGGGCGCATGCGCAGAAGCTGGGGTAAGGTCCACGGATCAACATCCCACCAGGGAACAAATCCGGGACCTTGGGTACGTAATTTCATCCCCCTTACGGATACGATCCGTAAGGGGAGATGAAACTTTAACTTTTTAAACTTTTAACTTTTTTTTTTTTTTACTTTTTAACTTTATATGATCACCGTTATCCCAGTCATATCTCCCTGCACTCGGCTATCTGTGACAGCCGGGTGCAGGGAGATTTTGAATTTGCCGGGCTCGCCGGCTTCTGCGCATGCGCGCCACATTATTTAGATCCCACATTTTCAGGAATTAATGCAATTTAGATTAAAAAAAAAAAAAAAAAAAAAAAAAGTGTTCGGGTAATGTGCTATTCTAAAATTTTTTCCCCCAAAATCATTTTCATGTGCACTGACACCCCAAAATGGATACCCCTGTTTGTATTGTTTTCAGAAATGTACCCATTGTGGCCCTAATGTTATGTTAGTATGCACAAATAGGACCCAAAATGTAATCAGTACTATGTGGCTTTCTGAACAGACTGTTATGATCGTGTGGGCAGATTTAGCAGACTGCCAACACCATCGTGACCAAAGGACTAGTAGTCTAGTAGTATACATGCACACAGGAAATTCACATGGAATCCATGCCACTGACCCTGTGCTAAAAGGGGGGGGGGGTCGACAGTGGCCCAACCTAAGCGTAGACATCGCCCAAATAAGAGGGCGGCCCAGCGGTCTTCGGAACTGGGCCATAGCTGATCCTAGGAGCCACAGAACAGGACACACGCATGGCATATAACAGAGACGGAACAGAATACACAGAGATAGAAAACACTGCATACAGAAGCCAAAAATGCAACCACTACTAACAGATAGGCTGATTATAAAGAACAGGTATTACTTGACATTTTAGACAAAACGTGAAGCTAGCGGGCGAACTTCTAAGCTCCTGGTTATACCGCTATTCCCTACACTAACCATGAGTCCAGGAGACCCGGACAACGATCACACAGGAGATCTCTAATAAATCTCTAAACCGCTATAAGCTACATACTGTCCCTGCTTTTCTTCACCACAACTTTAATAGATCCAGACATCTCATTTGGACAATTAGTATGTTTTTCCGAAGCTTTGTTAGCTGTGTGCTAATTTGGTACAGTATTGTGATGGCACCTGTACGTTTGCAAGAAAATAAAAGCTATTAGTGTATCCAAAAATGCCAAATAAAAAATAAAAATTCAAAAATTTTATGTAATCTGTTATCCGGCCTATAAGATGAAATTTTAACACAGCAAATTATTGTCCAAATTCGACGTACGTGTACACACGCGTACGTACATACACACGCGTACGTACGTACATACATACACATACGTACATACATAAACGCATGTACGTACATACATGTACATACGTACATACATAAACGCATGTACGTACATACATGTACATACGTACATACATAGACGCACGTACATACACGTACATACATACATACATACATACTCGCACGTACATACACGCACGTACGTACATACATACATACATGCACGTACGTACATACATACACGCACGTACGTACATAAACGCATGTACGTACATACATGTACATACGTACATACATAGACGCACGTACATACACGCACGTACATACATACATACATACTCGCACGTACATACATGCACGTACGTACATACATACACGCACGTACGTACATACATTGTGCATTTCGATCGCACAAACAAAATACGCAGCATACTATATTTTCTCGCACATTCTCATAGGGAAAGAACGCATATTATACTAATTGTCTATTTCACTAGCTGAGATAATCGTTGCGTGTTATTTCTTTGTCTGTGCAAATATGCGTAAGCTCGTCGGAATCCAGCCTAAATGTAAAAATATATCTTTATAAGGCCATTTTCACACTGTTTTTCCTCTCACTACGGTTCCATGTGTTTTTGGCGCTGCACTCCCATGTGTATCCAACATGTCCAACATGTCGGGGCTTCCTCTATATCAGTGATGGCGAACCTTTTAGAGACTGGGTACCCAAACTGCAACACAAAAGCCACTTATTTATCGCAAAGTGCCAACGTGTCAGGGGCGGGGCTGATCAGGACGTATGATTTTACCCCGTCGTTCTAAAAAGGACAGGGCCTCTTTAACCCTCTGCAATCCAATTTTGGATTCGGGGTTGCCTAGGGGCTTTTCTTTTTCTGCCTTATACTATGGCGCCTTCTGCTGGCTAAAGTTAGGGCTCCTTCCCACGGAGGGATTTCCGCTGCGTAATACGCTGTGTAAGTCCGCTGCATTGCCCGCAGCTATTAGGTTCTATTGAACCTAATAGCTCAATGCTCACGGTGCGGAATTCCATCGCGGAATTCCGCACTGTGAAATCACCCGACCTCACCCGCGGTATGCTTTATTTGCCGCGGGTGTACGCGTGGCCGGCCTCCATTCTAGTCAATGGAAGCCATCCGTCACGCTATCTTCCGCTGTAGCACAGCGGAAGATAGAGTAAAAACCGCTTCCCCGCCCACCGCCAGCCGCGTCATATGACCCAGTAGATTTTGGTAGGCCGCTGTCTCCCCCTTGTGTGCTGCATTAAAAATGCACTCAGCTAAAAATAAAAAAAGGTCCAGTTCTGTGGCTTCTCGGAGGAGATAGGGGTTCCCCCACCTCCCGTCTCCAAGCTGCAGTGGAGACTGACTAACATGGCTGCCGGTATTTATACTTCTAAATTGATGACATCACAATGCAGTGACATCAGCCTGCCAGACACCTGGCTCATTTGCATACAGTGTGTTGCAATAATAAAGTAATACAGTAACAAATATAAGTAAGGTAAAGGTATTGGGGCACAATCATTTGGCATAGTTTTGGCGCAGAGATTAGCGGTAGCTTGTGTGCTTGTCAAGAATCTGGCACTAGTTTTTGCTTAATGTTAAATATTCTTTAGGACTCCTTCACACGGGCGCAGCAATCTACAGCCGCAGTGAGGCTGAAAAAAACAAAAAAAACGCGTAATCATGCTATACTTCCGCCATGTATCACGTGATGCATGGCTTCAATTGACTGCAATGGACGCCGGCTGCGCGTTTTCCCGTGGCAATTAGAACATGGCACGATTTCTTTCATGCTGTGTGAACATTTAAAGGCAGTAAGCTATTATTAGGTTCATGAAACGCGGCAGAAATCCATCCGTGGGCATTAGCCCTAAGTCAGTAGATCATGCCTTGACTCCTCTTTTAGGTCCATTGACTGACTTGCCAAAATATATATTCACCTCAATTCACAGCGCATCTATGCTACAAAATCAGCGTGTATACCAGAACTATCCCCCAAACTATAAAGCTAACGTCACACGGACGAGTGCGATATCGGGCCGTGAATCACTCCCTCGCCAACATGCAATTTCCCCGCGGATGTGAGGCATTTTTATCTCAAAACCGCCTCGCATCACTTCGGGTAAGTAGCCGTGCCGGAGGATAGCTAGGAAAGCTGCAAAACGAATTTCCATACATGAATTAGCCCTATTAACGCGTTTCCTGCGCTAGATGAGAATCACACACACACACACCGCTTTTTATTGCGGTATACTGTTTCTATTGATTTGAATGCGATTACTCAGACGTGAGCTCGGAAGCGGTGATTTTTAAGCGCTATCTGTCCTGTATTTGCGTTTTCTAACGCACCTCCCCACCCATCACAATTGTGGGGTGCATTAAAACCGCTTTACCATGCGTTCAAAAGTGCTGCTCAAAATTGAGGTAAAAAACCCACGATTTTAAGCTGTGTTTTCTGAACGCACGTCTTAGAGCAGCCTTAGGCCCCGTGCACACGGGCGGAAATTCCGCTGCCGGATTTCCTGCAGAATTTCCACCCATGGAAGCAGAAAAGAGAACGCAGCAGGTTCTATTTTACCGCGGATATCCGCAGCATAGAGCCTATTGTGCTCCGTGGTCGCGGATATACCCGCAGCCTATACGCAACTATATTGTAAAGAGAATTCTGAAGGCACCCATTGAAACAAATATGTTTGTGTGAAGCGGCCCTTACTGTACTTTTGTTAGCATGAATCAAGCACATTTGCAAGCGCAAAAAAACACGCAACCATGCCGCCATTTATTGAAATAGGCAATTAGTGTAATTAGAATAATACATGTTCTTCCCCTGCAGAAATGCACGAGAAAATAAAGGGGACTGCTTTTTTTTTGGACAAAATGCGCATGCAAAATACACTTATGTGAAGGAACTCGCTGCAATCAGCGGGTTCTACTGACGTGTATTTAGCATGTATATTTTTCATGCGTAATATGCTACGCAAATACATCTGTGTGAATCTGGCCGAAGAGCCCACGGTGGTATGCGTAAAACGCTGCCTCTCTGCGGTGAGAACACAATCGTGGACATGAGCCCTAAGGCTGGAGCTCTATGGAGTCTTTCGCCATGACATGGGTCATGTGACCAAAGATCGCTGTGCAGCCCTGTGAACTTGCATTCTCAAATATATCAATGGGGTCGCGCAAGTTCCCACAACCTATAGAGTGCTAAAACCTCACCGAGGTTGGATTTTTGCAATATATTGGTCGCAGCTACTTGTGAGTTGTATCGCAACTACATTGTCTTCAGTAAGGCCAGCTGCACACGACCGCTTCACATTCCGAATGCGGGATACCACAGCGGAATCTGGCCGTTACCCCAGCCGGCGACCCTGCGTTCCTGCAGATTCTGTAATGCAGATGACCGCGAGTGTGAAGGAAGTAGCAGTAGTATGTATCTTTCAATGCATGTGATTTGCTGCAGATCCTCCGTGTGGACGACGACTGCGGATTGAACAATAGGAAACCGGTGGTGTGAAGCCGGCCCGAGAGTGTGAGGTCGCAGGGCTATACAGCGATCTTGGTCACGTAGCACTAGTCTCATTGCATGACTACGACTCCGCCGTTCATGGGAACTCAGTGCTTGACATGACAACTCCCTGCTGTTGGCGCGACCACCAGTCACCCTTAAAAGTCAACAGAAAGTTAAAAAATGGTAAAATGTAATCTTCGCTCATATTCGTGAGGGGAGATGCATTTACATACCTAAGGCCCCCGGATTTACCCTTGGACCTCACCTCCGCTTCTGCGCACACGCCTGTCGTCAACGTTGGCCGATGCAAGAGCCGCAGATTGCCTGAGTAATTTAAGATATCCCTGCTCCTGGCTACCAAACATAGCTGAGAGCCTGGAGATTTCATGGTGGGCCGCAGTACGTGGTCCCCAGTCACGTGATTGCCATTAGCCAATGGATAACGGCGATCATGTAAAAGTAAAAGAGTTACAGCTTCACCTCCTGTCACGAATCCAATCCGTAAGGGAAGGTGAAAATATTTTCCTAAGGCCTCCGGCGATGTCCCCCGACGGGATCCTTATCCTCGGTTGGATAACGGCGATCATGTAAAAGTTAAGAAAAAGTTGAAGTTTAATCTCCCCTCTTTGATCGGTGAGAGGAGATGAAACTTCTTACCGGAGGCCTCCGTATTTGAACCTCGATGTGATCCTCCTCCGTGGACCTTCTCCGGCTTCTGCGCATGAACCTGCCTTAAAATGCCAGACACATGCGCAGCAGCTAGGGAGCCCGGTAAATTTTAAATCTCTGTGCTCCCGGCTAACAAAGGTCACCAAGAGCCTGGAGCAGTGATCGGTGGTCTCGTTGAGCTGTCCCTGGTCACGTGATAAAAAGGTAGCGATCTACCGAAGGCCGGTCTCACACGACTGATATAGAGGAAGCCCCGACATGTTGGATACACATGGGAGTGCAGCGCCAAAAACACATGGAACCGTAGTGAGAGGAAAAACAGGGTGAAAATGGCCTTATAAAGATATATTTTTACATTTAGGCTGGATTCCGACGAGCTTACGCATATTTGCACAGACAAAGAAATAACACGCAACGATTATCTCAGCTAGTGAAATAGACAATTAGTATAATATGCGTTCTTTCCCTATGAGAATGTGCGAGAAAATATAGTATGCTGCGTATTTTTTTGTGCGATCGAAATGCACAATGTATGTACGTACGTGCGTGTATGTATGTACGTACGTGCGTGTATGTATGTACGTACGTGCGTGCATGTATGTACGTACGTGCATGTATGTATGTATGTACGTACGTGCGTGTTTGTATGTACGTACGTGCGTGTATGTATGTACGTGCGTGTATGTGTGTATGTACGTGCGTGTATGTATGTACGTATGTACATGTATGTACGTACGTGCGTGTATGTATGTACGCGTACGTGCGTGTATGTATGTACGCGTACGTACGTGTATGTATGTGCGTACGTACGTGTATGTATGTACGTACGTACGCGTGTGTACGTACGTACGCGTGTGTACACGTACGTCGAATTTGGACAATAATTTGCTGTGTTAAAATTTCATCTTATAGGCCGGATAACAGATTACATAAAATTTTTGAATTTTTATTTTTTATTTGGCATTTTTGGATACACTAATAGCTTTTATTTATTTTCTTGCAAACGTACAGGTGCCATCACAATACTGTACCAAATTAGCACACAGCTAACAAAGCTTCGGAAAAACATACTAATTGTCCAAATGAGATGTCTGGATCTATTAAAGTTGTGGTGAAGAAAAGCAGGGACAGTAAGGGAGGCCGGAACCGGGGCCCGCAGGGCCGTAGGTGAAGGCGATCATGACAGGGTTAACGGGGAGGAAAGGGTTAATATTTTAAATGAAAATAAGGTGAGGTGGAGGTTAAAAGGGAGGGGGTGTAATGAGGGGGAGCAAAGGTTTATGGGATAGAAAGAGCGGGAAGAAAAGGGGGAGGAGTCATTCCGGGAGCAGCAGAGGAAGAAGAAGGACCTGGAACCTGGACGGGGAGAAGAGTGAAGACCGAAGAAAAAAAGACAGCAGGATAAGAATTTAAGCGTGGCAGCTGAGGAGGATCGGGAGGACCTGAAGCAGAGGACGATCGGGTGAAGACAGAAGAAATTAGAAGACCTACCTGAAGACCGGAGCAGGAAGACCGCTGGTGAGAAGATCGGAGCAAGAAGACCGCTGGTGAGAAGACCAGAGCAGGAAGACCGCTGGTGAGGAGATCGGAGCAAGAAGACAGTTAGTGAGAAGACCGGAGCAGGAAGATCGCTGTTCAGAAGACCGGAGCACAAAACACCGTTGGTGACAGGACCTGAGCAGGAAGATTGCCCCCGGTGGAGATCGGAGGTACTGCAGTTCAAGAAGAGCCTGAAGAGATGGAAGCGCTGATGGAGAGGATCCGGGCAGCGGCAGCTGAGCGAGGAATCGGGTGGCTCGAAAGACTGGCAAGTGAGGGAGAGGGGGGAGCGGCGGCAGTTCCAGAGAGGGAAAGGAGGCCGCGTCGGGCGCGTGCGCCGGAGAGGCTTAGCCCCGAGCACGCGCCTGTGCGCCGGCGCCGCACAGGGAGCCCATCTGTGGAACCTCCAGCCGGGCCAGCCCCCGCAGCGGCAGGGGGGGGGCCAGGGCTGGGAGGAATCCTAATCGGCGGCGTGGTGCTGCGTGCAGCGCAGGTACCCGGGCTGCGAGGGGGCCGGGACCTGCGACTGCACAGTCGGCTCCAGGAGCAGTTAGAGGGGGGGGGCGCTCCAGCGGTGAGGGTAGCAGAGAGGAGCGCCCTTGTCCCAGTTCGGCGAGAGGATCCGTGTCAGGACAGAGCAGAGGGTCCAGAGCTGCTGGAGGGGAGCAGTGTGGACCCAGCGGGAGGGTTAGCCGGGGGACCAGGGGAGGGGAGCTGGAGCAGGTGTTCGGCGGAAGAAGGGGACAGCAGCAGGCTGGTCCGGAGGATTTTATTAATGCCGGTTTTTTGAGTTCCAGCGGGGCGGCTGCGCGCGCAGCGGAGAGGCGGCAGTCGGCGGAGGAATCAGACGGATCGGGCGGGACATGGACGGATCCCAGGATGAGACGCCAGGAAGACGGAGCGGCGGCTGGTGGGCCCACAGCACCTGCACAGCCCGGTGAGTCTACCACACAAAACACTGTAAATGTTATTGCTAGATCTGTGCCTGTAGGGGGGGGTATAGGTAGTGGTGCGGTCAGTTTTGCTGGTGCGCATGGGGGGGATAACGATTTGAGGGCACTTATGGGTTGTATGTGGGAATTCCTGCGGAGGCAGGAAATGGGGTCGGTCGGTTTGCCTGGAACGGCGTTTAACACGCCGGGTAGTGTGTCGTCTGGCGGGGAGGGCTTCCCCGCTGGGGCGACTGGGGGAGTCCAGGCAGGGGGAACGGGAGGGCCGGACGTGGGGCCATCGCCGGTGGCTGCATGGAGTACTTCAATGGCAACCCCTTCCAGTAGGGTAAGTACTCTAGGGGTCAGCTCGGGGGGGGCAGATGAAACGGCGTCAGGGGTGACGGTTGCCGTACAAACGGAAAGGGACGGGGAAGCAGTGCGGTTGGACGATAGGGCAAAAGGGGAGGTATACGTGTGTTTCGAGGGCCCGTTAGGAGCACATCTTAAGAAGGAAACGAGGGAGAAGATATGGCGGGACGAATTTGTAGAGATATTCTCCCTCTTGCCTTTGGAGAAATTTAATTTGGACAAAGGCAAAAGGACCGAATACAAGAAGGAGGAGGAAGAAAAACGCAGATGGCGTTTAATTCCTCAAACATTTAATAATTGGTTGCAGGCGTTCGCTATATTGGCCAGCGTAATTGGGGAGAAGGCGCCGGAGAACTGTTCCGGCCTCTTCTGTTATCTAGATTCGATAGGCGAGGCGTATCGGGTTTACGGGGGTCAAACCTGGTTAAGGTACGACGAACAGTTTAGGCAACGTAAGGCGGTGAGGCCGTCAATCCGTTGGGACCAAAAAGATATTGGTCTGTGGCTTCGGGTCATGGCACCTAGTCGATTTGGGCAGCCTTTTCACGGGGGAGCCGGGCCATCAGGCCTGGCTTCAACCTCACAGGGGGGAAACCAGGGGGGTCAGTCAGGGGGTAATAGAGTCGGTTTGTGTTGGCAATTTAATGAGGGCCAATGCAAATTCGGAGCAGGCTGCAGATTTAAGCATGTCTGCTCACACTGCAATGGCGGGTCACATGGAGCATCAAAATGCTTTAAGAAAGGAAAAGGAAAGGCCGCAGGAGGGGGTGGAAAAAGGGAGGACGCCGGTGAGGCTGGAAGAGATGGTCAGGTTTCTAAATAGGTATCCTGACAGGGAAAAGGCGAAATTGTTGGAAGAAGGTTTTCGGGGGGGGGGGGGTTTCACATCCCTCCCCCAAAACATGAGATTCCGTTATCAACAAAAAACCTACTCTCGGCCATGAGGAATCCGGAAGTGGTTTCGGAGAAACTGGCAAAAGAAATTAGCTTAGGGCGGATGGCAGGCCCCTTTCAGGAGCCTCCCCTCCGGAACTTCGTAGTGTCTCCCCTGGGAGTAGTACCTAAGAGGGAACCGAATAAGTTTCGGTTAATACACCATCTTTCTTATCCGAAAGGGGCATCAGTGAACGATGGTATAGACCCTGAGCTCTGTTCGGTGGTTTATACATCTTTTGATGCGGCACTAAAATGGGTAAGAAGGTATGGGAGGGGGGCGCTGTTAGCGAAAGCCGACATTGAGTCGGCGTTCCGCCTTTTGCCGGTTTCTCCAGATAGTATTCGCTTACTTGGTTGTTTTTGGGGAGGTAAGTATTTCGCCGATCGGTGTCTGCCCATGGGATGTTCAATCTCATGTGCATACTTCGAAGCCTTCAGCACTTTCTTGGAATGGGTAGTGAAAGACACTGCAAAGCAGCAGTCAGTAATTCACTACCTTGACGATTTTTTGTGTATTGGCCCAGCGGAATCGCCGATGTGTGCGACTCTGCTGGGAACGTTACAGTGGGTGGCGGATCGGTTCGGGGTGCCTTTGGCTCCCGACAAGACAGAGGGCCCTGCAACTTCTCTTCAGTTTTTGGGCATCTGGATTGATACGGAGGCGATGGTATGTCAATTGCCGGAAGATAAGTTGCGGGATTTAAAATGCGAGGTAGAAAAGACACGGAAAGTCAAGAAAGTCACGCTGAAGGGGCTTCAGTCATTATTGGGCAAGTTGAATTTCGCTTGCAGAATAATGCCTATGGGGCGAATATTTTGTCGAAGAATGGCGTCGGCCACGGCGGGAATTCGAGCACCGCATCACTACATCAGAGTGGGGAGGAGTTTAAAAGGGGACCTAGCAGTCTGGGCTTCCTTTTTAAACAAATACAATGGGAGGTCCATGATAATCTCGGAAGTGAGTGAGAATGTGGACTACGAGTTGTTTACAGACGCGGCAGGGAGTGCGGGATTTGGGGCATTTTGCCAGGGGCAATGGTGTGTTGGGGAATGGCCGGTCAGATGGCGGGAGGAAGGTTTGACGAAGAATCTGGTATTGTTGGAACTGTTTCCAATAGTGGTGGCCGTGGCGCTTTGGGGCGATCGCCTTCAGAACAAGAAGGTGAGGTTCCATTGCGACAATATGGGGGTGGTGCAGGTGATCAATGCTTTGACCGCCTCATCACCCCCGGTGGTGAATTTGTTGCGCCACCTGGTATTGGAAACATTGAAGATGAATATTTGGATAGTGGCGGTGCACGTGCCGGGGATTGAGAATTCAATCGCGGATGCTCTTTCTCGGTTTCAGTGGGAGCGATTCAGGACCCTGGCCCCTCAGGCGGAGGACCGAGGGAGGACGTGCCCGTCTCATCTTTGGAGTGTGGTAAGAGAGCAGTGGGGCATCTAATCGAGAGGTCACTGGCTCAGGGTACTAGAGCTGCGTATATAGCAGCGTGGCAGGAGTGGGAAGGCTGGGTAGGTCAGCTTGGGATAGGAGAGGCGGAGGAAGATAGAGTGGGGGCGCTGTTAAGTTGGTTGGGTAAGGCAGAGCAGGATAATGTTTCGGTGTCACGAGCGAACAGGTTCATGGCAGGGGTAGCATTTGGGTGTAAGTTAAGGGGGGTGGGGGATATAACGAAGAATTTCCTAGTGAGACAAGCGTTGAAGGGTTTTAGAAAAGGTAAAGGCAGTGTGGACTTACGTAGACCAGTTTCGTTTGAGTTGTTAGAAAAGTTAGGGGGGGTACTGGAAGGCCTCTGCGATACGTTGTTCGAAAGATCGTTATTCAGGTTAGCGTTTTCACTGGCATTTTTTGGGGCATTTAGGGTTGGGGAGTTGGTGTCCCCTAGTAAATCAGTTGGGGGAGGTTTACAGGGGGGGGATGTTAGAAAAGTTGATGACCATTTAGAGTTGGTCATACGCCGATCAAAAACAGATCAGGCTGGGCGGGGACATTTGATTAGATTGGGTAGGGTTCACGGGTCAATAATGTGCCCCGTGTCGGCATGGGTTAGCTATACTGAGGTAGCGGGTAAGAGATTAGGCCCTTTATTGCAGCATGAGGGGGGCCAGTTTTTGTCACGCTTCCAGTTTACAGCGATCTTTAGGAAGGCGCTGAGGGAGCTCGGTTTAGATGAGTCGCAATTTGGGACACACTCGTTTAGGGTGGGGGCGGCTACAGAGGCACAGGTGCAAGGTTTGTCGGGCGAGTCGATTAGAAAAATCGGTAGGTGGCAATCTGGGAGATATAAATTGTATGTTCGTCCCCAGTTGCTGTAACAGTGTTAGGGGGGTAGGGGGTATAATGATAATCAAGGGGTGTTGGTCAATTTTGTTTTCTCCTTTTTGTTTCAGGTCCACAATCGGCGCTTGTGTGGATTATGGGCCACTCATATGTTTATTGGGGGGCGGAGAGGGCTAGTGTGAGGCAGGACGGGAGACAGTTGAGGTTTCCTAGGTCAGAGGCGGTCCTGAGATGGATGGGAGTTAGAGGGATGTCGTGGTGCAAAGTGTTGGAGGAGTTTGAGAGGATGGTGGGTTTAGACAGGGCCCCGGACATAGTTGTTATACATGCAGGGGGGAATGATTTGGGGAAAAGGCCCTTCAGGGATCTATCGAGGGATATCAGGTATGATATCCTGAGATTGTTAGCGGCGCATAAGAAGATGGTGGTGGTCTGGTCAGAGATCGTGCCTAGGCAGGTATGGAAGTTTGTGCGGACTGCAAGAGGATTAGACAAAGCGAGAATAAAGCTTAATAGGGAAGTATCTCGCTTTGTGGGAAGGAATGGGGGGGTCGCGGTGCGACACATAGACCTAGAGTCTGGCAGGGGGAATTATTGGAGACAAGATGGGGTGCATTTAAATGAGATAGGTTTGGACTTGTGGTTAGAGGCAGTTCAGGAGGGAGTGGAGCGCGCCTTGTTGTTGTGGAGGGCGGCGCAGGCTTGAGGTTTCAAGCCGTGCTGGCTGTGGCGGTTAGGGAGGGGTCCTTGGAGTCAATATAAGAGGGGGTAAGGGGGGAGGCAGGGGTTAGTAGAGTTACCTCCTCCCCCCTCTGGTTAGTTTTAAATTGTAGGTGGGTCTGTCGCCTCTTGTTTGGCAGGGGGTTACCTGCTAAAGTTGTGGTTGTTAATAGCCGGGGTATGGCTAGATAGCCTCGGGGTCGGGAGGTTGGTGACTCGAGGTAAATGGCGAGTCTCCTGAGTCAGGTGATTGGAGACGGGAGGCGTAGTTTGGAAGATAGGGTTTCCCGAGTCAGGATTTTTAGGAGACGGGAGACAGTTACACCTATCTTCCTTGTTTTTTGGGTGAGGCGACAGATAATTTTGTGGGGAACTCCAAGGATCTCTCCATAGTAGTTAGGATCAGGGTTAAAAAAGTGTTATTCAGGATTTATTGTTGTATGTTATAATAAAATTGGCTGCTGTGGCCAAATTTAATCCAAAAAGAAGTTGTCGGTGTTTATTTTAGATAAGCTAGGTTAAAAGGGGTAATGGGGGGGTAAGTGGTCACAGCGACGACTCCGTTGTACCTAGTCATGTAGCTTATAGCGGTTTAGAGATTTATTAGAGATCTCCTGTGTGATCGTTGTCCGGGTCTCCTGGACTCATGGTTAGTGTAGGGAATAGCGGTATAACCAGGAGCTTAGAAGTTCGCCCGCTAGCTTCACGTTTTGTCTAAAATGTCAAGTAATACCTGTTCTTTATAATCAGCCTATCTGTTAGTAGTGGTTGCATTTTTGGCTTCTGTATGCAGTGTTTTCTATCTCTGTGTATTCTGTTCCGTCTGTTATATGCCATGCGTGTGTCCTGTTCTGTGGCTCCTAGGATCAGCTATGGCCCAGTTCCGAAGACCGCTGGGCCACCCTCTTATTTGGGCGATGTCTACGCTTAGGTTGGGCCACTGTCGACCCCCCCCCCCCTTTTAGCACAGGGTCAGTGGCATGGATTCCATGTGAATTTCCTGTGTGCATGTATACTACTAGACTACTAGTCCTTTGGTCACGATGGTGTTGGCAGTCTGCTAAATCTGCCCACACGATCATAACAGTCTGTTCAGAAAGCCACATAGTACTGATTACATTTTGGGTCCTATTTGTGCATACTAACATAACATTAGGGCCACAATGGGTACATTTCTGAAAACAATACAAACAGGGGTATCCATTTTGGGGTGTCAGTGCACATGAAAATGATTTTGGGGGAAAAAATTTTAGAATAGCACATTACCCGAACACATTAAAAAAAAAAAAATCTAAATTGCATTAATTCCTGAAAATGTGGGATCTAAATAATGTGGCGCGCATGCGCAGAAGCCGGCGAGCCCGGCAAATTCAAAATCTCCCTGCACCCGGCTGTCACAGATAGCCGAGTGCAGGGAGATATGACTGGGATAACGGTGATCATATAAAGTTAAAAAGTAAAAAAAAAAAAAAAGTTAAAAGTTTAAAAAGTTAAAGTTTCATCTCCCCTTACGGATCGTATCCGTAAGGGGGATGAAATTACGTACCCAAGGTCCCGGATTTGTTCCCTGGTGGGATGTTGATCCGTGGACCTTACCCCAGCTTCTGCGCATGCGCCCGTCAGCATGATGGCGGACGCATGCGCAAAAGTGAAAGATTGCCCAATAAATGTAACATCTCCCTGCTGCTGGCTACCAAAGGTCGCCAAGAGCCTGGAGATGTCACGGGGAGCCGCGGTATACGGTTACTGGTCACGTGATCGCCGTTATCCAATGCATAATGGCGATCACGTAAAAGTTCTTTAAAAAGTGGCAGTTTCATCTCCCCTCACCGAAGCGATCGGTGAGAGGAGATGAAACATCTTCTCGGAGGCTTCCGCATTTGAATCCAGATGCGATTATCCTCCATGGATCCTGCCAGCTCCTGGGTATGCGCCCGCCGGCAAAATGCCAGACACATTCGCAGGAGCTGGGGAGCCCAGGAAATTTTAAATCTCCTTGCTCCCAGCGACCAATGGTTGCTGCGTGCTTGGAGCAGTGACCGGGGGCCTCGTTGAGCGGTCCCCGGTCACATGATAAAGTAGCAAACTAACATTAGGCCGGTCACACATGACCGGAGAGGAATTACGGGTTCTGCATGCGCTTGATCAACGGTAATCCACGGATCAATCGTATGCATTGGATTACACAATTCCCCCCAATTAGCGGGTCGGAATTGCGTAATCCACTCGCAGAAACCACACACACATATATACACACACACACACACAAGGCTCTCACCCTGCAGCTGCTCCTCCTCAGCGATGCTCTCCTTGCTGCAGAGATCATGTTCTCTGCACTCCCCTTCCCTCCTCCGCGGCCGTTGTCAGTCTGCTATCGGCACTCCTCTATTACTGTCTGCATTAGACAGAACAAGCCGAGAGCAGACTGCCTACTGACAGCAGCACGGAGGAGTGAGGGAACTTACTGCATAGGCGGCAGGCCGGATTCGGCCCGCGGGCATTGTTTGACACCTGTGCTCTAGATCATACAAACTTCTAGGCTGTGGGAGTTGCCGTCCTAAATGCGCAGACCGGTGCCAGCGGCCGGCGAGTGACGTTTCTGTGCGGGGCTCTGCGATCCCCTCACAGAAATAGAGCATGCCGCGGTTTGTTTTCCACGTGTGATTTCGCGCGGACAAACCGCGGCCGTCTGCCTAGGATTGCGTTTTCTAACGCAATCCTATGGCAGCTTCCATGGGTGGAAATTCTGCGGGAAATCCGGCAGCGGAATTTCCGCCCGTGTGCACGGGGCCTAAGGCTGCTCTAAGACGTGCATTCAGAAAACACAGCTTAAAATCGTGGGTTTTTTACCTCAATTTTTAGCAGCACTTTTGAACGCATGGTAAAGCGGTTTTAATGCACCCCACAATTGTGATGGGTGGGGAGGTGCGTTAGAAAACGCAAATACAGGACAGATAGCGCTTAAAAATCACCGCTTCCGAGCTCACGTCTGAGTAATCGCATTCAAATCAATGGAAGCAGTATACCGCAATAAAAAGCACCAAGGGGCTAGATCATGTTTGTAAATTAGCACGGTTTAGGTATAGGTACGGGTACAGATGGAGGGGGGCCCAGCTGAACTTTTGCACTCGGGCCCCTTAGGCTTTAGGTACGCCCCTGCTAATGAGCAACCAGTTTTTCAGTCTTTATTTTTGTGCATTCCTGGGATCAGAACTTTTTTTTTTTGCCTACTCATTAGGGTAAATAACCATTTAAGTCAGGTTAAGGCTTGTGATAAATCACTTGGATTTGAAGCAATGCTGCATCCAATAGATGGCGCTAGAGAGGTATTTTCTCATCCTTATTTGCATAGATATCCCAGAGGAGCTAGCATCACCTTATAAGTGTTCTTACTCATTTTTTAGGTTTTCAAATGCCTCTTCTGTGTGCAGTGCTTGGGTAGTGACTATACCATTCCCTGACCCATTTACCCCTTAGGTGTCTCCACATACTTTTTGGGTGCTCTCCTTAAGGAGACACAACACCGCTTCTGACCCACATAGGAATGTGAACCACAGGCCAACAAGGGCTGAGGATGGGTGCATTGTCCAGTATCGCATGTGTAGTCTAACAGAGCTTCATGAGTGTGGACAAGCTGGTGATGTCACCAGCTGCTTCCTTTGGGTAAGTGAGAGTTTTGGCCCATGTGAAAGGGGAATTACTGTATGCTAAACTGTTCACTTCATTTTCATTACCTTCTATGACATTTATGGAAATGACACGGCACAGATTATTGTTAGGGGTTCCATCACACAAGGGGGAGACAGCGGCCTACCAAAATCTACTGGGTCATATGACGCGGCTGGCGGTGGGCGGGGAAGCGGTTTTTACTCTATCTTCCGCTGTGCTACAGCGGAAGATAGCGTGACGGACGGCTTCCATTGACTAGAATGGAGGCCGGCCACGCTTACACCCACGGCAAATAAAGCATACCGCGGGTGAGGTCGGGTGATTTCACGGTGCGGAAATCCGCAATGGAATGCCGCACCATGAGCATTGAGCTATTAGGTTCAATAGAACCTAATAGCTGCGGGCAATGCAGCGGACTTACGCAGCGTATTACGCATCGGAAATCCCTCCGTGGGAAGGAGCCCTAACTTTAGCCAGCAGAAGCATGTCTCCCTGCTGTCCTGTCACACAGCCGCCATTATCAGCCCTGAGGGTAATAGGTGGGCACAGCACTGTTGCACCAGCTCCCTGTATAGTCTGTCACTGAGCAGCACACCCCCAGCTACATGTCTCCCCTGTCCTGTCACACAGACGCCATTATCAGCCCTGGGGGTAATAGGTGGGCACTGCACTGCTGGTCCATGTATAGTCTGTCACTAAGCAGCACACAGGCAGGTACATGTTTCCCCGCTGTCCTGTCACACAGCCACCATTATCAGTCCTGGGGGTAATAGGTGGGCACCACACTGCTGGCCCATGTATAGTCTGTCAATCAGCAGCACACCCCCAGCTACATGTCTCCCCACTGTCTTGTCATAATTTCCTCCATTTGATATTGTATTTAGCTGGCGACGCTTAGCGATGACGCGGGTACCCACTGCCCGTACACAATGTAGTAACGTATGGGCTGTGGGTATATCCGTGACCATGAAGCACAATGGCCTCTATGTTGTGGATATCTGTGGTAAAATAGAACATGCTGCGTTCTGTTTCCTACGAGTGGATTACTTAATTCCGACCTGCTAATGTGAGCGGAAGTGTGTAATCCAATGCATTTGATTGATCCGTGTATTAGCACGGATCAAATGCGTGCGAATCCGCAATTTTTTATTAGGTCGTGTGAGACCGGCGTAAGGTAGATTGCTACCTTTTTATCACATGACCGGGGACCGCTGAACAAGGCTGCCGGTCACTGCTCCAGGCTCTCGGTTACCTTTAGTAGTCGGGAGCAGGAAGATTTTAAGTTTCCTGGACCCTCCCCGGCTCCTACGCATGTTTCCGGTATTTTGCAGGCAGATGTATGCGCAGAAGACGGCGAAGGTCCGAGGAGCAGGGTTGTGTCTGTGTTCAAATGCGGAGGCCTCAGGTAAGACGTTTCATCTGCTCTCACCAATCGCAACGGAGAGGGGAGATTAAACTTCAACTTTTACGTGATCACCATTATCATTTGGATAATGGTTGATCATGTGATGAAGGATAAAGATCCCGTCGGGGACATTGCCGGAGGCTTTAGGGAAATATTTTCATCTCCCCCTCACTGATTGGAGCCATGACGGGAGATGAAACATTAAACTTTTTTATTTTTACACGTAACCAGGGACCGCGGCCCATCGTGAAATCTCCAGGCTTTCAGCTACGTTTGCTAGCCAGCAACAGGGAGATTTTAAATTACCCCAGCAATCTGGGGTAAGGTCCGCGGATAAATCCGGGGGCTTTAGGTATGTAATTTCATCTCCACTCACGGATATGAGGAAAGATGAAATTTTTAATTTTTTAACTGTTTACTTGGATAACGGCAATAGCGTGACTGGGGGTCACTGCGGCAGCTTTCAACAAGGAGCTGTCATGTCCACAGCCCCCAGGGCTTTAATCCTCAGAGTGAGCATGTTTTTATGGCTGTGGGGATTAAAAACACTATAGGGCGGTCAATAAGGGGTTAAGGAGAAAACAGACGTTGTCACTAAGGCCTCTTTCACACAGAATGTTTTTTACAGCATTTAGCGTGGTTTGTGAAAAGCCGCAAAAAAACCCACTGATTGATCACAATGGAGCTTCTCAGGGAGCGTTCGAACACTACAATTTTCTAACGCTATCTGCTCTAGTTTAGTTTGTTTCAGCCCTTTTTAATGCCCCATATCACCCATTGTAATGATGGAGTGCGTTACACAACGCTGTTGAACACATTTAAAAATGGCGTTCGAAAACGCTTTAAAATGCAGCATTTTAACAGACGCCTGTGTGAAAGCAACCTTAGGGCTCATGTCCACGGGCGTATACGTAATACACTGTGGGTCTCCCGCGGTGTTTTATAAATTACAACCAATACTCTCTGCCGGCAGAGGTCGTGTATGTGGCAAGTATAGCACTGCGCATGCCCACTAATCTCACATCACGGACATGCGCAGTGTGATTTTTTTTTTTTTTTTTTAATTCCCGCTCTGTTCAGAGCAGGAATGTGTATCGAAACACTGCCCTCTCGCAATGTGTGCGTATGGACAGCGTATCATACGCAATCCATAAAAGGGCTGCATATCATGTGCAGAGAAATAGAGCATGTCCACTGACTTTCATTGCCTCCATTCACTGCGTGTCATGCAACGCACACTTGATACTCCATAAAAACACGGTCGTGGACATGAGCCCTGAGGCCAATTCACACGGGCGAGCGTGATGTGGGGCCGTGAATCCCGCCTCCATATCGTGCTGCTTACCATGTGATTTCCCCAGGGATGCGAGAGTTTTCATTGGAAAACAGCCTCGCATCCCTTCAGGGTCACAATTATCGCTGGGGAGTCACTATTACTGCCGCAGAGGTTTAGCCATTGCTTTCAATGAAGCCAGCGATGCTGCAGCCGACCCCATTAACCTCTTAGTGACCAAGCCTGTTTGCGCCTTAAAGGGGTTGTCTCGCGAAAGCAAGTGGGGTTATACACTTCTGTATGGCCATATTAATGCACTTTGTAATATACATCGTGCATTAAATATGAGCCATACAGAAGTTATTCACTTACCTGCTCCGTTGCTGGCGTCCCCGTCTCCATGGCTCCGTCTAATTTCGCTGGCTTCTTGCTTTTTTAGACGCGCTTGCGCTGTGCGGTCTTCTGCCTGGTGAATGGGGCCGCTCGTGCCGGAGAGCTGCTCACCGCGTCGTCATCGTAGCTCTGCCCCGTCACGTGTGCCGATTCCAGCCAATCAGGAGGCTGGAATCGGCAATGGAACGCAAGGAAGGAGAAGAAAATCCACGGTGCACCGTGGGAGAAGACCAGCGGCGCCATCTTTAAAAGAAGAATAGAAGAAGCTGCAGAACGCTGATGCAGGTAAGTGCAATGTGCTTTTTAAAAACTAACCTATGCTTTCTTTTTAACAGACTTTAAATGCACACAAAAGTAGAGCATGCAGCGGTTTTTTCGCATTTGGGCAAAAAAAGGAAACGAAAACCAATCCGTTGAAATCAATGGGTTTTATTCTCTGCATATTGTGCTCAGAAAGTTTGCGCATGCTAACACACGCGTGTAAATGTCCATGTGAAGGAACTCTTAAGCCTGGCTTCAGATGGGTGTGTTTGTGTGCGCATTTATGCAGCGAATAGAGCCCTAATGAACGGGTTCGTTCACAAGTGCGCATCTTTACATTTCATGCAAAAAAAAAAATATGCAGCATACTCTATTTTGCGGCACTTTTGCACACCAAAAGTCCCCATAGAAGTCAATGGGGATGCACAAATATACATGTGATATGCCAGGAGGTGCGTGATACGCTGCGTAATTGCGCAGGAAAGGAACACATCCAGAACTCGTTAGACTAATTCCATACATATTTTTAGGTGACTTGGACATTTTCGTTCCTAAGATCTGAGTTCGACCAACAGACCGGCCTAATGTCACACGATGTCAATAGTAAGTAGCTTGTGCCTCTTAATACTAGTAAGTAGCTTGTGTTCTCCCGCAGGGTTTTGAACGATAATTGTCCCATGTAAAAACATGCAGAAACTGAACGACTGGATCAGAATCGTCCAGTTGTTCACTTTTAAGCAGCTTAAAATCCAAACACATTTCTCGGTGTAAGCAGCAGCCGTCCAGTACTGAACGTCTGCTGCTTACAGTGAATGGAGGTGAGCAGAACTCTCCTCCAGCTGCCCCGCCTCCCTGCTGGCTGCGCTGTCAGCGATCCAGCAATGCTCGCTCCTGTGCAGAGCGAGCACCACAGGGATGAATGTCGGGCATTGTTTGCCTGACACTCGTTTTGTGTAAAAGGACCCTTGGACCTCCCTCACACAGGTGTTTTTGTACAGTTTTTAGTGCTGCGCTAAACGCTGTACAACGCACCCATACATTTCAATGGGGCTGCTCACACAAGGCTAAAAACGCTGTGTCTTCAACGCTGCGCTTTAACAGCGTTGCATGTTCTATTTTGGGACGTTTTCAGCCCTGTGTCACCCATTGAAATGAATGGGCAGCGGCCCGGGCTTCCCCTGCACTGACAAATGATCTATTGCTGTAAGCGAGGTTTGAGAACTCTCCTCCAGCAATAGATTGCTGTGATTGGACATCGAGCCAGCGTCGAGAAGCAATCACAGCCATTCATGGCTGTCCCAGGCAATCACAGCAGTCTATTGCTGGAGGCGAGTTCTCAAACCTTGTTTACAGCAATAGATCATTTGTCAGTGCAGGGGAAGCCCGGAGTAGTGGCAGAGATCGGTGGCCGGGACCCGGACGGCACATGCTTTTTTTTTTTCCAGCATCCTTGGCTGCTTTTTCAGCTGTGTGAGGGAAGCCTTAGACTGGTGTATAAAATGCTGGTTTAAGTAAATATCCTACAAAATGTTTAAAATTTGGAGACACGCTTTATTGTATACATATTTTTGATCAATTCAAAAAATGAAATACAATCCTATATAGATTTGGTTACATACTGTGCCATGTAATCCCGAACATTGTTTGCATATAAAAAATAATCCTTCTCCTCCTCCTCAGAGGGAACATAAACAGGCAGAAACTAAAAGGGAAAGATAAGGTCCAGTTAAAGGGAACATATCAGCACCCACATTATGGGGCTCAAAGCTGAGGGAGGAACTTGTAGAGGGGGGGGGGGGTGCTTTTTATACTCTCCAGGTCCCTCATTCCAGCGCTGTAACCCTGAGAAATCGGAGAAGCAGACAGCACGACTCTGCAGACGGCTCTGTAAGCATGCGCTCTCGTATAGAGTTTAATGAGAGAGCACATGCGCATTATCTTCTAAAAAGGGTCACGCTGCGCGTGTTCTGATTTCTCGGAGACACAGTGCTGGAAAAGAGGAACCTGGTGAGTATAAAGAGCAGCTCCCTGTTACCCCCAATTCCTTACCTTTCAGCCCCATAGCATAGTTTACTTTAATAAACAGGAATGATTCTACTACAGATCTCAGCTAAAACGTTTTGGGAACATTATATTTCATATAGTATTCCTTACCTCTACTTCTACATTGGTACAGACTTGACACACGGTCATGAGTAAAAGTTTTGCCCCGAGAATTGTAAGTAGAAGAAAAGCTGAATAAATAAATAAGTAAATAAATATAATAAGGGATCTTCCCATAGGATTATCATGTCCGTATGGGATACCTACTCCACTTAGCCAGAGGGGAGAGATGCCATCAAGCAATAGCTCTCGCTCAGGTAGACATTGGCCTTCTATGTAATACATGGCATTCATGTACTGGTCAGTAACACTAATACAGCTCTGTACTCCCAGAATACTGTAAACGTACAGGCCTATTGAACATTGAAGCTTCTAAGACTATGGCCAAAGACAAAAACTTGCTTGGTAGATCTCAGGGTAGGGCTTATATTTCAAGCCCCATTGAAAAATAATGGTAGAGCTTATTTTGTAGGTAGTTCTTATTTTTGGGGAAACAGGGTAGTTACTCCCATTCTCCACACCCTTTTTAGAGGACAGGATGTGTTAATGTAGAATATCCTAGCACCCCCGAAGGAAACAGACAGGCCTGGACAAGCTGATTTCTCCTGCGGAAACAAAGGCAAACCCCCATAGATTAAGGGCTCACTCAGACGGGAGTATGTGTCCCACGTATTTTTCATATGCACATTTACTACGCCTGTTAAATCCCCAAAAACTAGATAAGGTGCATATTCCGCACCAAAATAGGACACGCTGCAATTTTTTTTCCACAGACGTGAATAAAAAACGCTGGTGTGAGAAGCCCTAGACAAATCAGTGGGCTTTTAGCACTGCTTACTACGCATGTATTTTTCACATTGGGAGACATATGTCCATGTGAATTAGCCCTAAGGGTGTGTGTTCAGAGAAGAGTGCGCACAAGATACAAGCAGACCATGAGCATCTAGAATAGGGTTTTCCAACATTCCTTGGCCAAGTATTCCCTTCTCAAATAAATTACTTAAAAATTCAGCAAAGGTTATCATGGCACTATGTGTTGTACCTACCTTCATCACAATACCAGGACAGACTAAGTACTCCCTAGAGGCAATGACTGTACTCCTAGTCACTCTCCTGCCACACTAGTATAATAAATGGCACATGGTGGGGAAAGCCCTGTTAGGGCCCTAGAAGCTTCAAGGTACATCTCTAGCCCATGAGATACATATATGACTGGCTCAGAGCCAACCATCCGATGGTTTAACCCCTTAACGACCAGCCCATAGTGTTTTTACGTCCGATTAAATTGATACAACTGCCAAAATAATGAAAATTGAAATTTTTCCTACTGCTTAGATTTATTCAAAAATTGTGCGGTAAAAATACGCAGTACACCACTAGATGAATTCGTTAAGGGGTCTAGTTTTCAAAATGGGGTCATTTGTAGGGGTTCTCTGTCGTTTTGGCCGCTCAAGGGCTCTACAAGTGTGCTATGGGGCCGAAATCCCCTTCATGCTAAATTTCAGTTCTGAAAGCCACCGACTACTCCTTACATTTTGGGCCCCTTTGTGCATCCAGACATAAGATTAGGGCCACAATGGGTATGTCTCTGAACACTGGACAAACAGGGGTATCTATTTTGGGGTGCAAATCTTAATTCATGTGTGTGCTGTACAAAAATGCTGTTTTTAAAATGACAAAATTGCCAAAAAACGAAAATCACAATTTTTTTCCTTTTGCTTTGCTTGAATTCATTTAAAAGCTGTGGGGTCAAAATGTGCAGTACACCCCTAGATAAATTTGTTCTGGGGTCTAGTTTTCAAAATGGGGTCACTTGTGGGCGTTCTCTATGTAATGTGCAGGGGGGGGGGGGGGAGGATGGAAGAGCCAGGAGAAGGAACTGAGCTCTCGTCCCCCTCTCCGCCCCTCTGCACTATTTGCAATGGGAAGAGGCAGGGCGGGGCTAAGTTCTGAGAATTAGCCCCGCCCCTGTCCCACCTCTCCCCATTGCAAATAGTGCAGAGGGGCGGAGAGGAGGCAGAGAGGGGGGGCGGGAGCTCAGTTCCTGCTCCTGGCTCTTCCATCCCCCCCCCCCCCCCTGCACACGAGGACAACGTATATCTGTGCATGGGGGAAGGGGGGAGAAAAAACCCCCCGCAGCTTTAGGCCTCTTTCATACAAGCGTTGCATTCACCCGCACCCGGCTTAGGTAGTTAACCATGTGCTGCCTGCTTGCTGGAGAAGAACCCCTCTGTCTGCTGGGAGTCCCCCAAACTATTGCAGATTTACATGCAATTCACCTAACAACCCTCCATCTGTAACCTGACTGACCAGCAGTGAATGCCCGCAGTTAACTCCTTCATGACTGACCTGGTTTAAGCACTAATGAGCAACCAGTTTTTCAGTCTTTATTTTTGTGCATTCCTGGGATCAGAACTATAAGGGGACTAAAGTACATTCGTGTGAAGGAGCCCTCGGCGCAATTTTATGCATATGAGAGCGAATTTGCTTACCCCCTTAGACTCTAATGGAATATCGGGAGCGCAAATGCACGTAAAAATCATTGCGGTTTCTGCGACCGCTTTTCTGCTAAATTTAGCACGCCGTGTGAAAGAGGCCCTAGGGCTTCGGTAGACGAATGTACACGCCAAGACTATTGTCGCAGTGGAGCGTATTTGTGCATAAACAAGGTTTACAGTAATCGGGTTGCGCTTGAAATGCCAGTTCACACGCGCGTTCACCCCTTTCCGTGGCATACAGTGGCGATGGTCATCTTCTCCCTGCGACGGCCGCCGGGTCACAACCCTTTCCTGTCATTTTTGTATGTAAAACGCAGAAAGATGAGGTGAGAAACACCCTTAGGGTCAGGGGCGTACCTAAAGGCTCAAGGGCCCGGGTGCAAAAGTTCAGCTCAGGGCCCCCCCTTACCTTTCTCACCGCGTACCCATACCTAAATCATGCTGCATACAGCTGCAAAATGAATTTCCATACATGAATTAGCCCTATTAACGCGTTTCCTGCACTAGATGAAAATCACACACACACACCGCTTTTTATTGCGGTATACTGCTTCCATTGATTTGAATGCGATTACTCAGACGTGAGCTCGGAAGCGGTGATTTTTAAGCGCTATCTGTCCTGTATTTGCGTTTTCTAACGCACCTCCCCACCCATCACAATTGTGGGGTGCATTAAAACCGCTTTACCATGCGTTCAAAAGTGCTGCTCAAAATTGAGGTAAAAAACCCACGATTTTAAGCTGTGTTTTCTGAATGCACGTCTTAGTGCAGAGGGGCGGAGAGGAGGCAGAGAGGGGGGGCGGAAATTCCACTGCCGGATTTCCTGCAGAATTTCCACCCATGGAAGCTGCCATAGGATTGCGTTAGAAAACGCAATCCTAGGCAGACGGCCGCGGTTTGTCCGCGCGAAATCACACGTGGAAAACAAACCGCGGCATGCTCTATTTCTGTGCGGGGTTCGCAGAGCCCCGCACAGAAACGTCACTCGCCGGCCGCTGGCACCGGTCTGCGCATTTAGGACGGCAACTCCCACAGCCTAGAAGTTTGTATGATCTAGAGGCTCAGTCACAGCAAATGTGGACACATAATACCATATGGAACCTGTATGCCTCAATTGCCTCCCATATCACATCTTGTATCCAAGCTAGAGGCGGTACAACAAAGTACTAGAGCCTCCATACTCGCCTGTATCACATCTTGTATCCAAGCTAGAGGTGGGACAACAGGGTACTAGAGCCTCCATGTTCGCCTGTATCACATCATCTTTTTTTATGATCGCAGGGAGAGAAAACGCATCAATTCTGCCATAGAATTTTGATTTTCTTTTTATAGCGTTAATCATGCAGCATAAATGATACACTACATTTTTTTCTGCGGGATGGTACGGTTACAATGATACCAAAATTCTTATATTTTTTTTAGGTTTTTCCACAATAAAAAGCCTTTTTTTGGAAATTATTATTTTTTTCTTAACTCACTGCATTCCAAGTCCTATAACTTTTTTATTTTCCCATGGACGGAGCTCTCTGAGGGCTTATTTTTTGCGGGACGAGCTGTAGTTTTTATTTGTACCATTTTGGGGTACATACGCTTTTTTAATCACTTTTATTGCGTTTTTTTGTGAGGCAAAATGCTAAAATACTTACTATAGCAATCTTAGGCGCTGGCAATACAGGACGCCAGTATCTGGCGTCCTGTTGCCATAACAACCAGCCGGGCTCTGCCATATGAATTCCTTTGGGTAAGTGAGATTTTTGGCCCGTGTGAAAGGGGCATTACTGTATGCTAAACTGTTCACTTCATTTTCATTGCCTTCTATGACATTTATGGAAATGGCACGGCACAAATTATTGTTAGGGGTTCCATCACAGGTGCGAAAATCAGCATCCCCACCACACTCCCCTTGTGCAGCTGTACCGCCTCCACACTCCCCGCATGTAACCGCGCCGCCTCCACACTCCCCGCATGTAACCGCGCCGCCTCCACACTCCCCGCATGTAACCGTGCCGCCTCCACACTCCCCGCATGTAAACGCACCTTCAATACACTCCCCAGCATGTAACCACACCGTCACCACACTCCCCGCATGTAACCCCACCATCACCACACCGCCCTTATGTAACCGTACCGCCACCACACTCCCAGCATGTAACCGTACCATCACCACACCTTCCTCATGTAACCATTGCGCCTCCACACTCTCCGCACATAACCGCACTCCCCTTGTGCAGCTGTACCGCCTCCACACTCCCCGCATGTAACCGCGCCGCCTCCACACTCCCCGCATGTAACCGCGCCGCCTCCACACTCCCCGCATGTAACCGTGCCGCCTCCACACTCCCCGCATGTAAACGCACCTTCAATACACTCCCCAGCATGTAACCACACCGTCACCACACTCCCCGCATGTAACCCCACCATCACCACACCGCCCTTATGTAACCGTACCGCCACCACACTCCCAGCATGTAACCGTACCATCACCACACCTTCCTCATGTAACCATTGCGCCTCCACACTCTCCGCACATAACCGCACCGTCACCACACTCCCCGCACGTAACCACACCGTCACCACAATTCCCTCATGTTACCGCGCCGCCACCACACTCCCTGCACGTAACCGCGCCGCCACCACACTCCCTGCACGTAACCGCGCCGTCGCCACTCTCCCCGCACGTAACCGCACCGTCACCACTCTCCCCGCACGTAACCCCGCCGTCACCACTCTCCCCGCACGTAACCCCGCCGTCACCACACTCCCTGCATGTAACCCCACCGTCACCACACTCTCTGCATGTAACCCCACCGTCTCCACACTCCCTGCATGTAACCGTACCGTCACCACACTCCCTGCATGTAACCCCAGGTCGCCACATTTCCCTCATGAAAACCCACTTCTCTCGCGTAACAATAACACCACCACACTCCCCTTATATAACCGTACCATCACCACACACCATTCCCTGACTCACTTACACCCTAGGTGTCTCCACACACTTTTTGGGTGCTCACCTTAAGGAGAAAGGACACCGCTTATAATCCACATCATAGGCCCCTCACAGACTAAGCCAGAAGCCTGCTGCACACCTCCCCACCCATCACAATTGTGGGGTGCATTAAAACTGCTTTACCATGCGTTCAAAAGTGCTGCTCAAAATTGAGGTAAAAAACCCACGATTTTAAGCTGTGTTTTCTGAACGCACGTCTTAGAGCAGCCTTAGGCCCCGTGCACACGGGCGGAAATTCCGCTGCCGGATTTCCTGCAGAATTTCCACCCATGGAAGCTGCCATAGGATTGTGTTAGAAAACGCAATCCTAGGCAGACGGCCGCGGTTTGTCTGCGCGAAATCACACGTGGAAAACAAACCGCGGCATGCTCTATTTCTGTGCGGGGATCGCAGAGCCCCGCACAGAAACGTCACTCGCCGGCCGCGGGCACCTGTCTGCGCATTTAGGATGGCAACTCCCACAGCCTAGAAGTTTGTATGATCTAGAGGCTCAGTCACAGCAAATGTGGACACATAATACCATATGGAACATGTATGCCTCAATTGCCCCCAATATCACATCTTGTATTCAAGCTAGATGCGGTACAACAAAGTACTAGAGCCTTCATGCTCGCCTGTATCACATCTTGTATCCAAGCTAGAGGTGGGACAACAGGGTACTAGAGCCTCCATGTTCGCCTGTATCACATCTTTTTTTATGATCGCAGGGAGAGAAAACGCATCAATTCTGCCATAGAATTTTGAGGTTTATTTATAGCGTTAATCATGCAGCACATGGTTAACTACCTGAGCCGGGTGCGGGTGGGTGCTGTCTGTCAAGGACCTCTGATGTCACCCAAAAAATGAGTAAGGAGACTTATAAGGTGATGCTAGCTCCTCTGGGATATCTATGCAAATAAGGATGGGAAAATACCTCTCTAGCGCCATCTATTGGATGACAGCATTCCTTCAAATCCAAGTGATTTATAACAAGCCTTAACAATGACTGGGAATATTAAACCAAGCCAGGAAGCCATGCTCAGACAGATTGTTTCATGGTGATTGCCCCTCCTCAGTGTGCAGCAGGCTTCTGGCTTAGTCTGTGAGTGGCCTATCATGTGGATTATAAGCGGTGTCCTATCTCCTTAAGGTGAGTATCCAAAAAGTGTGTGGAGACACCTAGGGGGTAAGTGAGTCAGGGAATAGTGGGGTCTCTCCATCTTTCTTATATACATTCCTATGTGGGGTTACACGAGGTGTGCGGTGATGGTACGGTTATATAAGGGGAGTGTGGTAGTGTTATGCACAGGTCCTTTCCTTAGGGTACTAGTGTATCTTGACGCCACCAGGATTTACTGGAGGAGTCAAGATTGACAGTGGTTGACGCCCCCTGTATCTGATTGGCTGGAACAGCTTGCTCTGCAGCAGGTCCTGTTAGTCCAGTAAGCTGAGGCAGCCGAAATGTTGGGATTCCTTTAGCTCCGTTTATTGCTGATCCGTGCATTGGGACACCTAAAACCCACTCCCCTTGCCCGGCAACAAGAACGGACCCCGCTGCTATGCAAGCCAGCTGAAACACCCTCGTCGTCGGCCCAAAAAAAGAATCCCCGCTTACATTCATGGAGGGCTGCACATATCTTTCTTGTTGGCCCCGCGCAGGAGGCGCGCATTGGTGTAGCTGAACGGGGCTCTCCGGCAGCAGGCAAGAGCAACGCACCCCGCTGTGTGTGACAGCGCTGAGCGGGGTGGCCTTCAGGGAACCCACAGGGCCGTGAAGCACGTTTCCCGGCGGCGGGGCTGAAGGGCCGCAGGTGGATTTGCCGCGGCCTAACACTGGATGGAATTTCCGTGACAAATCCGCCCTGTGTGAACCCAGCTGGTGAGATGCGGTGAACTAGACCGATCTGCACCAAATTCAGCACATGGGTCAATCGGGGGCTTTGGAAGGTTACAGACTGTGTATCGGCTCTCCAGAACCAAGACTCCAAAATAACGGGAGAGACGCGGCCAAACGACTGTTACACTTGCTGCCCATTTATGCAGAAGCTCCAATAACTCGCCAGCAATGTTCTAGAAGTAGATTACTGATTAAATACTTAAAAAAAACTGTCTTTGTTGCCCCTAGCAACCAGGGGGGCTTTCATTGTTGCAAACTGCTCTAGTAAAAGCAAAGTTGCCCTGTAATTGGTTGCTGCGGACAACAGAGTTTTTCTTGTAGCTAGTTCTAATAAATGAGGCCTGCTGTATATCAAACCAATGCTAGGTATTAGTGTACCTTGACGCCACCGGAAGCAAGGGGTTTGACAGGAAGAGGGAGGGGAGCGGAAGAAGACCAGAGACGAGAGACACAAGGAGAAGAAGGAAGATAGGAGCCGAGAAGACGAGCAGCAGAAAGAAAGAAAGCAACAGAAGACAGAAAATTGAGCAAGATCAGCAAAAGATCAGGACAGCGAAAAGAAGGCGAAATTCAGCAAAAGATCAGGACAGCGAAAAGAAGGCAAAATTCGCTTCAAGCGGCGAAAGCAAGCAAGAAGAGGGAGAGTGTGCCAGAGTGGTCCGTGGAAGCAAGAAGACCCAAGACTGAGGATGGAAGATTTGCGGCTACAGATTCAAGAAGCAATCCAGCGGGATGGCGCCGAGTGGCTGGAGGAGTTAATCGCCAGCTGCAGGTTGGGATCGGAGTCGGGGAGGCCACTCGAGCCAGCAGCAAGGGAGCCGGTATCCGGAGAGGAAGCAGCACAAGAGGGGGATGCCGGGCGAGGCCGCCCGAAGCGAAGAAACCCCCCCTTCCCCCCGGCGCGACTCAGCCCGAGTCCCGCTGCAAAGAGAGGCGGTCGTAAGAGCAGTCGCGGCGGCGAGAGGCCGCAAGGAGCAGGACGCGCCATGAGGTTTTTGGCGCCAAATTCAAACCGGGTGTCGGGGAGAGCGCCGGGACCGGTGCCCATCGTGAAATCTCCAGGCTTTCAGCTACGTTTGCTAGCCAGCAACAGGGAGATTTTAAATTACCCCGGCAATCTGGGGTAAGGTCCGCGGATAAATCCGGGGGCTTTAGGTATGTAATTTCATCTCCACTCACGGATATGAGGAAAGATGAAATTTTAAAGTTTTTAACTGTTTACTTGGATAACGGCAATAGCGTGACTGGGGTCACTCGGGCAGCTGACAACAAGGAGCTGTCATGTCCACAGCCCCCAGGGCTGTAATCCTCAGCATGAGCATGTTTTTATGGCTGTGGGGATTAAAAACACTATAGGGCGGTCAATAAGGGGTTAAGGAGCAAACAGACTTTGTCACTAAGGCCTCTTTCACACAGAATGTTTTTTACAGCATTTAGCGTGGTTTGTGAAAAGCCGCAAAAAAACCCACTGATTGATCACAATGGAGCTTCTCAGGGAGCGTTCGAACACTACAATTTTCTAACGCTATCTGCTCTAGTTTAGTTTGTTTCAGCCCTTCTTAATGCCCCATATCACCCATTGTAATGATGGAGTGCGTTACACAATGCTGTTGAACACATTTAAAAATGGCGTTCGAAAACGCTTTAAAATGCAGCATTTTAACAGACGCCTGTGTGAAAGCAACCTTAGGGCTCATGTCCACGGGCGTATACGTAATACACTGTGGGTCTCCCGTGGTGTTTTACAAATTACAACCAATACTCTCTGCCGGCAGAGGTCGTGTATGTGGCAAGTATAGCACTGCGCATGCCCACTAATCTCACATCACGGACATGCGCAGTGTGATTTTTTTTTTTAAATTCCCGCTCTGTTCAGAGCAGGAATGTGTATCGAAACACTGCCCTCTCGCAATGTGTGCGTATGGACAGCGTATCATACGCAACCCATAAAAGGGCTGCATGTCATGTGCAGAGAAATAGAGCATGTCCACTGACTTTCATTGCCTCCATTCACTGCGTGTCATGCAACGCACCCTTGATACTCCGTAAAAACACGGTCGTGGACATGAGCCCTGAGGCCAATTCACACGGGCGAGCGTGATGTGGGGCCGTGAATCCCGCCTCCATATCGCGCTGCTTACCATGTGATTTCCCCAGGGATGCGAGAGTTTTCATTGGAAAACAGCCTCGCATCCCTTCAGGGTCACAATTATCGCTGGGGGGTCACTATTACTGCCGCAGAGGTTTAGCCATTGCTTTCAATGAAGCCGACGATGCTGCAGCCGACCCCATTAACCTCTTAGTGACCAAGCCTGTTTGCGCCTTAAAGGGGTTGTCTCGCGAAAGCAAGTGGGGTTATACACTTCTGTATGGCCATATTAATGCACTTTGTAATGTACATCGTGCATTAAATATGAGCCATACAGAAGTTATTCACTTACCTGCTCCGTTGCTGGCGTCCCCGTCTCCATGGCTCCGTCTAATTTCACTGGCTTCTTGCTTTTTTAGACGCGCTTGCGCTGTGTGGTCTTCTGCCTGGTGAATGGGGCCGCTCGTGCCGGAGAGCTGCTCACCGCGTCGCCATCGTAGCTCCGCCCCGTCACGTGTGCCGATTCCAGCCAATCAGGAGGCTGGAATCGGCAATGGAACGCAAGGAAGGAGAAGAAAATCCACGGTGCACCCTGGGAGAAGACCCGCGGTCCACCGTGGGAGAAGACCAGCGGCGCCATCTTTAAAAGAAGAATAGAAGAAGCTGCAGAACGCTGATGCAGGTAAGTGCAATGTGCTTTTTAAAAACTAACCTATACTTTCTTTTTAACAGACTTTAAATGCACACAAAAGTAGAGCATGCAACGGTTTTTTCGCATTTGGGCAAAAAAAGGAAACGAAAACCAATCCGTTGAAATCAATGGGTTTTATTCTCTGCATATTGTGCTCAGAAAGTTTGCGCATGCTAACACACGCGTGTAAATGTCCATGTGAAGGAACTCTTAAGCCTGGCTTCACATGGGTGTGTTTGTGTGCGCATTTATGCAGCGAATAGAGCCCTAACGAACGGGTTCGTTCACAAGTGCGCATCTTTACATTTCACGCAAAAAAAAAATATGCAGCATACTCTATTTTGCGGCACTTTTGCACACCAAAAGTCCCCATAGAAGTCAATGGGGATGCACAAATATACATGTGATATGCCAGGAGGTGCGTGATACGCTGCGTAATTGCGCAGGAAAGGAACACATCCAGAACTCGTTAGACTAATTCCATACATATTTTTAGGTGACTTGGACATTTTTGTTCCTAAGATCTGCGTTCGACCAACAGACCGGCCTAATGTCACACGATGTCAATAGTAAGTAGCTTGTGCCTCTTAATACTAGTAAGTAGCTTGTGTTCTCCCGCGGGGTTTTGAACGATAATTGTCCCATGTAGAAACATGCAGAAACTGAACGACTGGATCAGAATCGTCCAGTTGTTCACTTTTAAGCAGCTTAAAATCCAAACACATTTCTCGGTGTAAGCAGCAGCCGTCCAGTACTGAACGTCTGCTGCTTACAGTGAATGGAGGTGAGCAGGGGGCAGAACTCTCCTCCAGCTGCCCCGCCTCCCTGCTGGCTGCGCTGTCAGCGATCCAGCAATGCTCGCTCCTGTGCAGAGCGAGCACCACAGGGATGAATGTCGGGCAAGCTCTGATTGTCTGAGACAGTCAATGAATGGCTGTGATTGGGCATCGAGCCATTGCCGAGAACCAATCACAGCAGTCTATTGCTGGAGGCGAGTTCTCAAACCTTGCTTACAGCAATAGATCCTTTGTCAGTGCAGGGGAAGCCCAGAGTAGCGGCAGAGATCGGTGGCCGGGACCCGGACGGCACCTGCTTTTTTTTTTTTCCAGCATCCTTGGCTGCTTTTTCAGCTGTGTGAGGGAAGCCTTAGACTAGTGTATAAAATGCTGGTTTAAGTAAATATCCTACAAAATGTTTAAAATTTGGAGACGCGCTTTATTGTATACATATTTTTGATCAATTCAAAAAATGAAATACAATCCTATATAGATTTGGTTACATACCATGCCATGTAATCCCGAACATTGTTTGCATATAAAAATAATCCTTCTCCTCCTCCTCAGAGGGAACATAAACAGGCAGAAACTAAAAGGGAAAGATAAGGTCCAGTTAAAGGGAACATATCAGCACCCACATTATGGGGCTCAAAGCTGAGGGAGGAACTTGTGTGACGGCCGCCGGGTCACAACCCTTTCCTGTCATTTTTGTATGTAAAATGCAGAAAGATGAGGTGAGAAACACCCTTATGAGAACGAACCTCTGGAGATCACAGGGAGCCGTGCGTACATTGCCTTGTCAGGAAGCGCGGAATGAAAGCAGCCGTGCGAGACAATGGCGCGACTGCGCACGTGCGAACCCGGCACACGACTGCGCATGCAGCTATCCTGGAGATAGCTATAGTCTATGGAATATACACGGGCTTTAGCCTTGGCAGTCGTCGTCTTTAAAATCTATGTATAGCTACCTCCCATGCTGTCCATTGGTTTCTACAGTAACATTGCAGCGCCCTCTATTGGTTTTACAGAAACGTGCTGCACCTATGCTCCCTTTAATAAATGATCCCCAAATAGGGGACGTATCAGATGCAACACGCTCAGGCAGCACTCCGGGCGCACCCACAATGCTCTGAGGGAGCTGGAAGACCTTTGCATAGCCCCACCCAACGCTTTCTCAACCGCGCCATATCCGTAATGGCCTGTACAATACACTGAATACACTATCAAACACAGAAAAACTGGAGAAAAAGACAAACCTCTAATAAATGGAGGCAAAATACTAAGTGATCAAAAGTATGGACCCAAAATGGGGCAAAAAGGTCGTCACGTAGAAAGCAAGGCCTCACCTACCTCTGACCGGGGAAGATGCAGAAGTTATGGGATGCTGAATGCAGGGATGGGAAAAGAACTTCCAAAACCAAGCGTTGTGTTTGATATGGAGATAATCTGCCCCCCCGCAGGACACAATGTATCCGGGCATTAATGCTGGAATACATCACAGGCATCGAGAGATGGGAAAATAAAAACTACACTTCACCAGGCCTCATATGGCCATGTTCTCAAGGGGCTTCCAAGAAATACATTGACCCCTGAGCCGTGGGGAAGGGGGGGACAAACACAGGGCAGTCAGAATATGACAGTCATGGGACCAGCCCTCCGGAACAGGACCAATGCTCTCTACAGGTGCCAGGAGCAGAAGAATGATGATGTCATCATCCGGCTCCACTACATACATACACGCACGCACGTACATACACACACGCACGTACATACACACACGCAGCTGATGACGAGTGCGCACCGCTGCCACTTCAGTCTATGCCAGACGCAGCACCGTACATTTCCGGCTGTACACGCCTACATAGGATTGCATTTCAATACGCAATCCTATGCAGAAGGCCGTGGTTTGTCTACGCGAAATCACGCGCAGAAAACAAACCGCGCCATGCTCTAATTCTGTGCGGGGTTCGCAGAGCCCAGGACATAAACGTCACTCGCTGGCTGCCGGCTCTGCGCATGCGCCGTCTGCTGGCACAGGAGTCAGAGCTGCGGGAGCGGGCGAGTTCCGCACTGCTCTCTGCAGGCGCTCAGGTCAGGTCCCGTTGCGAGCAGCTGGATGCGACACGGCCGTCTGCAGGCGGCCTTAGGCCTCATGTCCACTAGAAAAATACAATCCGCGTAGAATCAGGCGTCACGCGCTCGATTGCCCATGCGCGCTGAGGCGTCATGCGGGACTCCGAAACCGGAAGTATTGGGGTCTCTTGGGGCCGCCGTGACGGGCTCCGCCCCGGAATTCCATGGCAGAGCCCGTCACAGCCATGTGCAGCCGGCTTTACAGCGTGGGTAATCAGGAGTCTGAAAACATAAATAAGGTAAAACAAAAAAACAAATTCAAATCACGTTTTATTATTTATTAAAAATGAGGATTTTACACCAAGTGTCATTCCCTGATTAACCAAAGGCCGCTGTGTTTGGGTATCTTTTCTGTTTACTCAATCGGTGTAAAATATTGCGCAGTTTTTCAGGATCCTCCGTCATAATTCTTTGAAAGAAAAAGCTTATATAAAAAAAAAAAAAAGGTGAGTCACAGGCAAAAAGCAGTCCAATAGCCCTAAACAATATTGTTAAAGGGGTGTTCGAGGCTATCGCTCTTCATGACTGCGAAAGCTTCTTCCCAGGAGCGTGGGCGCAATACACTCGGCGGCACGAAGCGCAATTGTGCCTCGAGGAGAGCGATCCCTTGGCCGGCTTTACCGATACCACGCTACACAGCAGATGAAAGATATGTTTTTTTTTCAGACAGCATTCGCTAGTTGTTACCATGTACGTCAGGCGCAAACAGAGCTGTAAGTCACGGATGAGAATAACGGAGGAAAAGATTCCTGAAAGTCGCCCAAAGAAAATATGGCGGAGCGAGAAAACCAAACTAAAACGACGCAGACAGTTCTCAGCGAGGCACAGGATTTACTGAATGTAAAACTATTCGTCTGCAATACACCCCCCCCATATGAAATAGAGGAAAATGCACAGAAAAGTTGAATATCTATATATCTCTCTATAGGGGCCACAACAGCCATGATTATACAAGAGGCTTCTGTACCGCAATGCCTCATCAGTTACAGTAGTGATCACAGGTAATGGCAAGCAGGGACACCTGTTGTCATGGCAACCAATCGGCCCGCCACGATTACAAGGGCCAGACGACATAACATAGGGAGCACGCTTCCTCGGGGAATCCTCTACTTGCTTACATCTCAACAGAATGTAGGAGTTTAATAGTAGGGATCGCTATCCTTATGTACCCCGCTGTAGCAGTGGGAAGCCCGCTATCGGATGGTGTGAGCTCAGCTTCTGATCCCACGCCATCCACATGATGTACGGCCTATAATGGAGGGAACACCCGTTGGATTTCAGTGCACAACTAAATAAATTCCAGGCCCCATTGCCCACTTGTGCGGAAAAAAAAATTTACTTTCTAAAAATAATCCCCCTCTACAACCCCCCTCCCCCCTGCCATCCCCAATTTTCAGCATTCCCTAAATCTTAGATAAAAGTAATAATGTAAACTGCGTTTTACCCAATCAGGTTGCTGGGAATTACCTATTGAGGCAGAAGTGGGTAAGAAAAAGTTAATATGCATGCCAGACCATGCTGACCAGAAGAGGAGCATCAGCTTTCAGGAGGAGGAGCTAAGTATGTGGGTCTTGGGAGGGGCACTGTGCGATGTCACTACTGCACTGGGGGGCCACTGTGGGGTATCACTACTGCACTGGGGGGTGTCACTACTGCACTGGGTGGCCGCTGGGGGGTGTCACTACTGCGCTGGGGGGTGTCACTACTGCACTGGGGGGGCGTCACTACTGCACTGGAGGCCGCTGGGGGGTGTCCCTAATGCACTGGGGGCCACTGGGGGGTGTCACTACTGCACTGGGTGGCCGCTGGGGGGCGTCACTACTGCACTGGGGGGCATCACTACTGCACTGGGGGGGGGCGTCACTACTGCACTGGGGGGGGCGTCACTACTGCTCTGGGGGCCGCTGGGGGGTGTCCCTAATGCACTGGGGGCCGCTGGGGGGTGTCATTACTGCACTGGATGGCCGCTGGGGGGTGTCACTACTGCACTGGGGGGGGCGTCACTACTGCACCGGGGGGGGCGTCACTACTGCACCGGGGGGGCATCACTACTGCAATAGGGGCCGCTGGGGGGTGTCCCTAATGCACTGGGGGTCGCTGGGGGGTGTCCCTAATGCACTGGGGGCCGCTGGGGGGTGTCACTACTGCAATGGGGGGTGTCACTACTGCACTGGGGGGCTAAGTATGTGGGTCTCGGGAGGGGCACTGTGCGGTGTCACTACTACACTGGGGGGCCACTGTGGGGGAAAAGAAACCATTCATTTGGACGGCTTAATGCACACGAGTTTTTGACACGGATTTTGACATAGTTTTTAGAAGCGGGATTCACCGTGAAAAATTTTACAGTGATTCTGCGGTGTGAACAGACCATAATGCCCATGAACGTATCCCTAAACAGCATTTCATACGCAGCCTATACAAATGTATCGGGCTTACACTGCATACCGGTAGTACATGGGGAAATAGAGCATGCTGCCATCTATTTCTCGTGCGTATCGATATGCAGTGTCTACACACACATGTGTAAGATCAGTGAAAGTCCATTGACTCCATTCAGCATGTATCACACAGCCGTGCAAAACACGTGTAAGACAGTGAAAACAGTTGTGGACATGAGCCCGTAGACCGATAGACCGAGTTCTCTGCATGGCTTATTCTTGTGCAAGAATCGGCCATTATTTTCTGTGGGAGTGTAAAAATAAACACATTGCAATCACATGTTGTGCAGTTTACATGAGTCCATGAGGGTTTTTTAATGCAGGTTGCTATGGGGACCACATGGAAAAAAAGAACCAAGGAAGTGCGAAGCAGAGAAAAACGTACGGGAAAAAAACCCAGCATGTCCTATCTTTGGGTGATCTGAGACTTATACTTCATGGTGCTGTTCCTTTAAGTTACTGACAGACACTCCCTGCATGTAACCGCGCCGCCACCACACTCCCTGCACGTAACCAAGCCGTCACCACACTCTCTGCACGTAACCCCTCCGTCACCACACTCTCTGCATGTAACCCCACCGTCTCCACACTCCCTGCATGTAACCGTACCGTCACCACATTCCCTGCATGTAACCCCACCGTCGCCACATTTCCCTCATAAAAACCCACTTCTCTCGCGTAACCATAACACCACCACACTCCCCTTATATAACTGTACCATCACCACACACCTCGTGTAACCCCACATAGGAATGTATATAAGAAAGATGGAGAGACCACACCATTCCCTGACTCACTTACACCCTAGGTGTCTCCACACACTTTTTGGGTGCTCACCTTAAGGAGATAGGACACCGCTTATAATCCACATCATAGGCCCCTCACAGACTAAGCCAGAAGCCTGCTGCACACCTCCCCACCCATCACAATTGTGGGGTGCATTAAAACCGCTTTACCATGCGTTCAAAAGTGCTGCTCAAAATTGAGGTAAAAAACCCACGATTTTAAGCTGTGTTTTCTGAACGCACGTCTTAGAGCAGCCTTAGGCCCCGTGCACACGGGCGGAAATTCCGCTGCCGGATTTCCCGCAGAATTTCCACCCATGGAAGCTGCCATAGGATTGCTCTATTTCTGTGCGGGGTTCGCAGAGCCCCGCACAGAAACGTCACTCGCCGGCCGCTGGCACCTGTCTGCGCATTTAGGACGGCAACTCCCAGAGCCTAGAAGTTTGTATGATCTAGAGGCTCAGTCACAGCAAATGTGGACACATAATACCATATGGAACATGTATGCCTATCTCCTTAAAGTGAGTCAGGGAATAGTGGGGTCTCTCCATCTTTCTTATATACATTCCTATGTGGGGTTACACAAGGTGTGTGGTGATGGTACGGTTATATAAGGGGAGTGTGGTAGTGTTATGCACAGGTCCTTTCCTTAGGGTACTAGTGTATCTTGACGCCACCAGGATTTACTGGAGGAGTCAAGATTGACAGTGGTTGACGCCCCCTGTATCTGATTGGCTGGAACAGCTTGCTCTGCAGCAGGTCCTGTTAGTCCAGTAAGCTGAGGCAGCCGAAATGTTGGGATTCCTTTAGCTCCGTTTATTGCTGATCAGTGCATTGGGACACCTAAAACCCACTCCCCTTGCCCGGCAACAAGAACGGACCCCGCTGCTATGCAAGCCAGCTGAAACACCCTCGTCATCGGCCCAAAAAAAGAATCCCCGCTTACATTCATGGAGGGCTGCACATATCTTTCTTGTTGGCCCCGCGCAGGAGGCGCGCATTGGTGTAGCTGAACGGGGCTCTCCGGCGGCAGGCAAGAGCAACGCACCCCGCTGTGTGTGACAGCGCTGAGCGGGGTGGCCTTCAGGGAACCCACAGGGCCGTGAAGCACGTTTCCCGGCGGCGGGGCTGAAGGGCCGCAGGTGGATTTGCCGTGGCCTAACACTGGACGGAACTTCCGCGACAAATCCGCCCTGTGTGAACCCAGCCTTCTGATCACGGGATATTTGCTAAAATTTTTTTTACTAAAGCACTGGTGAGATGCGGTGAACTAGACCGATCTGCACCAAATTCAGCACATGGGTCAATCGGGGGCTTTGGAAGGTTACAGGCTGTGTATCGGCTCTCCAGAACCAAGGCTCCAAAATAACGGGAGAGACGCGGCCAAACGACTGTTACACTAGCTGCCCATTTGTGCAGAAGCTCCAATAACTCACCAGCAATGTTCTAGAAGTAGATTACTGATTAAATACTTTAAAAAACTGTCTTTGTTGCCCCTAGCAACCAGGGGGGCTTTCATTGTTGCAAACTGCTCTAGTAAAAGCAAAGTTGCCCTGTGATTGGTTGCTGCGGACAACAGAGTTTTTCTTGTAGCTAGTTCTAATAAATGAGGCCTACTGTATATCAAACCAATGCTAGGTATTAGTGTACCTTGACGCCACCGGAAGCAAGGGGTTTGACAGGAAGAGGGAGGGGAGCGGAAGAAGACCAGAGACGAGAGACACGAGGAGAAGAAGGAAGATAGGAGCCGAGAAGACGAGCAGCAGAAAGAAAGAAAGCAACAGAAGACAGAAAATTGAGCAAGATCAGCAAAAGATCAGGACAGCGAAAAGAAGGCGAAATTCAGCAAAAGATCAGGACAGCGAAAAGAAGGCGAAATTCAGCAAAAGATCAGGACAGTGAAAAGAAGGCGAAATTCGCTTCAAGCGGCGAAAGCAAGCAAGAAGAGGGAGAGTGTGCCAGAGTGGTCCGTGGAAGCAAGAAGACCCAAGACTGAGGATGGAAGATTTGCGGCTACAGATTCAAGAAGCAATCCAGCGGGATGGCGCCGAGTGGCTGGAGGAGTTAATCGCCAGCTGCAGGTCGGGATCGGAGTCGGGGAGGCCACTCGAGCCAGCAGCAAGGGAGCCGGTATCCGGAGAGGGAGCAGCACAAGAGGGGGATGCCGGGCGAGGCCGCCCAAAGCGAAGAACCCCCCCCCCCCCCCCCCCGGCGCGACTCAGCCCGAGTCCCGCTGCAAAGAGAGGCGGCCGTAAGAGCAGTCGCGGCATTGTTTGCCTGACACTCGTTTTGTGTAAAAGGAGCCTTGGACCTCCCTCACACAGGTGTTTTTGTACAGTTTTTAGTGCTGCGCTAAACGCTGTACAACGCACCCATACATTTCAATGGGGCTGCTCACACAAGGCTGAAAACGCTGTGTCTTCAACGCTGCGCTTTAACAGCGTTGCATGTTCTATTTTGGGACGTTTTCAGCCCTGTGTCACCCATTGAAATGAATGGGCAGCGGCCCGGGCTTCCCCTGCACTGACAAATGATCTATTGCTGTAAGCGAGGTTTGAGAACTCTCCTCCAGCAATAGATTGCTGTGATTGCTTCTAGGCGCTGGCTCGATGTCCAATCACAGCCATTCATGGCTGTCCCAGGCAATCAGAGCCAGCAAAGGGAAGGGGGGGCCCTGAGCTGAACTTTTGCACCCGGGCCCTTGAGCCTTTAGGTACGCCCCTGACCCTAAGGGTGTTTCTCACCTCATCTTTCTGCGTTTTACATACAAAAATGACAGGAAAGGGTTGTGACCCGGCGGCCGTCGCAGGCAGAAGATGACCATCGCCACTGTATGCCACGGAAAGGGGTGAACGCGCGTGTGAACTGGCATTTCAAGCGCAACCCGATTACTGTGGCATTACGCTGCGGATTTAAAATCCGAATTTGCCCGTGGACATGAGGCCTAAGGCGGATTTTAACTCTTCTCCTGCCTGCGGATCCGCATCCCATAGGATGCTCCCTGCTGTTGGCGCGACCAGCAGTCACCCTTAAAAGTAAACAGAAAGTTAAAAAATGGTAAAATGTAATCTTCGCTCATATTTGTGAGGGGAGATGCAATTACATACCTAAGGCCCCCGGATTTACCCTTGGACCTCACCTCGGCTTCTGCGCACGCGCCCGTCGTCAACGTTGGCCGATGCAAGAGCCGCAGATCCCTGCTCCTGGCTACCAAACATAGCCGAGAGCCTGGAGATTTCATGGTGGGCCGCAGTACGTGGTCCCCAGTCACGTGATTGCCATTAGCCAATGGATAACGGCGATCATGTGCAATAGTGACACCCTCCCCCCGCGGCCCCCCAGTGCAATACTGACACCCCCCCCCCCCCCCCACAGCAATAGTGACACCCTCCCCCAGCGGCCCCCCAGTGCAATAGTGACACCCTCCCCCAGCGGCCCCCCAGTGCAATAGTGACACCCTCCCCCAGCGGCCCCCCAGTGCAATAGTGACCCCCCCCCCAGCGCAATAGTGACACCCCCCCCCAGCGGCCCCCCCAGTGCAATAGTGACACCCTCCCCCAGCGGCCCCCCAGTGCAATAGTGACACCCTCCCCCAGCAGCCCCCCAGTGCAATAGTGACCCCCCCCCCAGCGGCCCCCCAGTGCAATAGTGACCCCCCCCCCAGCGGCCCCCCAGTGCAATAGTGACCCCCCCCCCAGCGGCCCCCAGTGCAATAGTGACCCCCCCCCCAGCGGCCCCCCAGTGCAATAGTGACACCCCCCCCCCAGCGGCCCCCCAGTGCAATAGTGACACCCTCCCCCAGCGGCCCCGCAGGTGCAATAGTGACACCCTCCCCCAGCGGCCCCCCAGGTGCAATAGTGACACCCTCCCCCAGCGGCCCCCCAGTGCAATAGTGACACCCTCCCCCAGCGGCCCCCCAGTGCAATAGTGACACCCTCCCCCAGCGGCCCCCCAGTGCAATAGTGACACCCCTCCCCTCCCAGCGGCCCCCCAGTGCAATAGTGACACCCCCCCCAGTGCAATAGTGACACCCCCCCCAGCGGCCCCCCAGTGCAATAGTGACACCCTCCCCCAGCGGTCCCCCAGTGCAATAGTGACACCCCCCCCCCCAGCGGCCCCCCAGTGCAATAGTGACACACCCCCCCCAGCGGCCCCCCAGTGCAATAGTGACACCCCCCTCCCCCAGTGCAATAGTGACACCCCCACCCCCAGCGGCCCCCCAGTGCAATAGTGACACCCCCCCCAGCGGCCCCCCAGTGCAATAGTGACACCCCCCCCCCCAGTGCAATAGTGACACCCCCCCCCCAGTGCAATAGTGACACCCCCCCCCCAGTGCAATAGTGACACCCCCCCCCCAGTGCAATAGTGACACCCCCCCCCCAGTGCAATAGTGACACCCCCCCCAGCGGCCCCCCAGTGCAATAGTGACACCCCCCCCCAGTGCAATAGTGACACCCCCCCCCCCAGTGCAATAGTGACACCCTCCCCCAGCGGCCCCCCACTGCAATAGTGACACCGGCCCCCCCCAGCGCAATAGTGTCACCCCCCCCCCCAGCGGCCCCCCAGCGCAATAGTGTCACACCCCCCCCAGCGGCCCCCCAGTGCAATAGTGACACCCTCCCCCAGTGCATATACCCGGCCCTTGAGCTGAGGGGGCCCGGGGGATCGACGCTGTCGGCCGCATGATGGCTGAGGAGAGAGAAGAGAGACGGGAGGCAGCGCCGCAGGTCGGCAAGAGCAGAGGGGAGGGGAGGGGAGGGCTGTTACACGTGGAGCCGGCAGCTAATTACAGGCTGCAGACTCCCACGGCGCGGCCCTCCAACTGATAGACTGCAGCTGTGAGTGGTCACAGCTGCAGTCTATCAGTCTCTGCCGGCTAGCGATTACCAGGGGGAGGGGCTACTGCGGCTCTACTCACCTCCGGAGCGCTGTATGCACAGGACCTGTGGCTGCAGATCACATGACCAGGCTCTGGTCATGTGATCAAAAGACGGGGACTTTCCATTACAGACTGCCCAGAGACTGCTGCAGAGGTGAGTAGAGAAGAAATTATAATTATATATGTATAGCTGGTATAAGTTATATCAGCTGTATATATATAATTATATAGAGGGAATACACAGGTTACACCAGCCTTGGCCAGACATGCCACTATATACAGGGGGATACACAAACACACACACATACATATATATATATATATATATATATATATATATATATATATATATATATATATGACACACACACACACACACACACACACACACACACACACACACACACACACACACACACACACACACACACACACACACACACGGCTCTCACCCTGCAGCTGCTCCTCCTCAGCGATGCTCTCCTTGCTGCAGAGATCATGTTCTCTGCACTCCCCTTCCCTCCTCCGCGGCCGTTGTCAGTCTGCTATCGGCACTCCTCTATTACTGTCTGCATTAGACAGAACAAGCCGAGAGCAGACTGCCTACTGACAGCAGCACGGAGGAGTGAGGGAACTTACTGCATAGGCGGCGGGCCGGATTCGGCCCGCGGGCATTGTTTGACACCTGTGCTCTAGATCATACAAACTTCTAGGCTGTGGGAGTTGCCGTCCTAAATGCGCAGACCGCTGCCAGCGGCCGGCGAGTGACGTTTCTGTGTGGGGCTCTGCGATCCCCGCACAGAAATAGAGCATGCCGCGGTTTGTTTTCCACGTGTGATTTCGCGCGGACAAACCGAGGCCGTCTGCCTAGGATTGCGTTTTCTAACGCAATCCTATAGCAGCTTCCATGGGTGGAAATTCTGCGGGAAATCCGGCAGCGGAATTTCCGCCCGTGTGCACGGGGCCTAGGGCTGCTCTAAGACGTGCATTCAGAAAACACAGCTTAAAATCGTGGGTTTTTTACCTCAATTTTGAGCAGCACTTTTGAACGCATGGTAAAGCGGTTTTAATGCACCCCACAATTGTGATGGGTGGGGAGGTGCGTTAGAAAACGCAAATACAGGACAGATAGCGCTTAAAAATCACCGCTTCCGAGCTCACGTCTGAGTAATCGCATTCAAATCAATGGAAGCAGTATACCGCAATAAAAAGCGGTGTGTGTGTGTGATTTTCATCTAGTGCAGGAAACGCGGTAATAGGGCTAATTCATGTATGGAAATTCGTTTTGCAGCTGTATGCAGCATGATTTAGGTATGGGTACGCGGTGAGAAAGGTAAGGGGGGGCCCTGAGCTGAACTTTTGCACCCGGGCCCTTGAGCCTTTAGGTACGCCCCTGACCCTAAGGGTGTTTCTCACCTCATCTTTCTGCGTTTTATATACAAAAATGACAGGAAAGGGTTGTGACCCGGCGGCCGTCGCAGGGAGAAGATGACCATCGCCACTGTATGCCACGGAAAGGGGTGAACGCGCGTGTGAACTGGCATTTCAAGCGCAACCCGATTACTGTAAACCTTGTTTATGCACAAATACGCTCCACTGCGACAATAGTCTTGGCGTGTACACTCGTCTGCCGAAGCCCTAGGGCCTCTTTCACACGGCGTGCTAAATTTAGCAGAAAAGCGGTCGCAGAAACCGCAATGATTTTTACGTGCATTTGCGCTCCCGATATTCCATTAGAGTCTAAGGGGGTAAGCAAATTCGCTCTCATATGCATAAAATTGCGCCGAGGGCTCCTTCACACGAATGTACTTTAGTCCCCTTATAGTTCTGATCCCAGGAATGCACAAAAATAAAGACTGAAAAACTGGTTGCTCATTAGTGCTTAAACCAGGTCAGTCATGAAGGAGTTAACTGCGGGCATTCACTGCTGGTCAGTGAGGTTACAGATGGAGGGTTGTTAGGTGAATTGCATGTAAATCTGCAATAGTTTGGGGGACTCCCAGCAGACAGAGGGGTTCTCCTCCAGCAAGCAGGCAGCACATGGTTAACTACCTAAGCCGGGTGCGGGTGAATGCAACGCTTGTATGAAAGAGGCCTAAAGCTGCGGGGGGGGGGTTTTCTCCCCCCTTCCCCCATGCACAGATATACGTTGTCCTCGTGTGCAGGGGGGGGGGGGGGATGGAAGAGCCAGGAGCAGGAACTGAGCTCCCGCCCCCCCCTCTCTGCCTCCTCTCCGCCCCTCTGCACTATTTGCAATGGGGAGAGGTGGGGCAGGGGCGGGGCTAATTCTCGGAACTTAGCCCCGCCCTGCCTCTTCCCATTGCAAATAGTGCAGAGGGGCGGAGAGGGGGACGGGAGCTCAGTTCCTTCTCCTGGCTCTTCCATCCTCCCCCCCCCCCCTGCACATTACATAGAGAACGCCCACAAGTGACCCCATTTTGAAAACTAGACCCCAGAACAAATTTATCTAGGGGTGTACTGCACATTTTGACCCCACAGCTTTTAAATGAATTCAAGCAAAGCAAAAGGAAAAAAATTGTGATTTTCGTTTTTTGGCAATTTTGTCATTTTAAAAACAGCATTTTTGTACAGCACACACATGAATTAAGATTTGCACCCCAAAATAGATACCCCTGTTTGTCCAGTGTTCAGAGACATACCCATTGTGGCCCTAATCTTATGTCTGGATGCACAAAGGGGCCCAAAATGTAAGGAGTAGTCGGTGGCTTTCAGAACTGAAATTTAGCATGAAGGGGATTTCGGCCCCATAGCACACTTGTAGAGCCCTTGAGCGGCCAAAACGACAGAGAACCCCTACAAATGACCCCATTTTGAAAACTAGACCCCTTAACGAATTCATCTAGTGGTGTACTGCGTATTTTTACCGCACAATTTTTGAATAAATCTAAGCAGTAGGAAAAATTTCAATTTTCATTATTTTGGCAGTTGTATCAATTTAATCGGACGTAAAAACACTATGGGCTGGTCGTTAAGGGGTTAAACCATCGGATGGTTGGCTCTGAGCCAGTCATATATGTATCTCATGGGCTAGAGATGTACCTTGAAGCTTCTAGGGCCCTAACAGGGCTTTCCCCACCATGTGCCATTTATAATACTAGTGTGGCAGGAGAGTGACTGCCACCTCTGTACACCTTATTTCTCTATCAAGGAGTACAGTCATTGCCTCTAGGGAGTACTTAGTCTGTCCTGGTATTGTGATGAAGGTAGGTACAACACATAGTGCCATGATAACCTTTGCTGAATTTTTAAGTAATTTATTTGAGAAGGGAATACTTGGCCAAGGAATGTTGGAAAACCCTATTCTAGATGCTCATGGTCTGCTTGTATCTTGTGCGCACTCTTCTCTGAACACACACCCTTAGGGCTAATTCACATGGACATATGTCTCCCAATGTGAAAAATACATGCGTAGTAAGCAGTGCTAAAAGCCCACTGATTTGTCTAGGGCTTCTCACACCAGCGTTTTTTATTCACGTCTGTGGAAAAAAAATTGCAACGTGTCCTATTTTGGTGCGGAATATGCACCTTATCTAGTTTTTGGGGATTTAACAGGCGTAGTAAATGTGCATATGAAAAATACGTGGGACACATACTCCCGTCTGAGTGAGCCCTTAATCTATGGGGGTTTGCCTTTGTTTCCGCAGGAGAAATCAGCTTGTCCAGGTCTGTCTGTTTCCTTCGGGGATGCTAGGATATTCTACATTAACACATCCTGTCCTCTAAAAAGGGTGTGGAGAATGGGAGTAACTACCCTGTTTCCCCAAAAATAAGAACTACCTACAAAATAAGCTCTACCATTATTTTTCAATGGGGCTTGAAATATAAGCCCTACCCTGAGATCTACCAAGCAAGTTTTTGTCTTTGGCCATAGTCTTAGAAGCTTCAATGTTCAATAGGCCTGTACGTTTACAGTATTCTGGGAGTACAGAGCTGTATTAGTGTTACTGACCAGTACATGAATGCCATGTATTACATAGAAGGCCAATGTCTACCTGAGCGAGAGCTATTGCTTGATGGCATCTCTCCCCTCTGGCTAAGTGGAGTAGGTATCCCATACGGACATGATAATCCTATGGGAAGATCCCTTATTATATTTATTTACTTATTTATTTATTCAGCTTTTCTTCTACTTACAATTCTCGGGGCAAAACTTTTACTCATGACCGTGTGTCAAGTCTGTACCAATGTAGAAGTAGAGGTAAGGAATACTATATGAAATATAATGTTCCCAAAACGTTTTAGCGGAGATCTGTAGTAGAATCATTCCTGTTTATTAAAGTAAACTATGCTATGGGGCTGAAAGGTAAGGAATTGGGGGTAACAGGGAGCTGCTCTTTATACTCACCAGGTTCCTCTTTTCCAGCACTGTGTCTCCGAGAAATCAGAACACGCGCAGCGTGACCCTTTTTAGAAGATAATGCGCATGTGCTCTCTCATTAAACTCTATACGAGAGCGCATGCTTACAGAGCCGTCTGCAGAGTCGTGCTGTCTGCTTCTCCGATTTCTCAGGGTTACAGCGCTGGAATGAGGGACCTGGAGAGTATAAAAACCACCCCCCCCCCCCTCTACAAGTTCCTCCCTCAGCTTTGAGCCCCATAATGTGGGTGCTGATATGTTCCCTTTAACTGGACCTTATCTTTCCCTTTTAGTTTCTGCCTGTTTATGTTCCCTCCGAGGAGGAGGAGGAGGATTATTTTTTATATGCAAACAATGTTCGGGATTACATGGCACAGTATGTAACCAAATCTATATAGGATTGTATTTCATTTTTTGAATTGATCAAAAATATGTATACAATAAAGCGTGTCTCCAAATTTTAAACATTTTGTAGGATATTTACTTAAACCAGCATTTTATACACCAGTCTAAGGCTTCCCTCACACAGCTGAAAAAGCAGCCAAGGATGCTGGGAAAAAAAAAAGCATGTGCCGTCCGGGTCCCGGCCACCGATCTCTACTTCGCCGCGGCTGGCTGTATAACATATCCAGTCGTGTGAGACCGGCCTTCGGTAGATCGCTACCTTTTTATCACGTGACCAGGGACAGCTCAACGAGACCACCGATCACTGCTCCAGGCTCTTGGTGACCTTTGTTAGCCGGGAGCACAGAGATTTAAAATTTACCGGGCTCCCTAGCTGCTGCGCATGTGTCTGGCATTTTAAGGCAGGTTCATGCGCAGAAGCCGGAGAAGGTCCACGGAGGAGGATCACATCGAGGTTCAAATACGGAGGCCTCCGGTAAGAAGTTTCATCTCCTCTCACCGATCAAAGAGGGGAGATTAAACTTCAACTTTTTCTTAACTTTTACATGATCGCCGTTATCCAACCGAGGATAAGGATCCCGTCGGGGGACATCGCCGGAGGCCTTAGGGAAATATTTTCACCTTCCCTTACGGATTGGATTCGTGACAGGAGGTGAAGCTGTAACTCTTTTACTTTTACATGATCGCCGTTATCCATTGGCTAATGGCAATCACGTGACTGGGGACCACGTACTGCGGCCCACCATGAAATCTCCAGGCTCTCAGCTATGTTTGGTAGCCAGGAGCAGGGATATCTTAAATTACTCAGGCAATCTGCGGCTCTTGCATCGGCCAACGTTGACGACGGGCGCGTGCGCAGAAGCTGAGGTGAGGTCCAAGGGTAAATCCGGGGGCCTTAGGTATGTAATTGCATCTCCCCTCACGAATATGAGCGAAGATTACATTTTACCATTTTTTAACTTTCTGTTGACTTTTAAGGGTGACTGGTGGTCGCGCCAACAGCAGGGAGTTGTCATGTCAAGCACTGAGCTCCCATGAACGGCGGAGTCGTAGTCATGCAATGAGACTAGTGCTACGTGACCAAGATCGCTGTATAGCCCTGCGACCTCACACTCTCGGGCCGGCTTCACACCACCGGTTTCCTATTGTTCAATCCGCAGTCGTCGTCCACACGGAGGATCTGCAGCAAATCACATGCATTGAAAGATACATACTACTGCTACTTCCTTCACACTCGCGGTCATCTGCATTACAGAATCTGCAGGAACGCAGGGTCGCCGGCTGGGGTAACAGCCAGATTCCGCTGTGGTATCCCGCATTCGGAATGTGAAGCGGTCGTGTGCAGCTGGCCTTACTGAAGACAATGTAGTTGCGATACAACTCACAAGTAGCTGCGACCAATATATTGCAAAAATCCAACCTCGGTGAGGTTTTAGCACTCTATAGGTTGTGGGAACTTGCGCGACCTCATTGATATATTTGAGAATGCAAGTTCACAGGGCTGCACAGCGATCTTTGGTCACATGACCCATGTCATGGCGAAAGACTCCATAGAGCTCCAGCCTTAGGGCTCATGTCCACGATTGTGTTCTCACCGCAGAGAGGCAGCGTTTTACGCATACCACCGTGGGCTCTTCGGCCAGATTCACACAGATGTATTTGCGTAGCATATTACGCATGAAAAATATACATGCTAAATACACGTCAGTAGAACCCGCTGATTGCAGCGAGTTCCTTCACATAAGTGTATTTTGCATGCGCATTTTGTCCAAAAAAAAAGCAGTCCCCTTTATTTTCTCGTGCATTTCTGCAGGGGAAGAACATGTATTATTCTAATTACACTAATTGCCCATTTCAATAAATGGCGGCATGGTTGCGTCTTCTTTTGCGCTTGCAAATGTGCTTGATTCATGCTAACAAAAGTACAGTAAGGGCCGCTTCACACAAACATATTTGTTTCAATGGGTGCCTTCAGAATTCTCTTTACAATATAGTTGCGTATAGGCTGCGGGTATATCCGCGACCACGGAGCACAATAGGCTCTATGCTGCGGATATCCGCGGTAAAATAGAACCTGCTGCGTTCTCTTTTCTGCTTCCATGGGTGGAAATTCTGCAGGAAATCCGGCAGCGGAATTTCCGCCCGTGTGCACGGGGCCTAAGGCTGCTCTAAGACGTGCGTTCAGAAAACACAGCTTAAAATCGTGGGTTTTTTACCTCAATTTTGAGCAGCACTTTTGAACGCATGGTAAAGCGGTTTTAATGCACCCCACAATTGTGATGGGTGGGGAGGTGCGTTAGAAAACGCAAATACAGGACAGATAGCGCTTAAAAATCACCGCTTCCGAGCTCACGTCTGAGTAATCGCATTCAAATCAATGGAAGCAGTATACCGCAATAAAAAGCGGTGTGTGTGTGTGATTTTCATCTAGTGCAGGAAACGCGTTAATAGGGCTAATTCATGTATGGAAATTAGTTTTGCAGCTGTATGCAGCATGATTTAGGTATGGGTAGGCGGTGAGAAAGGTAAGGGGGGGCCCTGAGCTGAACTTTTGCACCCGGGCCCTTGAGCCTTTAGGTACGCCCCTGACCCTAAGGGTGTTTCTCACCTCATCTTTCTGCGTTTTATATACAAAAATGACAGGAAAGGGTTGTGACCCGGCGGCCGTCGCAGGGAGAAGATGACCATCGCCACTGTATGCCACGGAAAGGGGTGAACGCGCGTGTGAACTGGCATTTCAAGCGCAACCCGATTACTGTAAACCTTGTTTATGCACAAATACGCTCCACTGCGACAATAGTCTTGGCGTGTACACTCGTCTGCCGAAGCCCTAGGGCCTCTTTCACACGGCGTGCTAAATTTAGCAGAAAAGCGGTCGCAGAAACCGCAATGATTTTTACGTGCATTTGCGCTCCCGATATTCCATTAGAGTCTAAGGGGGTAAGCAAATTCGCTCTCATATGCATAAAATTGCGCCGAGGGCTCCTTCACACGAATGTACTTTAGTCCCCTTATAGTTCTGATCCCAGGAATGCACAAAAATAAAGACTGAAAAACTGGTTGCTCATTAGTGCTTAAACCAGGTCAGTCATGAAGGAGTTAACTGCGGGCATTCACTGCTGGTCAGTGAGGTTACAGATGGAGGGTTGTTAGGTGAATTGCATGTAAATCTGCAATAGTTTGGGGGACTCCCAGCAGACAGAGGGGTTCTCCTCCAGCAAGCAGGCAGCACATGGTTAACTACCTAAGCCGGGTGCGGGTGAATGCAATGCTTGTATGAAAGAGGCCTAAAGCTGCGGGGGGGGGTTTTCTCCCCCCTTCCCCCATGCACAGATATACGTTGTCCTCGTGTGCAGGGGGGGGGGGGATGGAAGAGCCAGGAGCAGGAACTGAGCTCCCGCCCCCCCCTCTCTGCCTCCTCTCCGCCCCTCTGCACTATTTGCAATGGGGAGAGGTGGGGCAGGGGCGGGGCTAATTCTCGGAACTTAGCCCCGCCCTGCCTCTTCCCATTGCAAATAGTGCAGAGGGGCGGAGAGGGGGACGGGAGCTCAGTTCCTTCTCCTGGCTCTTCCATCCTCCCCCCCCCCCCCCTGCACATTACATAGAGAACGCCCACAAGTGACCCCATTTTGAAAACTAGACCCCAGAACAAATTTATCTAGGGGTGTACTGCACATTTTGACCCCACAGCTTTTAAATGAATTCAAGCAAAGCAAAAGGAAAAAAATTGTGATTTTCGTTTTTTGGCAATTTTGTCATTTTAAAAACAGCATTTTTGTACAGCACACACATGAATTAAGATTTGCACCCCAAAATAGATACCCCTGTTTGTCCAGTGTTCAGAGACATACCCATTGTGGCCCTAATCTTATGTCTGGATGCACAAAGGGGCCCAAAATGTAAGGAGTAGTCGGTGGCTTTCAGAACTGAAATTTAGCATGAAGGGGATTTCGGCCCCATAGCACACTTGTAGAGCCCTTGAGCGGCCAAAACGACAGAGAACCCCTACAAATGACCCCATTTTGAAAACTAGACCCCTTAACGAATTCATCTAGTGGTGTACTGCGTATTTTTACCGCACAATTTTTGAATAAATCTAAGCAGTAGGAAAAATTTCAATTTTCATTATTTTGGCAGTTGTATCAATTTAATCGGACGTAAAAACACTATGGGCTGGTCGTTAAGGGGTTAAACCATCGGATGGTTGGCTCTGAGCCAGTCATATATGTATCTCATGGGCTAGAGATGTACCTTGAAGCTTCTAGGGCCCTAACAGGGCTTTCCCCACCATGTGCCATTTATAATACTAGTGTGGCAGGAGAGTGACTGCCACCTCTGTACACCTTATTTCTCTATCAAGGAGTACAGTCATTGCCTCTAGGGAGTACTTAGTCTGTCCTGGTATTGTGATGAAGGTAGGTACAACACATAGTGCCATGATAACCTTTGCTGAATTTTTAAGTAATTTATTTGAGAAGGGAATACTTGGCCAAGGAATGTTGGAAAACCCTATTCTAGATGCTCATGGTCTGCTTGTATCTTGTGCGCACTCTTCTCTGAACACACACCCTTAGGGCTAATTCACATGGACATATGTCTCCCAATGTGAAAAATACATGCGTAGTAAGCAGTGCTAAAAGCCCACTGATTTGTCTAGGGCTTCTCACACCAGCGTTTTTTATTCACGTCTGTGGAAAAAAAATTGCAACGTGTCCTATTTTGGTGCGGAATATGCACCTTATCTAGTTTTTGGGGATTTAACAGGCGTAGTAAATGTGCATATGAAAAATACGTGGGACACATACTCCCGTCTGAGTGAGCCCTTAATCTATGGGGGTTTGCCTTTGTTTCCGCAGGAGAAATCAGCTTGTCCAGGTCTGTCTGTTTCCTTCGGGGATGCTAGGATATTCTACATTAACACATCCTGTCCTCTAAAAAGGGTGTGGAGAATGGGAGTAACTACCCTGTTTCCCCAAAAATAAGAACTACCTACAAAATAAGCTCTACCATTATTTTTCAATGGGGCTTGAAATATAAGCCCTACCCTGAGATCTACCAAGCAAGTTTTTGTCTTTGGCCATAGTCTTAGAAGCTTCAATGTTCAATAGGCCTGTACGTTTACAGTATTCTGGGAGTACAGAGCTGTATTAGTGTTACTGACCAGTACATGAATGCCATGTATTACATAGAAGGCCAATGTCTACCTGAGCGAGAGCTATTGCTTGATGGCATCTCTCCCCTCTGGCTAAGTGGAGTAGGTATCCCATACGGACATGATAATCCTATGGGAAGATCCCTTATTATATTTATTTACTTATTTATTTATTCAGCTTTTCTTCTACTTACAATTCTCGGGGCAAAACTTTTACTCATGACCGTGTGTCAAGTCTGTACCAATGTAGAAGTAGAGGTAAGGAATACTATATGAAATATAATGTTCCCAAAACGTTTTAGCGGAGATCTGTAGTAGAATCATTCCTGTTTATTAAAGTAAACTATGCTATGGGGCTGAAAGGTAAGGAATTGGGGGTAACAGGGAGCTGCTCTTTATACTCACCAGGTTCCTCTTTTCCAGCACTGTGTCTCCGAGAAATCAGAACACGCGCAGCGTGACCCTTTTTAGAAGATAATGCGCATGTGCTCTCTCATTAAACTCTATACGAGAGCGCATGCTTACAGAGCCGTCTGCAGAGTCGTGCTGTCTGCTTCTCCGATTTCTCAGGGTTACAGCGCTGGAATGAGGGACCTGGAGAGTATAAAAACCACCACCCCCCCCCCCCTCTACAAGTTCCTCCCTCAGCTTTGAGCCCCATAATGTGGGTGCTGATATGTTCCCTTTAACTGGACCTTATCTTTCCCTTTTAGTTTCTGCCTGTTTATGTTCCCTCCGAGGAGGAGGAGGAGGATTATTTTTTATATGCAAACAATGTTCGGGATTACATGGCACAGTATGTAACCAAATCTATATAGGATTGTATTTCATTTTTTGAATTGATCAAAAATATGTATACAATAAAGCGTGTCTCCAAATTTTAAACATTTTGTAGGATATTTACTTAAACCAGCATTTTATACACCAGTCTAAGGCTTCCCTCACACAGCTGAAAAAGCAGCCAAGGATGCTGGGAAAAAAAAAAGCATGTGCCGTCCGGGTCCCGGCCACCGATCTCTACTTCGCCGCGGCTGGCTGTATAACATATCCAGTCGTGTGAGACCGGCCTTCGGTAGATCGCTACCTTTTTATCACGTGACCAGGGACAGCTCAACGAGACCACCGATCACTGCTCCAGGCTCTTGGTGACCTTTGTTAGCCGGGAGCACAGAGATTTAAAATTTACCGGGCTCCCTAGCTGCTGCGCATGTGTCTGGCATTTTAAGGCAGGTTCATGCGCAGAAGCCGGAGAAGGTCCACGGAGGAGGATCACATCGAGGTTCAAATACGGAGGCCTCCGGTAAGAAGTTTCATCTCCTCTCACCGATCAAAGAGGGGAGATTAAACTTCAACTTTTTCTTAACTTTTACATGATCGCCGTTATCCAACCGAGGATAAGGATCCCGTCGGGGGACATCGCCGGAGGCCTTAGGGAAATATTTTCACCTTCCCTTACGGATTGGATTCGTGACAGGAGGTGAAGCTGTAACTCTTTTACTTTTACATGATCGCCGTTATCCATTGGCTAATGGCAATCACGTGACTGGGGACCACGTACTGCGGCCCACCATGAAATCTCCAGGCTCTCAGCTATGTTTGGTAGCCAGGAGCAGGGATATCTTAAATTACTCAGGCAATCTGCGGCTCTTGCATCGGCCAACGTTGACGACGGGCGCGTGCGCAGAAGCTGAGGTGAGGTCCAAGGGTAAATCCGGGGGCCTTAGGTATGTAATTGCATCTCCCCTCACGAATATGAGCGAAGATTACATTTTACCATTTTTTAACTTTCTGTTGACTTTTAAGGGTGACTGGTGGTCGCGCCAACAGCAGGGAGTTGTCATGTCAAGCACTGAGCTCCCATGAACGGCGGAGTCGTAGTCATGCAATGAGACTAGTGCTACGTGACCAAGATCGCTGTATAGCCCTGCGACCTCACACTCTCGGGCCGGCTTCACACCACCGGTTTCCTATTGTTCAATCCGCAGTCGTCGTCCACACGGAGGATCTGCAGCAAATCACATGCATTGAAAGATACATACTACTGCTACTTCCTTCACACTCGCGGTCATCTGCATTACAGAATCTGCAGGAACGCAGGGTCGCCGGCTGGGGTAACGGCCAGATTCCGCTGTGGTATCCCGCATTCGGAATGTGAAGCGGTCGTGTGCAGCTGGCCTTACTGAAGACAATGTAGTTGCGATACAACTCACAAGTAGCTGCGACCAATATATTGCAAAAATCCAACCTCGGTGAGGTTTTAGCACTCTATAGGTTGTGGGAACTTGCGCGACCTCATTGATATATTTGAGAATGCAAGTTCACAGGGCTGCACAGCGATCTTTGGTCACATGACCCATGTCATGGCGAAAGACTCCATAGAGCTCCAGCCTTAGGGCTCATGTCCACGATTGTGTTCTCACCGCAGAGAGGCAGCGTTTTACGCATACCACCGTGGGCTCTTCGGCCAGATTCACACAGATGTATTTGCGTAGCATATTACGCATGAAAAATATACATGCTAAATACACGTCAGTAGAACCCGCTGATTGCAGCGAGTTCCTTCACATAAGTGTATTTTGCATGCGCATTTTGTCCAAAAAAAAAGCAGTCCCCTTTATTTTCTCGTGCATTTCTGCAGGGGAAGAACATGTATTATTCTAATTACACTAATTGCCCATTTCAATAAATGGCGGCATGGTTGCGTCTTCTTTTGCGCTTGCAAATGTGCTTGATTCATGCTAACAAAAGTACAGTAAGGGCCGCTTCACACAAACATATTTGTTTCAATGGGTGCCTTCAGAATTCTCTTTACAATATAGTTGCGTATAGGCTGCGGGTATATCCGCGACCACGGAGCACAATAGGCTCTATGCTGCGGATATCCGCGGTAAAATAGAACCTGCTGCGTTCTCTTTTCTGCTTCCATGGGTGGAAATTCTGCAGGAAATCCGGCAGCGGAATTTCCGCCCGTGTGCACGGGGCCTAAGGCTGCTCTAAGACGTGCGTTCAGAAAACACAGCTTAAAATCGTGGGTTTTTTACCTCAATTTTGAGCAGCACTTTTGAACGCATGGTAAAGCGGTTTTAATGCACCCCACAATTGTGATGGGTGGGGAGGTGCGTTAGAAAACGCAAATACAGGACAGATAGCGCTTAAAAATCACCGCTTCCGAGCTCACGTCTGAGTAATCGCATTCAAATCAATGGAAGCAGTATACCGCAATAAAAAGCGGTGTGTGTGTGTGATTTTCATCTAGTGCAGGAAACGCGTTAATAGGGCTAATTCATGTATGGAAATTAGTTTTGCAGCTGTATGCAGCATGATTTAGGTATGGGTAGGCGGTGAGAAAGGTAAGGGGGGGCCCTGAGCTGAACTTTTGCACCCGGGCCCTTGAGCCTTTAGGTACGCCCCTGACCCTAAGGGTGTTTCTCACCTCATCTTTCTGCGTTTTATATACAAAAATGACAGGAAAGGGTTGTGACCCGGCGGCCGTCGCAGGGAGAAGATGACAATCGCCACTGTATGCCACGGAAAGGGGTGAACGCGCGTGTGAACTGGCATTTCAAGCGCAACCCGATTACTGTAAACCTTGTTTATGCACAAATACGCTCCACTGCGACAATAGTCTTGGCGTGTACACTCGTCTGCCGAAGCCCTAGGGCCTCTTTCACACGGCGTGCTAAATTTAGCAGAAAAGCGGTCGCAGAAACCGCAATGATTTTTACGTGCATTTGCGCTCCCGATATTCCATTAGAGTCTAAGGGGGTAAGCAAATTCGCTCTCATATGCATAAAATTGCGCCGAGGGCTCCTTCACACGAATGTACTTTAGTCCCCTTATAGTTCTGATCCCAGGAATGCACAAAAATAAAGACTGAAAAACTGGTTGCTCATTAGTGCTTAAACCAGGTCAGTCATGAAGGAGTTAACTGCGGGCATTCACTGCTGGTCAGTGAGGTTACAGATGGAGGGTTGTTAGGTGAATTGCATGTAAATCTGCAATAGTTTGGGGGACTCCCAGCAGACAGAGGGGTTCTCCTCCAGCAAGCAGGCAGCACATGGTTAACTACCTAAGCCGGGTGCGGGTGAATGCAATGCTTGTATGAAAGAGGCCTAAAGCTGCGGGGGGGGTTTTCTCCCCCCTTCCCCCATGCACAGATATACGTTGTCCTCGTGTGCAGGGGGGGGGGGATGGAAGAGCCAGGAGCAGGAACTGAGCTCCCGCCCCCCCCTCTCTGCCTCCTCTCCGCCCCTCTGCACTATTTGCAATGGGGAGAGGTGGGGCAGGGGCGGGGCTAATTCTCGGAACTTAGCCCCGCCCTGCCTCTTCCCATTGCAAATAGTGCAGAGGGGCGGAGAGGGGGACGGGAGCTCAGTTCCTTCTCCTGGCTCTTCCATCCTCCCCCCCCCCTGCACATTACATAGAGAACGCCCACAAGTGACCCCATTTTGAAAACTAGACCCCAGAACAAATTTATCTAGGGGTGTACTGCACATTTTGACCCCACAGCTTTTAAATGAATTCAAGCAAAGCAAAAGGAAAAAAATTGTGATTTTCGTTTTTGGCAATTTTGTCATTTTAAAAACAGCATTTTTGTACAGCACACACATGAATTAAGATTTGCACCCCAAAATAGATACCCCTGTTTGTCCAGTGTTCAGAGACATACCCATTGTGGCCCTAATCTTATGTCTGGATGCACAAAGGGGCCCAAAATGTAAGGAGTAGTCGGTGGCTTTCAGAACTGAAATTTAGCATGAAGGGGATTTCGGCCCCATAGCACACTTGTAGAGCCCTTGAGCGGCCAAAACGACAGAGAACCCCTACAAATGACCCCATTTTGAAAACTAGACCCCTTAACGAATTCATCTAGTGGTGTACTGCGTATTTTTACCGCACAATTTTTGAATAAATCTAAGCAGTAGGAAAAATTTCAATTTTCATTATTTTGGCAGTTGTATCAATTTAATCGGACGTAAAAACACTATGGGCTGGTCGTTAAGGGGTTAAACCATCGGATGGTTGGCTCTGAGCCAGTCATATATGTATCTCATGGGCTAGAGATGTACCTTGAAGCTTCTAGGGCCCTAACAGGGCTTTCCCCACCATGTGCCATTTATAATACTAGTGTGGCAGGAGAGTGACTGCCACCTCTGTACACCTTATTTCTCTATCAAGGAGTACAGTCATTGCCTCTAGGGAGTACTTAGTCTGTCCTGGTATTGTGATGAAGGTAGGTACAACACATAGTGCCATGATAACCTTTGCTGAATTTTTAAGTAATTTATTTGAGAAGGGAATACTTGGCCAAGGAATGTTGGAAAACCCTATTCTAGATGCTCATGGTCTGCTTGTATCTTGTGCGCACTCTTCTCTGAACACACACCCTTAGGGCTAATTCACATGGACATATGTCTCCCAATGTGAAAAATACATGCGTAGTAAGCAGTGCTAAAAGCCCACTGATTTGTCTAGGGCTTCTCACACCAGCGTTTTTTATTCACGTCTGTGGAAAAAAAATTGCAACGTGTCCTATTTTGGTGCGGAATATGCACCTTATCTAGTTTTTGGGGATTTAACAGGCGTAGTAAATGTGCATATGAAAAATACGTGGGACACATACTCCCGTCTGAGTGAGCCCTTAATCTATGGGGGTTTGCCTTTGTTTCCGCAGGAGAAATCAGCTTGTCCAGGTCTGTCTGTTTCCTTCGGGGATGCTAGGATATTCTACATTAACACATCCTGTCCTCTAAAAAGGGTGTGGAGAATGGGAGTAACTACCCTGTTTCCCCAAAAATAAGAACTACCTACAAAATAAGCTCTACCATTATTTTTCAATGGGGCTTGAAATATAAGCCCTACCCTGAGATCTACCAAGCAAGTTTTTGTCTTTGGCCATAGTCTTAGAAGCTTCAATGTTCAATAGGCCTGTACGTTTACAGTATTCTGGGAGTACAGAGCTGTATTAGTGTTACTGACCAGTACATGAATGCCATGTATTACATAGAAGGCCAATGTCTACCTGAGCGAGAGCTATTGCTTGATGGCATCTCTCCCCTCTGGCTAAGTGGAGTAGGTATCCCATACGGACATGATAATCCTATGGGAAGATCCCTTATTATATTTATTTACTTATTTATTTATTCAGCTTTTCTTCTACTTACAATTCTCGGGGCAAAACTTTTACTCATGACCGTGTGTCAAGTCTGTACCAATGTAGAAGTAGAGGTAAGGAATACTATATGAAATATAATGTTCCCAAAACGTTTTAGCGGAGATCTGTAGTAGAATCATTCCTGTTTATTAAAGTAAACTATGCTATGGGGCTGAAAGGTAAGGAATTGGGGGTAACAGGGAGCTGCTCTTTATACTCACCAGGTTCCTCTTTTCCAGCACTGTGTCTCCGAGAAATCAGAACACGCGCAGCGTGACCCTTTTTAGAAGATAATGCGCATGTGCTCTCTCATTAAACTCTATACGAGAGCGCATGCTTACAGAGCCGTCTGCAGAGTCGTGCTGTCTGCTTCTCCGATTTCTCAGGGTTACAGCGCTGGAATGAGGGACCTGGAGAGTATAAAAACCACCCCCCCCCCCCCCCTCTACAAGTTCCTCCCTCAGCTTTGAGCCCCATAATGTGGGTGCTGATATGTTCCCTTTAACTGGACCTTATCTTTCCCTTTTAGTTTCTGCCTGTTTATGTTCCCTCCGAGGAGGAGGAGGAGGATTATTTTTTATATGCAAACAATGTTCGGGATTACATGGCACAGTATGTAACCAAATCTATATAGGATTGTATTTCATTTTTTGAATTGATCAAAAATATGTATACAATAAAGCGTGTCTCCAAATTTTAAACATTTTGTAGGATATTTACTTAAACCAGCATTTTATACACCAGTCTAAGGCTTCCCTCACACAGCTGAAAAAGCAGCCAAGGATGCTGGGAAAAAAAAAAGCATGTGCCGTCCGGGTCCCGGCCACCGATCTCTACTTCGCCGCGGCTGGCTGTATAACATATCCAGTCGTGTGAGACCGGCCTTCGGTAGATCGCTACCTTTTTATCACGTGACCAGGGACAGCTCAACGAGACCACCGATCACTGCTCCAGGCTCTTGGTGACCTTTGTTAGCCGGGAGCACAGAGATTTAAAATTTACCGGGCTCCCTAGCTGCTGCGCATGTGTCTGGCATTTTAAGGCAGGTTCATGCGCAGAAGCCGGAGAAGGTCCACGGAGGAGGATCACATCGAGGTTCAAATACGGAGGCCTCCGGTAAGAAGTTTCATCTCCTCTCACCGATCAAAGAGGGGAGATTAAACTTCAACTTTTTCTTAACTTTTACATGATCGCCGTTATCCAACCGAGGATAAGGATCCCGTCGGGGGACATCGCCGGAGGCCTTAGGGAAATATTTTCACCTTCCCTTACGGATTGGATTCGTGACAGGAGGTGAAGCTGTAACTCTTTTACTTTTACATGATCGCCGTTATCCATTGGCTAATGGCAATCACGTGACTGGGGACCACGTACTGCGGCCCACCATGAAATCTCCAGGCTCTCAGCTATGTTTGGTAGCCAGGAGCAGGGATATCTTAAATTACTCAGGCAATCTGCGGCTCTTGCATCGGCCAACGTTGACGACGGGCGCGTGCGCAGAAGCTGAGGTGAGGTCCAAGGGTAAATCCGGGGGCCTTAGGTATGTAATTGCATCTCCCCTCACGAATATGAGCGAAGATTACATTTTACCATTTTTTAACTTTCTGTTGACTTTTAAGGGTGACTGGTGGTCGCGCCAACAGCAGGGAGTTGTCATGTCAAGCACTGAGCTCCCATGAACGGCGGAGTCGTAGTCATGCAATGAGACTAGTGCTACGTGACCAAGATCGCTGTATAGCCCTGCGACCTCACACTCTCGGGCCGGCTTCACACCACCGGTTTCCTATTGTTCAATCCGCAGTCGTCGTCCACACGGAGGATCTGCAGCAAATCACATGCATTGAAAGATACATACTACTGCTACTTCCTTCACACTCGCGGTCATCTGCATTACAGAATCTGCAGGAACGCAGGGTCGCCGGCTGGGGTAACGGCCAGATTCCGCTGTGGTATCCCGCATTCGGAATGTGAAGCGGTCGTGTGCAGCTGGCCTTACTGAAGACAATGTAGTTGCGATACAACTCACAAGTAGCTGCGACCAATATATTGCAAAAATCCAACCTCGGTGAGGTTTTAGCACTCTATAGGTTGTGGGAACTTGCGCGACCCCATTGATATATTTGAGAATGCAAGTTCACAGGGCTGCACAGCGATCTTTGGTCACATGACCCATGTCATGGCGAAAGACTCCATAGAGCTCCAGCCTTAGGGCTCCTGTCCACGATTGTGTTCTCACCGCAGAGAGGCAGCGTTTTACGCATACCACCGTGGGCTCTTCGGCCAGATTCACACAGATGTATTTGCGTAGCATATTACGCATGAAAAATATACATGCTAAATACACGTCAGTAGAACCCGCTGATTGCAGCGAGTTCCTTCACATAAGTGTATTTTGCATGCGCATTTTGTCCAAAAAAAAAGCAGTCCCCTTTATTTTCTCGTGCATTTCTGCAGGGGAAGAACATGTATTATTCTAATTACACTAATTGCCCATTTCAATAAATGGCGGCATGGTTGCGTCTTCTTTTGCGCTTGCAAATGTGCTTGATTCATGCTAACAAAAGTACAGTAAGGGCCGCTTCACACAAACATATTTGTTTCAATGGGTGCCTTCAGAATTCTCTTTACAATATAGTTGCGTATAGGCTGCGGGTATATCCGCGACCACGGAGCACAATAGGCTCTATGCTGCGGATATCCGCGGTAAAATAGAACCTGCTGCGTTCTCTTTTCTGCTTCCATGGGTGGAAATTCTGCAGGAAATCCGGCAGCGGAATTTCCGCCCGTGTGCACGGGGCCTAAGGCTGCTCTAAGACGTGCGTTCAGAAAACACAGCTTAAAATCGTGGGTTTTTTACCTCAATTTTGAGCAGCACTTTTGAACGCATGGTAAAGCGGTTTTAATGCACCCCACAATTGTGATGGGTGGGGAGGTGCGTTAGAAAACGCAAATACAGGACAGATAGCGCTTAAAAATCACCGCTTCCGAGCTCACGTCTGAGTAATCGCATTCAAATCAATGGAAGCAGTATACCGCAATAAAAAGCGGTGTGTGTGTGTGATTTTCATCTAGTGCAGGAAACGCGTTAATAGGGCTAATTCATGTATGGAAATTAGTTTTGCAGCTGTATGCAGCATGATTTAGGTATGGGTAGGCGGTGAGAAAGGTAAGGGGGGGCCCTGAGCTGAACTTTTGCACCCGGGCCCTTGAGCCTTTAGGTACGCCCCTGACCCTAAGGGTGTTTCTCACCTCATCTTTCTGCGTTTTATATACAAAAATGACAGGAAAGGGTTGTGACCCGGCGGCCGTCGCAGGGAGAAGATGACCATCGCCACTGTATGCCACGGAAAGGGGTGAACGCGCGTGTGAACTGGCATTTCAAGCGCAACCCGATTACTGTAAACCTTGTTTATGCACAAATACGCTCCACTGCGACAATAGTCTTGGCGTGTACACTCGTCTGCCGAAGCCCTAGGGCCTCTTTCACACGGCGTGCTAAATTTAGCAGAAAAGCGGTCGCAGAAACCGCAATGATTTTTACGTGCATTTGCGCTCCCGATATTCCATTAGAGTCTAAGGGGGTAAGCAAATTCGCTCTCATATGCATAAAATTGCGCCGAGGGCTCCTTCACACGAATGTACTTTAGTCCCCTTATAGTTCTGATCCCAGGAATGCACAAAAATAAAGACTGAAAAACTGGTTGCTCATTAGTGCTTAAACCAGGTCAGTCATGAAGGAGTTAACTGCGGGCATTCACTGCTGGTCAGTGAGGTTACAGATGGAGGGTTGTTAGGTGAATTGCATGTAAATCTGCAATAGTTTGGGGGACTCCCAGCAGACAGAGGGGTTCTCCTCCAGCAAGCAGGCAGCACATGGTTAACTACCTAAGCCGGGTGCGGGTGAATGCAACGCTTGTATGAAAGAGGCCTAAAGCTGCGGGGGGTTTTTTCTCCCCCCTTCCCCCATGCACAGATATACGTTGTCCTCGTGTGCAGGGGGGGGGGGGGGGGATGGAAGAGCCAGGAGCAGGAACTGAGCTCCCGCCCCCCCTCTCTGCCTCCTCTCCACCCCTCTGCACTATTTGCAATGGGGAGAGGTGGGACAGGGGCGGGGCTAATTCTCGGAACTTAGCCCCGCCCTGCCTCTTCCCATTGCAAATAGTGCAGAGGGGCGGAGAGGGGGACGGGAGCTCAGTTCCTTCTCCTGGCTCTTCCATCCTCCCCCCCCCCCCCCCCTGCACATTACATAGAGAACGCCCACAAGTGACCCCATTTTGAAAACTAGACCCCAGAACAAATTTATCTAGGGGTGTACTGCACATTTTGACCCCACAGCTTTTAAATGAATTCAAGCAAAGCAAAAGGAAAAAAATTGTGATTTTCGTTTTTTGGCAATTTTGTTATTTTAAAAACAGCATTTTTGTACAGCACACACATGAATTAAGATTTGCACCCCAAAATAGATACCCCTGTTTGTCCAGTGTTCAGAGACATACCCATTGTGGCCCTAATCTTATGTCTGGATGCACAAAGGGGCCCAAAATGTAAGGAGTAGTCGGTGGCTTTCAGAACTGAAATTTAGCATGAAGGGGATTTCGGCCCCATAGCACACTTGTAGAGCCCTTGAGCGGCCAAAACGACAGAGAACCCCTACAAATGACCCCATTTTGAAAACTAGACCCCTTAACGAATTCATCTAGTGGTGTACTGCGTATTTTTACCGCACAATTTTTGAATAAATCTAAGCAGTAGGAAAAATTTCAATTTTCATTATTTTGGCAGTTGTATCAATTTAATCGGACGTAAAAACACTATGGGCTGGTCGTTAAGGGGTTAAACCATCGGATGGTTGGCTCTGAGCCAGTCATATATGTATCTCATGGGCTAGAGATGTACCTTGAAGCTTCTAGGGCCCTAACAGGGCTTTCCCCACCATGTGCCATTTATAATACTAGTGTGGCAGGAGAGTGACTGCCACCTCTGTACACCTTATTTCTCTATCAAGGAGTACAGTCATTGCCTCTAGGGAGTACTTAGTCTGTCCTGGTATTGTGATGAAGGTAGGTACAACACATAGTGCCATGATAACCTTTGCTGAATTTTTAAGTAATTTATTTGAGAAGGGAATACTTGGCCAAGGAATGTTGGAAAACCCTATTCTAGATGCTCATGGTCTGCTTGTATCTTGTGCGCACTCTTCTCTGAACACACACCCTTAGGGCTAATTCACATGGACATATGTCTCCCAATGTGAAAAATACATGCGTAGTAAGCAGTGCTAAAAGCCCACTGATTTGTCTAGGGCTTCTCACACCAGCGTTTTTTATTCACGTCTGTGGAAAAAAAATTGCAACGTGTCCTATTTTGGTGCGGAATATGCACCTTATCTAGTTTTTGGGGATTTAACAGGCGTAGTAAATGTGCATATGAAAAATACGTGGGACACATACTCCCGTCTGAGTGAGCCCTTAATCTATGGGGGTTTGCCTTTGTTTCCGCAGGAGAAATCAGCTTGTCCAGGCCTGTCTGTTTCCTTCGGGGATGCTAGGATATTCTAGGATATATATATATTTATGCATATGCATATAGTCGCTTATAAATTATATTGGAAAATTTTAATTTTTGATTATACAAGGTATTACTTTTATTTGCTGAGATTGAAATACCCTTCTAAGCCTTCAGTCACAGATGTAAAAGAATTTGGCGGAAATAACAGTGACAACGAACATAGTGGCGGACATAATAGGTAACGCCACCACCACAGCGGGGAAAATATCTATATTATACTATCACATACAGGACACGATCAATACATGCAACCCGATACCAACAAAAGCAAAATGGTGGATCATGTGAGCGGGAACCGCATACAGCGGCTCCCGGTGACAGCTCCCTGCTCTCGGCTACTCATTCTAGTCGAGAGCAGGGAATTTTTAAATTTCCCGGGCCTCCCGGCTCTCTGTGCGTGCGCGTGACGTAATGCGTCTGGCGCGCACGCGCAGACGCCGGCGGCAGTGCCGGGGAGAAGACAGAAGGATCCGGACGCTGCGGAGGACCGGAGGTGAGTACTCTCAGCTCCCCTTACGGATCCGATCCGTAAGGGGAGCTGAAACTTTAATTGCTTTTAACTTTCCATTGAGTTTAACGCGATCGCGTGATCGGGGGTGGGGTCCCGCGGCCCGGGATGACAGCTCCATGCTGTCCAATCACAGCAATCTATTGCTGGAGGAGAGTTCTCAAACCTCGCTTACAGCAATAGATCATTTGTCAGTGCAGGGGAAGCCCGGGCCGCTGCCCATTCATTTCAATGGGTGACACAGGGCTGAAAACGTCCCAAAATAGAACATGCAACGCTGTTAAAGCGCAGCGTTGAAGACACAGCGTTTTTAGCCTTGTGTGAGCAGCCCCATTGAAATGTATGGGTGCGTTGTACAGCGTTTAGCGCAGCACTAAAAACTGTACAAAAACACCTGTGTGAGGGAGGTCCAAGGGTCCTTTTACACAAAACGAGTGTCAGGCAAACAATGCCCGACATTCATCCCTGTGGTGCTCGCTCTGCACAGGAGCGAGCATTGCTGGATCGCTGACAGCGCAGCCAGCAGGGAGGCGGGGCAGCTGGAGGAGAGTTCTGCTCACCTCCATTCACTGTAAGCAGCAGACGTTCAGTACTGGACGGCTGCTGCTTACACCGAGAAATGTGTTTGGATTTTAAGCTGCTTAAAAGTGAACAACTGGACGATTCTGATCCAGTCGTTCAGTTTCTGCATGTTTTTACATGGGACAATTATCGTTCAAAACCCCGCGGGAGAACACAAGCTACTTACTATTGACATCGTGTGACATTAGGCCCGTCTGTTGGTCGAACTCAGATCTTAGGAACGAAAATGTCCAAGTCACCTAAAAATATGTATGGAATTAGTCTAACGAGTTCTGGATGTGTTCCTTTCCTGCGCAATTACGCAGCGTATCACGCACCTCCTGGCATATCACATGTATATTTGTGCATCCCCATTGACTTCTATGGGGACTTTTGGTGTGCAAAAGTGCCGCAAAATAGAGTATGCTGCATATTTTTTTTTGCATGAAATGTAAAGATGCGCACTTGTGAACGAACCCGTTCATTAGGGCTCTATTCGCTGCATAAATGCGCACACAAACACACCGATGTGAAGCCAGGCTTAAGAGTTCCTTCACATGGACATTTACACGCGTGTGTTAGCATGCGCAAACTTTCTGAGCACAATATGCAGAGAATAAAACCCATTGATTTCAACGGATTGGTTTTCGTTTCCTTTTTTTGCCCAAATGCGAAAAAACCGCTGCATGCTCTACTTTTGTGTGCATTTAAAGTCTGTTAAAAAGAAAGCATAGGTTAGTTTTTAAAAAGCACATTGCACTTACCTGCATCAGCGTTCTGCAGCTTCTTCTATTCTTCTTTTAAAGATGGCGCCGCTGGTCTTCTCCCACGGTGGACCGCGGGTCTTCTCCCATGGTGCACCGTGGATTTTCTTCTCCTTCCTTGCGTTCCATTGCCGATTCCAGCCTCCTGATTGGCTGGAATCGGCACACGTGACGGGGCGGAGCTACGATGACGACGCGGTGAGCAGCTCTCCGGCACGAGCGGCCCCATTCACCAGGCAGAAGACCGCACAGCGCAAGCGCGTCTAAAAAAGCAAGAAGCCAGCGAAATTAGACGGAGCCATGGAGACGGGGACGCCAGCAACGGAGCAGGTAAGTGAATAACTTCTGTATGGCTCATATTTAACCCCTTAGTGACCAAGCCTGTTTGCGCCTTAATGACCAGGCCAAATTTGGCAAATCTGACATGTGTCACTTTAACATGGAAAAACACCAGAAAGGTTTTGCATATCCAAGCGATTCTGACATTGTTTTTTCGCCACATGTTGTGCTTCATTTAGGCGGAAAAAATAGACCGATAGAAATTGTGTTTATTTATTAAAAGCGCCACAATTGGGAAAATTTTGAAAAAAATCGTCATTTTTTCACATTTCCAACTGCAATATCTTAAATATGTGCAAACATAATATAGAAATTTTTGCTAAGATTTATATTTCCACCCGTTTACTTTATTTTGGGCGCACATTGGAAAAACTTTCGTTTTTTTTTAACTATTTAGGAGACGTACAAATTTAACATTACTTTTTAGCATTTTGAGGAACACTTTGTTTTTCTATACCAAGCCGAGATTGGAAAGGCTCATGAGTGTCAGAATAATAGATACCCCCCCAAATGACCTCATTTTAAAAACTACACCCCTTAATGTATTCACTGAGGGGTGTCATGAGTATTTTGACCCCACAGTTTTTTTTCAGGAATTAATTCAATTTAGAGGAGAAAAAGTAAAATTTCATATTTTTGCAAATCTGTTATTTTAAAGACATATTTTTTTCCTATAGTTTACATGAAAATCAGGATTTACACCCCAAAATGGATACCCCTATTTCTCCCGTGTTCAGAAATATACCCATTGTGGCCCTATTGTTATATCTGAGTCCACAACGGGGCCCAAAATGAAAGGAGTAGTCAGTGTCTTTCAAAACAGAAATTTTGCTTGAAGTCCTTTTAGGCCCCATAGCACACATGTAGAGTTCTTGAGCGCCCAAAACAATAGAAACCCCCCACAAATGACCCCATTTTGAAAACTAGACCCCTTAAGGAATTTATCTAGGGGTGTACTGCATATTTTGACCCCACAGTTTTTGAATGAATTCAAACCAAGCAAAAGGAAAAAATTGTGATTTTCGTTTTTTCGGCAATTCTGTCATTTTAAAAACAGCTTTTTTTGTACAGCACACATATGAAGGAAGACTTGCACCCAAAAATGGATACCCGTTTGTCCCGTGTTCAGAGACATACCCATTGTGGCCCTAATCTTATGTCTGGATACACAACGGGGCCCAAAATAAAAGGAGTAATCGGTGGCTTTCAGAACATAGATTTTGCTTGAAGTCCTTTTAGGCCCCATTGCCCACTTGTAGAGTTCTTGAGCGCCCAAAACCATATAGAACCCCCACAAATGACCCCATTTTAAAAACTAGACCCCTTAACGAATTTATCTAGGGATGTACTGCATATTTTGACCCCACAGTTTTTGAATAAATTCAAGCAAAGCAAAAGGAAAAAAATAGGATTTTCATTTTTTGGGCTATTGTGTCAATTTAAAAACAGGTTTTTTTGTACAGCACACATATAAATGAAGGCTTTCACCCCAAAATCGATACCCCTGTTTGTCCCGTGTTCAGAAACATACCCATTGTGGCCCTAATAGACTTACAGGACCCATGGCTAGGCCTACAATGAAAGGAATACCCGTTGGATTTCAGGGTACCACTGAATAAATTTCAGGCCCCATTGCCCACTTATAGAGCCATTGAGCGGCCAAAACTATAAAGAACCCCCTCAAATGACTAGTGGGTTTTCATGAGGGAAATGTGGCGACCTGGGGTTACATGCAGGGAGTGTGGTGACGGTACGGTTACATGCAGGGAGTGTGGAGACGGTGGGGTTACATGCTGGGAGTGTGGTGGCGGTACGGTTACATAAGGGCGGTGTGGTGATGGTGGGGTTACATGCGGGGAGTGTGGTGACGGTGTGGTTACATGCTGGGGAGTGTATTGACGGTGCGTTTACATGCGGGGAGTGCACAGTGGGAGCTGGCTGGGGCTCACAGCAATCTATGCTGACCGTGGCATGTAAAGGGTTTATAGAGGGAGCTGGCTGGGACTGACAGCAATCTATGCTGACTGTGGCATGTAAAGGGTTCGCAGAGGGAGCTGGCTGGGACTGACAGCAATCTATGCTGACTGGGCATGTAAAAGGTTTACAGAGGGAGCTGGCTGGGACTGACAGCCATCTATGCTGACCGCGGCATGTGAAGGGAGCACAGAGGGAGCTGGCTGGGACTGACAGCAATCTACGCTGATCGCGACATGTAAAGGGTTCGCAGAGGGAGCTGGCTGGGACTGACAGCAATCTACGCTGATCGCGACATGTAAAGGGTTCACAGTGGGAGCTGGCTGGGATTGAAAGCAATAAATGCTGACCACGGCATGTAAAGGGTTTACAGAGGGAGCTAGCTGGGGCTGACAGCAATCTATGCTGACCGTGGCATGTAAAAGGTTTACAGAGGGAGCTGGCTGGGGCTGACAGCAATCTATGCTGACCGCGGCATATAAAGGGAGCACAGTGGGAGCTGGCTTGGGCTGACAGCAATCTATGCTGACCGTGGAATGTAAAGGGTTCACAGTGGGAGCTGGTTGGGACTGACAGCAATCTATGCTGACCGTGGAATGTAAAGGGTACAATAGTGTCGCATCTGTAAGAAGTCCCCGCGCTGCACGCAGATGGCGCAGAGCGGTGCAGTTGGGGCCGCGCCATGTCCGCTAGGTGCTGTTGGAGAACCCCCACAAATGACCCTGTTTAAAAAAACTAGACCCCTTAACGAATTCCTCTAGGGCTGTGCTGCGTATTTTGACCCACAGTATTTGAATGAATCTGAGCAAAGCAGAAGGAAAAAAGTTAAAGTTGTACTACCTCTAGCTTGGATACAAAATGTGAAACAGACCCTGTTGTATCGCCTCTAGCTTGGCTACAAGACGTGATATGGGTGGGCAAGCTGCCACTTGGGATGCATTATGCATTGACACTTGGGGGTCAGGATAACAGCATGCTGACAATAGAGGGCAATGTATAGCTTTATGTCTTTGGTGATGTTAAATTCATTCTCTGTGGCTGATTTTACACAAGTGAGCACTATATCAGCCCGAGAAACTCAAACCAATATCTCGCATGGCAAATATGCGAGTGTGTCTGCCAGTGCAGTGCGCCTTGTAAGAACAATGCATTGCGATGTGTGTATGTGTGTAAAATATATACACATACATACACACATACATATACAAACACAAACACACACCGCTGTAGGAGCAACTGTAAGAAACAAAATAAATGGTGGGAATATGGCGGCCGCCTGATCTTTTACGCACATAGTATTCATAGGGGAGGTCCTATATTTTCTCGGTCAAGTATTAACGGGAGAGAATACTGCTGGTGAAAACGAAACCACAGAAATCTTAGGCTTAGTTTTGTCCCAATATACGGCCGTGACAATCACCAGCGATGCTTTTTTTTTAGAGGATTAAATCGCATCGCTGCCGCGCACATTAAAAACCGCATGTTTTTGTTTAACGCGCAAGTCGGTAGGACTTTCCAATGTTAACATGCAGCGCATATTTTTCGCCTTGTGATGCGATAAAACGCAGCCTCCATAGGATTACATGGGAGATTTTAAAAAACGCACTGCGCAGAAGGACACAGCAGGCTGTGATTTTCTCTCTCAACATCACATCAGTGAAAACCTTGCTGAAGGGAAGGGAACCGTTGGGAATCATTGGCTGCGAAATCTGCTTTTTTTTCAATAACCAACGCATCGGTTAAAAATGGCGCGATTTTACCCGCCGGTTTGAAACCACCCTAGAGAAAAATAGGGCAAAAAGATGGAGAACTGGGAGGTGACCCGCTAATCTCTATGGTGCTGTAAGTTTGGGTAAATCCAATAGGTGGTGCAGCACGTTTCTGTAAAACCAACAGAGGGCGCTGCAATGTTACTGTAGAAACCAATGGACAGCATGGCAGGTAGCTATACATAAACTATACAAAATGTGATTGGTTGCTGCTGCTGCCGCCATTTTTTTAAAAGGTACGCTCAGTTCTTTCATAGAGAACAAGAAGGTAGGTACTTACAATTCAGGTAGGTAGGTTCAGTTTGGGCCTGGGAGAGACTCCAGTGGAGACTGACGGAAAAATGGCTGCTTACAACCTGTGGTCCTTGTTTCGGGTGCGCGTGTCACCATCGATCTAATGCATCTTACTGCATAGATATATATCTAGCTATAAAAATAGATAGTTATATATCAATATAGATATTTCTAAAAATATCTAGCTTTACGTATAAATTTAAACTTCTATAGTTATGGTTTTGTAAGGCTGAAAACAGACATACAGAATTTGTATTATTATCAGCATTATTCTTATAATTGCCATTGATGTTATTCCAGGGTCAGGTAATACACTGCATGAGGCTTTGACCAATTTTTACTATTTTAGGTAAAAAGCTGCATTGACTGCACTTCTGCATTTAGTGCGATATGGTAGGACTGCAAGCAAAGCCTGAGACAAGATCTTGGTGCGCCCCATGACAATACATATCAGGTAGGTATCCTGCCCTAGAGGTATGAAGGCACCATACAGCAGCACTCATCTGTAATCCAACCTGCAGGGACATTGTGTGCTGCTGTAATGCCCCAAAGTTACTGTAAGATTCTATTGCTTTACTGGTTTTTGCTTTTTTTGGTGTTTTTTATCTTTCATCCCAGTGCTACAAAGACCGAGGACAGAAAGCTCTGGCACTGAAATACTGTGATGAGGCTTCAGCCATGCCACCGGTTACTAAAGAGGTGAGGACTGTCAGTAGTAACGTGGTAACACAATTCAACTGTTATTTCAGCCATTAATTTACTGACCTACTCCACTGCTTACTGTATTGATTCTCTAGAATAGAGCCTCCATAGCCGCCTGTTCCCCATCTTCTATACTAGAAGCTAGAAGTGGTACAACGCAGTACTAGAGTCCCCTTGCCTGTCCTTATCTTATCTTTTATCCAAGCTACAAGGCGTACAACAGGGTACTAGAGCCTCCATTCCCATCTGTATAACCTCTTGTATCCAAGCTAGAAGTGGTACAACAGGACACCAGAGCCTCCTTGCCCACGTTTCATGTTTTGTCACCAGCTGCTTCCTTTGGGTAAGTGAGAATAGTGAGAATTTTGGCCCATGTGAAAGTGCAATTACTGTATGCTAAACTGTTCATTTTCATTACCTTCTATGACATTTATGGAAATGACACGGCACAGATTATTGTTAGGGGTTCCATCACACTCCCCTTCTGTAGCCGCACCGCCTCCACGCTCCCCTCATGTAAGCCCACTTTCCTAGTGTAACCGTATTGTCACCACACCCCCCTTATGTAACCATACCGTCTTCACACTCCCCGCATGTAACCATACCACGGTTCGAAAAGTGTCATAATAGAGCCTTAAAGGGGTTCTGTCATTAAAAACAAAAAAATATACTGTATACTTACCTATTGCTCCCCAGGGAGCCTGCTTACCTCTTCTTCTTATCCCAAATCTTCTCCTGGAGCCGCTTGTCACTTCGGTCACGTGACCTCCAGCAACCCGATTTTCCTCCATCCGGTCAAAAAGTGTACATTGCGCTACCTTCCGCTTCCTTCACTAGTGACGTATGCGTACATTGCCTTGTCAGGAAGCACGGAATGAAAGCAGCCGTGCGAGACAATGGCGCGACTGCGCACCCCGCACACGACTGCGCATGCAGCTATCCTGGAGATAGCTATAGTCTATGGAATATACACGGGCTTTAGCCTTGGCAGTCGTCGTCTTTAAAATCTATGTATAGCTACCTCCCATGCTGTCCATTGGTTTCTACAGTAACATTGCAGCGCCCTCTATTGGTTTTACAGAAACGTGCTGCACCTATGCTCCCTTTAATAAATGATCCCCAAATAGGGGACGTATCAGATGCAACACGCTCAGGCAGCACTCCGGGCGCACCCACAATGCTCTGAGGGAGCTGGAAGACCTTTGCATAGCCCCACCCAACGCTTTCTCAACCGCGCCCTCCCCCCTCCCCCTCACATCCTCCTCAGTCCTTCCTCTTGCACCGTGCTCACGCATCCTAGGCTTGCAGAGCCTGCAGGACTCGTCACCTCCCTACGCAGGATGGTTAAGCAGACGATGACACTAGAAGCAAGCACTAGTTTGCCTCTGAAGGTGCGTCTGTCGGTCGTTTTGAGAGATCTCTTTTGGTGGACGCTCGGATCCGTAAGGGGAGCTGAAACTTTAATTGTTTTTAACTTTCCATTGAGTTTAACGCGATCGCGTGACCGGGGGTGGGGTCCCGCGGCCCGGGATGACAGCTCCATGCTGTCGGCTACCTCCGGTAACCGGCAGCATGGAGCTATCACGTCCTGAGCCTGCAGGGCTGTCATTCCTAGAGGATGCATAAAACTACGTCCTCTAGGAATAAAGCCCAGCCGGCCAGGACGTAGAATCCCGATGGGGCCGTCGTTAAGGGGTTAAAGAGCCGATTCCATGGGAAAAACGCATTTTCCGTCAGCTCTGTACAGGTAAGCGGAAACATTTGTCCATTTTCATCAACAAATATTTAATTGATTTTCTAAATTATTGATTTGACAAAGTACATAAAATGCAAATCACAATAATAAAGTATATAATAAAACAAAAGAACTGTTGTGATGAGTCTATGGATGAACCTCGCCTTGTTTCTCAGTGGTAACGCGTCTAAATCATATTCCACATTATTTGAAAGATGCAAAATTGGCCAATCGTTACATTTCGTATTATTCGGTTTGCATAATTTAATTCTTAACCCCTTAGTGACCAGCCCATAGTGTTTTTACGTCCTGCCCAAGTGGGCCTTAATCCCTGAGGACGTAAAAACATGTGTCTGGGTGGATGACAGTGATCATGTAAAGTTAAAAAAAAAAGTGTGAAAAAGTAAAAAAAAAGTTTAAAAAGTTTTTAAAAAGTTTAAAAAGGGGGGGGGGCGGAGCTACCTGATGCCGGAGTAAGTCGCTTCTGAGACGCGCTCCGGCGGCCGCGGCTTCTTTAAGGCTCCACAAGCTATCACAGCGGCACAGAGAGACGTCATGGGGCGCAAGAGAGCCCAGAACACCTCGGGGCGCACTCCGGAACGCAGTGCAGGCAGTTTGGAGCCGTTCCTGAGACCGCAAGCAGAGGCGGCCGGTGAGCGGGGAAAAATCAAGATGGCGCCGACGGGAGGTCCGGCGCGACCTAGCAGCAACGTGCAGAAGGAGAGAGCCGCTGAGACGGACGACTCGGACGATAGCGCAAGCTGCCAGTCCAGGGAGCCCAGATCCACAAACTGCTCACAGTCGCAGGGAGGATCGCAAAGCAGGTCAGATAAAATCCACCCTGACACGGCAACACCACAGGCCGAGCTACAGCACGGAGGAGTGAGGGAACCTACTGCATAGGCGGCGGGCCGGATTCGGCCCGCGGGCATTGTTTGACACCTGTGCTCTAGATCATACAAACTTCTAGGCTGTGGGAGTTGCCGTCCTAAATGCGCAGACCGGTGCCAGCGGCCGGGGAGTGACGTTTCTGTGTGGGGCTCTGCGATCCCTGCACAGAAATAGAGCATGCCGCGGTTTGTTTTCCACGTGTGATTTCGCGCGGACAAACCGCGGCCGTCTGCCTAGGATTGCGTTTTCTAACGCAATCCTATAGCAGCTTCCATGGGTGGAAATTCTGCGGGAAATCCGGCAGCGGAATTTCCGCCCGTGTGCACGGGGCCTAGGGCTGCTCTAAGACGTGCATTCAGAAAACACAGCTTAAAATCGTGGGTTTTTTACCTCAATTTTTAGCAGCACTTTTGAACGCATGGTAAAGCGGTTTTAATGCACCCCACAATTGTGATAGGTGGGGAGGTGCGTTAGAAAACGCAAATACAGGACAGATAGCGCTTAAAAATCACCGCTTCCGAGCTCACGTCTGAGTAATCGCATTCAAATCAATGGAAGCAGTATACCGCAATAAAAAGTGGTGTGTGTGTGTGTGATTTTCATCTAGTGCAGGAAACGCGGTAATAGGGCTAATTCATGTATGGAAATTCGTTTTGCAGCTGTATGCAGCATGATTTAGGTATGGGTACGCGGTGAGAAAGGTAAGGGGGGGCCCTGAGCTGAACTTTTGCACCCGGGCCCTTGAGCCTTTAGGTACGCCCCTGACCCTAAGGGTGTTTCTCACCTCATCTTTCTGCGTTTTATATACAAAAATGACAGGAAAGGGTTGTGACCCGGCGGCCGTCGCAGGGAGAAGATGACCATCGCCACTGTATGCCACGGAAAGGGGTGAACGCGCGTGTGAACTGGCATTTCAAGCGCAACCCGATTACTGTAAACCTTGTTTATGCACAAATACGCTCCACTGCGACAATAGTCTTGGCGTGTACACTCGTCTGCCGAAGCCCTAGGGCCTCTTTCACACGGCGTGCTAAATTTAGCAGAAAAGCGGTCGCAGAAACCGCAATGATTTTTACGTGCATTTGCGCTCCCGATATTCCATTAGAGTCTAAGGGGGTAAGCAAATTCGCTCTCATATGCATAAAATTGCGCCGAGGGCTCCTTCACACGAATGTACTTTAGTCCCCTTATAGTTCTGATCCCAGGAATGCACAAAAATAAAGACTGAAAAACTGGTTGCTCATTGGCAACCCCTGGCTGGGGTTCTGTACCAGCGAGAGATTATTTTAAAATTTAGTTCTTGGAGTCTGGAGTATACCGACCCCTTGTGTGTCAGGGCAAACGGTTTGACCCAATCATTCGGCTGCAGGTGCCTTCCCAATTCTTCTTCCCACGCGTGGACAAAGTCTAGGGGACCATCCCCCATCTCCCGGTCCAGCATCATCTTATAAAGTACTGAGATTGGGTGGCTGATGGGGGCTGTGGACATGCACAATTTTTCAAAGTCAGTGGGGTCTTCCGCCCCCCGGGACTCAGGACCCAGGGTGTCTATCGCACTCCTCAGCTGGAAGTATTCTAGTCACGTCCCTGGTGGAACGATGCGTCCTTCAAATAGTTCCGTCAGTGGTTTCAGATTGTCTCCTGTCATTACGTCTCTTAGTCGTGGCGCGGGGTTTATTGACGTGGTCGCTAGGGTTTTTCGGTGTAGGAAGGCCTCAAATTGGGGGTTAGCTAGTAGAGGTGTGAAGGGGCCTGGCACTGAGATCAGTTCTGTATCCCTTGCAAAGCCCGACCAGGCTCTTGTTAGCTGGTTCAGCAGTGGGGACATTACTGTAAGGCGCCTAATTAAGGTCTGCGGGATCCAGAATACTCCCTGCGTCTGCCTGGCATCTAGGTCGTATTCTAGTTCAACCCAGAGCTTGGAGCTCCGGTTCCTGAGCAGGTTTAGCACGCAGTTCGCTATGTTAGCTTTATTATACAGTGAAAAGTCTGGGAGGCCCAGGCCTCCCCTGGGTTTGTCTCTGGTCAGGGTTCTGTATTTAAGTCTGGGACTGCGGCCTCGCCAGACAAACTTAGTAATCAGGGAGCGGATGTGCTTAAAATAGGCCCTGTGCAGTTTTATGGGGAATGCTTGGCATATGTACAGGAACTTTGGTAAGACGTCCATTTTGACCGCGTTCACCCTTCCCGCCCAGGATAGGAAGAGGGGACTCCATTTCCCCAGGTCTCTCTCTTGTTAGGAAGGGTTTAAAGTTTAGGTCGTATACGTTTGCGGGGTCTTCCGGCAGTTGTATTCCTAAGTATTTGAGGGATTTCGATTGCCATTTGAGTGGGAAAAGTTCCTGTAGGAAGTGTGCTTCGTCCCTTGGGAGGGAGATATTTAGCATTTCGGTTTTTTGCAGGTTGATTTTGAAGTTGCTAATCGCACTAAATTTGTCGAATTCCTGCAGAAGAAACGGGATCCCTATTCTCGGGCAGGATAAATATAGCAGGAGGTCGTCTGCGAATAAAGAGAGTTTAAGCTCCCTCTGGCCCAGTTTAACCCCTCTTATGGCATCGTTTTTTCTTATGGCGTTGGCCAGGGACTCCATCGTCAATATGTATAAAAAGGGGGACAGCGGGCAGCCCTGTCGCGTTCCGTTTCGTATGGGGATGTTATCTGAGAGGGCGCCGTTGATTCTGATCCTCGCCGAGGGGTTCCCGTATAGCGCCATAATCCACTCCCTCATGCGGGGCCCCAGTCCCACTCTCCCCAGTGTGCCCTCTAAGAACCTCCATCCGACCCTGTCGAAGGCCTTTTCGGCGTCGACCGCCATAAGGCCTAATGGAGACCTCTCTTGTCGGGCCCGCGAGATCAGTGACATGGTTTTTATTATATTGTCCCTCCCCTCTCTTCCCGGGACAAACCCCACCTGGTCTCTATGTATTAGTTTCGGGATGTATGGCTGAAGTCGGGTGGCGATTGACTTGGCGAAAAGTTTAACGTCTACGTTTAGGAGTGAAATAGGCCTGTAACTACCGCACTCCGTAGCGTCTTTTCCCGGTTTGAGTATTACGACCAGGTGTGCCTGCAAGGCCTGAGTCGGGAAGGGGCAGCCTCTGTTTATTGCATTGAAAGAATTGGTCAGCAATGGGGCTAATTCGTTTTTGAATAGTTTATAGAATTTTGGGGTCAGTCCGTCTGGGCCCGGGCTCTTGCCTACTTTTAGCTCTTTGATGAGGGCTGAGACTTCTGTGGGGGAGAAGTCCTCTTCCATTTCCGCGGACGCTTCTGGATCTATAGGTCCAGGAGCGTGGCTGTCTAGGTATTCCTCGACTTCACTGTCCCTCGGGGTCCGAGCGGGGTCTCTCTCTATGTTATATAGGCTGCTATAGTATTCGCGGAAGGCCTCGAGAATTTCGGTAGTTGAGTGGGCTACTCCTCCCTGTCGCTTTTGTATTTTCGGGATATAAGTCAGGGGGGCCTTGGGGTGTAGGGTCTTTGAGAGCCATTTCCCACATTTATCTCCATACTCGAACGCGCATCTGCGCATCTTGTCTCTGAATCCTAGTGTCCTTTGGTCGAGTATCGAGAGGATTTGTTGACGAATTGTGGAGATTTCCACTTTCGTGTTCTCTGTGGGTCTACCTTTGTTTAGTCTCTCTTTTGTCTGTAATTCTTCTAAGAGTCTTTTCAGTTTTGCTGACCTGTCTTTTTTTAAGCGGGATCCATGGGAGATGAAGACGCCTCGTAGGACGCACTTCAGGGCCTCCCATTTAATGGGGGGGTCTGTGTGGTCCTCCCTGTGTGTTTCCGCGAACATCTCTATTGTTTTTTTGATGTCTCCGGCGCAGACAGCGTCGTTAAGCAAATTGTCGTTGAGTTTCCACTGAAATGTTTTGGGAGGTCCTCCCACTCTAGAGAGACCCCCATAGATAGGGGCGTGGTCTGACCACAGGAAGGGGCCTATGGAGCACGAGGGGCCATGGTCCAACAGTCTGTGGGATATAAAAAGGTGGTCTATTCGGCTGTAGCTGTTATGCACCGCCGAATGGAAGCTATAGTCCCTGACCCCGGGGTGCAAAATCCTCCACAGGTCCACCAACCTCAGCCTATCTAGTTCTTTTTTGAATGTGCGACGTGCTGCGTGGGAGATGGGGGACTTACCAACCGACGAGTCCAGTCCTGGGTCCATCACTAGATTAAGGTCGCCGCCTAGGATCACGTCAGAGCCATCGGCGAAGTCAGCCAGTTTTCTCAAAGTTGTCAGCCCGAAGGAGATCTGGTCCTGATTGGGGAAATAAATGTTAGCAATTGAGATTATTGAATTCATGACCTCTAGTTTTAAGAAGATGTAACGGCCCTGTGGGTCGACCATTTGATCGATCACCTCATGTTGGAAGGACTTGTGTAGTGCCACCGAGACCCCCCTCGCCTTTTTTGTGGGGTGCGGGCTGTGGACCCACGTGGTGTAGAATTTAGAGGAAAAGCGTGGAATGTTGTCTGCTTTAAAGTGGGTCTCTTGCAGTAAGGCTACCATTATTTTTTTCTTATGTAAGTGATACAGAACTTGGCTTCTTTTCCCCGGAGTGTTCAGGCCTTTAACATTGTAAGTGCAGACTGTTACGTTGGCCATATCTCTAGTAGTTGAGTGAGCGTGTTTTGGAATGCTAGGTGACCAATCTTAGGGTGTGGGGGGGGGGGGGGTAAGGCACAAGTGGGAGAGGTGGGAAGGGGGGGTGAAAGAACAACACAGAAACAGACAGGAGAAATATAACATATATGGGGTGAGGCCCTATTAAACTTTCCTCAGTGCAGTTTAAGGAAAACACCTTACGTGGCAGCGCCCGGGCTGCACCCTCTGCTGGGGAACGAACGAAACCTGGCATCGGAGCTGTGCCCCGTTACGGCCGCGGCTAGAACAAATATAACATTTTAAGGCTATAGCTTAGTGGCTCCGTTCTCAGGAGCGTTAGTGATGTCTCAGCGGGTCTCTGGAGCGGGTGGGCAAGCGGGGACGTCGGCTTGCGTTTGTCTCTTGACAGTTGGTCGGCATCTCAGAAGAGAGGGTCTGGGTTGTCAGCGTTTGGTTTTGTCGCTGGCTCTTTGCCATGGGGAGCCCACAGCGGGAGCCAGCGCCCCTACGTGTCTGGGCCAGTCCGGTAAGTCAATCATCGGGAGTTCGAATGTGTGCAGGAAATTGGGCAGATCCCCCAGGGACCTAAAGGTTGCTCTTTTGTTCCCTTTGCGCGCCTGCAGTTGGAAGGGGTAGCCCCATTGATATAGAATGTCCTTATCTCTCAGCGCCGTCAGTAGTGGTTTTAGTGCTCTTCTTTGTTGAAGTGTGCGGCGGGAAAGGTCTTGTAGGAGGAGAATGGGGGACCCCTTGTAGTGTAGATTTCCAGCATCTCTAGCGCTTCTCATTATCTGTTCTTTCTCCTGGAAGAAGTGCACTCTGCACACTACATCTCGCGGCCTTGCGGGGTCTGCGGAGCGCGGGCCCAGAGTGCGGTGTATTCTGTCGATCTCTATGAGGTCTTCTGGTGGGCGTTTCAGTAAGTCGTTGAAGAATTTTTGTGCCCAGGTGGCAAGTTGGTTGTGCTCGACCCTTTCGTCTAGGCCTCTTATGTGCAAATTGTTCCGCCTATGGCGGTTTTCAAGGTCGTCTAAGTGAAGAAACAACTCCGAAATTTGGGCCGACTGTGCTTGGATGACCTTTCTGTGCGAGTCGACAGTGTCAATTAGCTTTTCCTGTATTTCCTCCACTTCCCCAAGGCGTTGACCTACGTGCAGGATGTCTTTTTGTAGACCTGTAATGTCTCTTTTGTGGGATTGTTCGAGCTTATATAGAGATTCGTCCAGATCTCTTTTGGTGGGGAGTGAACGCAGGTGTGCGCGCCAATCCCATTGCTCCTCTTCGCAATGTGAGTCTGGTGGAGGGTGCTGGCGTGGGCCCCTTGTGTTTGCCCCTGAGGGTGATGAATAGGGGGAGCATGGGGGGCTACAGGGCTCTTGAGATACTGCCAGTTCTTCTGTGTCCTTTGTGGGCCGCCCCTCCCCCGCTGCTGTTTGTGTGCCTGGTGGGGAGTGCTGCTGTCAGTAGGCAGTCTGCTCTCGGCTTGTTCTGTCTAATGCAGACAGTAATAGAGGAGTGCCGATAGCAGACTGACAACGGCCGCGGAGGAGGGAAGGGGAGTGCAGAGAACATGATCTCTGCAGCAAGGAGAGCATCGCTGAGGAGGAGCAGCTGCAGGGTGAGAGCCTTGTGTGTGTGTGTGTATATATATGTGTGTGTGGTTTCTGCGAGTGGATTACGCAATTCCGACCCGCTAATTGGGGGGAATTGTGTAATCCAATGCATGCGATTGATCCGTGGATTACCGTTGATCAAGCGCATGCAGAACCCGTAATTCCTCTCCGGTCATGTGTGACCGGCCTAATGTTAGTTCGCTACTTTATCATGTGACCGGGGACCGCTCAACGAGGCCCCCGGTCACTGCTCCAAGCACGCAGCAACCATTGGTCGCTGGGAGCAAGGAGATTTAAAATTTCCTGGGCTCCCCAGCTCCTGCGAATGTGTCTGGCATTTTGCCGGCGGGCGCATACCCAGGAGCTGGCAGGATCCATGGAGGATAATCGCATCTGGATTCAAATGCGGAAGCCTCCGCGAAGATGTTTCATCTCCTCTCACCGATCGCTTCGGTGAGGGGAGATGAAACTGCCACTTTTTAAAGAACTTTTACGTGATCGCCATTATGCATTGGATAACGGCGATCACGTGACCAGTAACCGTATACCGCGGCTCCCCGTGACATCTCCAGGCTCTTGGCGACCTTTGGTAGCCAGCAGCAGGGAGATGTTACATTTATTGGGCAATCTTTCACTTTTGCGCAGAAGCTGGGGTAAGGTCCACGGATCAACATCCCACCAGGGAACAAATCCGGGACCTTGGGTACGTAATTTCATCCCCCTTACGGATACGATCCGTAAGGGGAGATGAAACTTTAACTTTTTAAACTTTTAACTTTTTTTTTTTTTTACTTTTTAACTTTATATGATCACCGTTATCCCAGTCATATCTCCCTGCACTCGGCTATCTGTGACAGCCGGGTGCAGGGAGATTTTGAATTTGCCGGGCTCGCCGGCTTCTGCGCATGCGCGCCACATTATTTAGATCCCACATTTTCAGGAATTAATGCAATTTAGATTAAAAAAAAAAAAAAAAAAAGTGTTCGGGTAATGTGCTATTCTAAAATTTTTTCCCCCAAAATCATTTTCATGTGCACTGACACCCCAAAATGGATACCCCTGTTTGTATTGTTTTCAGAAATGTACCCATTGTGGCCCTAATGTTATGTTAGTATGCACAGCATACTATTGTCCAAATTCGACGTACGTGTACACACGCGTACGTACATACACACGCGTACGTACACACGCGTACGTACATACACACGCGTACGTACACACGCACGTACGCGTACATACATACACGCACGTACATACATAAACGCATGTACGTACATACATGTACATACGTACATACATACACGCACGTACATACACGCACGTACATACATACACGCACGTACACACATACACGCACGTACGTACATACATACATGCACGCACGTACATACATACATGCACGCACGTACTTACATACATACACGCACGTACGTACATACATACACGCACGTACGTACATACATTGTGCATTTCGATCGCACAAACAAAATACGCAGCATACTATATTTTCTCGCACATTCTCATAGGGAAAGAACGCATATTATACTAATTGTCTATTTCACTAGCTGAGATAATCGTTGCGTGTTATTTCTTTGTCTGTGCAAATATGCGTAAGCTCGTCGGAATCCAGCCTAAATGTAAAAATATATCTTTATAAGGCCATTTTCACACTGTTTTTCCTCTCACTACGGTTCCATGTGTTTTTGGCGCTGCACTCCCATGTGTATCCAACATGTCCAACATGTCGGGGCTTCCTCTATATCAGTGATGGCGAACCTTTTAGAGACTGGGTACCCAAACTGCAACACAAAAGCCACTTATTTATCGCAAAGTGCCAACGTGTCAGGGGCGGGGCTGATCAGGACGTATGATTTTACCCCGTCGTTCTAAAAAGGACAGGGCCTCTTTAACCCTCTGCAATCCAATTTTGGATTCGGGGTTGCCTAGGGGCTTTTCTTTTTCTGCCTTATACTATGGCGCCTTCTGCTGGCTAAAGTTAGGGCTCCTTCCCACGGAGGGATTTCCGCTGCGTAATACGCTGTGTAAGTCCGCTGCATTGCCCGCAGCTATTAGGTTCTATTGAACCTAATAGCTCAATGCTCACGGTGCGGAATTCCATCGCGGAATTCCGCACTGTGAAATCACCCGACCTCACCCGCGGTATGCTTTATTTGCCGCGGGTGTACGCGTGGCCGGCCTCCATTCTAGTCAATGGAAGCCGTCCGTCACGCTATCTTCCGCTGTAGCACAGCGGAAGATAGAGTAAAAAACGCTTCCCCGCCCACCGCCAGCCGCGTCATATGACCCAGTAGATTTTGGTAGGCCGCTGTCTCCCCCTTGTGTGCTGCATTAAAAATGCACTCAGCTAAAAATAAAAAAAGGTCCAGTTCTGTGGCTTCTCGGAGGAGATAGGGTTTCCCCCACCTCCCGTCTCCAAGCTGCAGTGGAGACTGACTAACATGGCTGCCGGTATTTATACTTCTAAATTGATGACATCACAATGCAGTGACATCAGCCTGCCAGACACCTGGCTCATTTGCATACAGTGTGTTGCAATAATAAAGTAATACAGTAACAAATATAAGTAAGGTAAAGGTATTGGGGCACAATCATTTGGCATAGTTTTGGCGCAGAGATTAGCGGTAGCTTGTGTGCTTGTCAAGAATCTGGCACTAGTTTTTGCTTAATGTTAAATATTCTTTAGGACTCCTTCACACGGGCACAGCAATCTACAGCCGCAGTGAGGCTGAAAAAAACAAAAAAAACGCGTAATCATGCTATACTTCCGCCATGTATCACGTGATGCATGGCTTCAATTGACTGCAATGGACGCCGGCTGCGCGTTTTCCCGTGGCAATTAGAACATGGCACGATTTCTTTCATGATGTGTGAACATTTAAAGGCAGTAAGCTATTATTAGGTTCATGAAACGCGGCAGAAATCCATCCGTGGGCATTAGCCCTAAGTCAGTAGATCATGCCTTGACTCCTCTTTTAGCTCCATTGACTGACTTGCCAAAATATATATTCACCTCAATTCACAGCGCATCTATGCTACAAAATCAGCGTGTATACCAGAACTATCCCCCAAACTATAAAGCTAACGTCACACGGACGAGTGCGATATCGGGCCGTGAATCACTCCCTCGCCAACATGCAATTTCCCCGCGGATGTGAGGCATTTTTATCTCAAAACCGCCTCGCATCACTTCGGGTAAGTAGCCGTGCCGGAGGATAGCTAGGAAAGCTGCAAAACGAATTTCCATACATGAATTAGCCCTATTAACGCGTTTCCTGCGCTAGATGAGAATCACACACACACACCGCTTTTTATTGCGGTATACTGTTTCTATTGATTTGAATGCGATTACTCAGACGTGAGCTCGGAAGCGGTGATTTTTAAGCGCTATCTGTCCTGTATTTGCGTTTTCTAACGCACCTCCCCACCCATCACAATTGTGGGGTGCATTAAAACCGCTTTACCATGCGTTCAAAAGTGCTGCTCAAAATTGAGGTAAAAAACCCACGATTTTAAGCTGTGTTTTCTGAACGCACGTCTTAGAGCAGCCTTAGGCCCCGTGCACACGGGCGGAAATTCCGCTGCCGGATTTCCTGCAGAATTTCCACCCATGGAAGCAGAAAAGAGAACGCAGCAGGTTCTATTTTACCGCGGATATCCGCAGCATAGAGCCTATTGTGCTCCGTGGTCGCGGATATACCCGCAGCCTATACGCAACTATATTGTAAAGAGAATTCTGAAGGCACCCATTGAAACAAATATGTTTGTGTGAAGCGGCCCTTACTGTACTTTTGTTAGCATGAATCAAGCACATTTGCAAGCGCAAAAAAACACGCAACCATGCCGCCATTTATTGAAATAGGCAATTAGTGTAATTAGAATAATACATGTTCTTCCCCTGCAGAAATGCACGAGAAAATAAAGGGGACTGCTTTTTTTTTGGACAAAATGCGCATGCAAAATACACTTATGTGAAGGAACTCGCTGCAATCAGCGGGTTCTACTGACGTGTATTTAGCATGTATATTTTTCATGCGTAATATGCTACGCAAATACATCTGTGTGAATCTGGCCGAAGAGCCCACGGTGGTATGCGTAAAACGCTGCGTCTCTGCGGTGAGAACACAATCGTGGACATGAGCCCTAAGGCTGGAGCTCTATGGAGTCTTTCGCCATGACATGGGTCATGTGACCAAAGATCGCTGTGCAGCCCTGTGAACTTGCATTCTCAAATATATCAATGGGGTCGCGCAAGTTCCCACAACCTATAGAGTGCTAAAACCTCACCGAGGTTGGATTTTTGCAATATATTGGTCGCAGCTACTTGTGAGTTGTATCGCAACTACATTGTCTTCAGTAAGGCCAGCTGCACACAACCGCTTCACATTCCGATTGCGGGATACCACAGCAGAATCTGGCCGTTACCCCAGCCGGCGACCCTGCGTTCCTGCAGATTCTGTAATGCAGATGACCGCGAGTGTGAAGGAAGTAGCAGTAGTATGTATCTTTCAATGCATGTGATTTGCTGCAGATCCTCCGTGTGGACGACGACTGCGGATTGAACAATAGGAAACCGGTGGTGTGAAGCCGGCCCGAGAGTGTGAGGTCGCAGGGCTATACAGCGATCTTGGTCACGTAGCACTAGTCTCATTGCATGACTACGACTCCGCCGTTCATGGGAGCTCAGTGCTTGACATGACAACTCCCTGCTGTTGGCGCGACCACCAGTCACCCTTAAAAGTCAACAGAAAGTTAAAAAATGGTAAAATGTAATCTTCGCTCATATTCGTGAGGGGAGATGCAATTACATACCTAAGGCCCCCGGATTTACCCTTGGACCGTGGACGTTTTTTATGATATTTTTTGGGGGGGGGGAATTGAATGACCCAAAAAGTACAATTCTGACATTTTGGCTTTTTTTCTGACAACATAAATGATGCAGATTTTTTGAGAGTTCAAATTGTTATGGACACGAAGATACCAAATAGATTTTAGATGTTCTTATTTCATCACCGGTGCTCAGGAAAGATGTTACAGTATTGGAGGGGGTTCAAAGAAGAGCGACTAAACTAATACAGGGGACTCAGGCTAGCTGTGGTCCAGTCGCAAGGGCTGTGAAAAACCCTGTGGTAGACCCGGAGAGCTTGCCTTAGCTTGCTCGATGGGCCTGCCTCGATCTGGGAGGTCGAGGAGGGTCAACCGTTGAGGGCTGCGGGGTAGTGTAGGGACAGTTAGTAAAACAGACAGTTTCATTACTGCTAACCGTCATCAGAATATGCAGCATTATAGAAACACACGCTCATAACCTCAGGACACATTTTACCTGCACATAACCCTCAGGCGTCATTTGACGACACATTGCTCATTCTCGCCCCTGCCCTCTCCATCAAACTCGGAGAGATGGCGCTGATTTTGTACCTGAAACCACGTGATGTCGGACGTCCATGACTACAGCAACTCACGCAGGACCGTATGGAAAAAGACCATATTTGGACCACCCAATCCCATGCTTTGATTCCCAACCACGTATTGCTTCCTGCTGCCCATAAAGGGCAATTAACTCATCATGCTATATAAGATGCTATACGCCTACTAATAAACAGTCAGGAAGACTTTCTTCACTGACAGTCTTGTCTCCGTGTGATCTCTTACATTGTGCGCACAATCTCTGAACATAAATCTGGAAGGGTACAAACATTCCTATTGATTACGCCGTAGACCCCAAAATAAATCCACATCACTGAGAAGCTCCACTGAAATCAATGGAGGTGTTTTACAGTGTTTACCGTGGCTTTTCAAACGCCGAGCTAAACGCTGTAAAAACTGTCTGTGTGAGAGCGGCCCTAGTGACGGTCTGTTTGCTCCTTAACCCCTTAGTGACTTCCTGCCTAAGCGGCCTTTAATCTCCAGGGCCGTAAAAAGACACTTGCTCTGGGGATTAAAGCCCTGGGGGCTGTGGACATGACAGCTCCCTGCTGTTGGCGCGACCACCAGTCACCCTTAAAAGTAAACAAAGTTAAAAAATGGTAAAATGTAATCTTCGCTCATATTCGTGAGGGGAGATGTAATTACATACCTAAGGCCCCCGGATTTACCCTTGGACCTCACCTCGGCTTCTGCGCACGCGCCCGTCGTCAACGTTGGCCGATGCAAGAGCCGCAGTTTGCCTGAGTAATTTAAGATATCCCTGCTCCTGGCTACCAAACATAGCCGAGAGCCTGGAGATTTCATGGTGGGCCGCAGTACATGGTCCCCAGTCACGTGATTGCCGTTAGCCAATGGATATCCATTCCGTAACGAATCCAATCCGTAAAGGAAGGTGACAATATTTCTATAGGCCTCCAGAGATGTCCCCCGGGATCCTTATCCTCGGTTGGATAGCGGCAATCATGTAAAAGTTAAGAAAAAGTTGAAGTTTAATCTCCCCTCTTAGATCGGTGAAACTTCTTACCGGAGGCCTCCGTATTTGAACCTCAATGTGATCCTCCTCCGTGGACCTTCTCCGGCTTCTGCGCATGAACCTGCCTTAAAATGCCAGAGACATGCGCAGCAGCTGGGGAGCCCGGTAAATTTTAAATCTCTATGCTCCCGGCTACCAAAGGTCACCGAGAGCCTGGAGCAGTGATCGGTGGTCTCGTTGAGCTGTCCCTGGTCACGTGATAAAAAGGTAGTGATCTACCGAAGGCCGGTCTCACACGACTGGATATGTTATACAGCCAGCCGCGGCGAAGGGAAGATCTGGAGCAGGTGAATTCCGATTTTGGTCTCCCGCACGAAAATGGAGCATGGTCCAGATTTTTTCATGCTCCATTTTAAAAAAAATCACTTATATAATTTATATAATATATATATATTTATATATATATTTATATAATGGGCCTTTTTTGATATGTCATGGTGTATCACATTATAGGATGCCTATCATGTTATTACATGGGAAGGAGCTTTACATGTCAGCCGGGATAATAGGTGACGGCTAGCCCACCTCTCCCGCTGTGAACCCCCATACGTAATGTGACGTGTCTGTGCCGGTCACATGACAGTGCCAGTCACGTGACCTCCTCACTGTCAATTCCATCTGCGGTGTCACATGACATTGCCAGTCATGTGACCGCTTGCTCCGCCCACTTTTCGGCATCATCACAGGTCCTCCAGCAGCGTTATTATGACGCGTGAGCCGGTGGCAATGCAGGGACGCACGCCAGGATGTATACTTCGCCCGATACAACGTGGCTCTTCCAGGTGATTGAATTGTATGTCTAGTAGTTTTATATTTAAGTTAGCTATCTATGAGTGGCAGGATATACTTGAAAAAGGCTTCCAACAGCCGAAACGCGTTGTATGTATATGCCGGGTCCCCTCAAAAAGGGACCTATTTGTGTTTGTTTAATAATAAAAACTATTTCCTGATATTGGATCGTGAGGAAGCAACTTTCGATTCTGGTGGAGGTAGTCTTCGGAGTTAACAATTGTTTAGAGCCATCTCGGACTCCTGAGGGGGGAGGCTGACACTCCCCTCTCCTAAGTGAGTATACATCATCTATCCTGTGTGTTCGCAGCGCAGCTTTATTGTGATCGTTACACGACTGAATATGTTATACAGCCAGCCGCGGCGAAGGGAAGATCCGGAGCAGGTGAGTAAATTCCGATTTTGGTCTCCCGCACGAAAATGGAGCATGGTCCATGTGAGCGCATATGCCCATCAGCAAGATGGTGGACGCAAGCGCAGAAGCTGCAGAGGGCCTGGTAAATTTAAAGTCTCCTTACTCCTGGCTACTAAAGGTAGCCGAGAGCCTGGAGCAGTGACTGAGGGCCGCAGTGAGCGGTCCCCGGTCATGTGATCGCTGTTATCCGATGGATAATGGCGATTACGTAAATGTTAAGACACAGTTGACGTTTGATGCGCCTTTCGGTTTGGGCCCTGTTGTGCATACGGTCATAATATTAGGGCCACAATGGGTAGGTTTCTGAACACGGGACAAACGGGGATCCATTTTGGAGTGAAAGTCTTCATTCCTATGTACACTGTACAAAAAAATGCTTTTAAAATGACACAATTGCCCAAAAAATTAAAATTGTAATTTTTTCCTTTTGCTTTGCTCAGATTCATTCAAATACTGTGGGTCAAAATACGCAGCACAGCCCTAGAAGAATTCGTTAAGGGGTCTAGTTTTTTAACGCAGCAGTTCTGAACTTCATGTCTTTTGGGGTGGGTGCGGTGGCCGGACTTCAGTTCCTGCAGGCAGAGCTGCACATCCAGCAGATGAGGCTATCATATCTCTAGTGGGCATTAGTGTTTACAGCTGCTTTAACCAGGGCATTGTGGGTAATGGGCGGGCCATAGTCTCCGCTGGGGCATTGTGGGTAATGGGGAGGGCTCTCTAGTCTTCGCTGGGACTAGTGGGGTCATAAATGGAGAGGTTTATGCGCACAACAGAAGCAGCTGCACAGCGCAGGCCGAGTCTTCATGCATGGCTACTGCCGCACAGGAGGCTGGAGGGGCGGGTGAATAACAGCACCTAGCGGACATGGCGCGGCCCCAACTGCACCGCTCTGCGCCATCTGCGTGCAGCGCGGGGACTTCTTACAGATGCGACACCATTGTACCCTTTACATTCCACGGTCAGCATAGATTGCTGTCAGTCCCAACCAGCTCCCACTGTGAACCCTTTACATTCCACGGTCAGCATAGATTGCTGTCAGCCCAAGCCAGCTCCCACTGTGCTCCCTTTATATGCCACGGTCAGCATAGATTGCTGTCAGCCCCAGCCAGCTCCCTCTGTAAACCTTTTACATGTCACGGTCAGCATAGATTGCTGTCAGCCCAAGCCAGCTCCCTCTGTAAACCTTGATGATAAGTGCGATTGGGCGGTGAATTTGCAGGGGTACAATCTCTTCAGAAGAGACCGAAGGAACCAGAAAGGGGGAGGGGTATGTCTGTACGTCAAATCGAACTTGAAGCCGAGGCTACGGGAGGATATAGGGGTAGGAGACGAACAGGTGGAATCTCTGTGGGTAGAAATACAGGGAGGAAAAAATAACAAAATCCTGATAGGGGTCTTCTATCGACCACCAAAAGCAACAGAAGAAACTGAAGACTTACTACTAAGGCAGATAGAAGAGGTGTCAAAACGAAACGAAGTAATTATCATGGGGGACTTTAATTACCCAGATATAACATGGGAGAACGAAACCTGCAAATCTCACAGGGGTGATAAGTTCTTGAGAGTAATTAAAGACAATTACCTGAACCAACTTGTGCAGGAACCAACAAGAGGGAGGGCCATTCTGGACCTAGTACTAACTAACAAACCGGAACGTATAAGGGGGGTTCAGGTTGAGGGGCACTTGGGGAACAGCGACCACAATATAATCAACTTCCAGCTGTCAATCAATAGGAAGCCTTATCAGGGAGTGGCAAAGAAACTAAACTTTAGTAAAGCAAAATTTGATGAGCTTAGAACTACTATCGGTAACATTAATTGGGACAACATCCTCAAAAATATCAGTACGGAGGAAAAATGGGAAAAGTTCAAAAGGATCCTAATCACCTCATGTGAGCAGTTCATTCCCTTTAAAAATAAAAGAAACTCAGCTAAAAGGAAACCAATGTGGCTCGACAAGACGGTACGAGGGGCAATAAACGAAAAGAAGAAAGCGTTCAAACTACTAAAGCAAGAAGGCAGCGAAGAAGCGCTAAAATCATACAAGGAAAAAAACAAAATATGCAAAGATACGATCAAAACTGCCAAGGAGGAAGCAGAAAGACGGATCGCAAAAGAGAGCAGAAACAACCCGAAGCTATTTTTCAACTACATAAACAGCAAAAGGATTTGCAGGGAGAGCGCTGGCCCTTTAAAAAACAATGCAGGAGAAATCATTGATGATGACGAAGGGAAAGCAAATCTACTAAACAGCTTCTTCTCAAGTGTGTTCACCAAAGAAAAGGAAATGCCACACGAGATGCAGGGGAATAAAACGAACCCCTCACAAAATATCTCATACCTAACGCAGGAGGAGGTGCGGAAGCGTCTAAAGAAAACTAAAATTGATAAATCACCGGGCCCAGATGGATTACACCCAAGGATACTAAAGGAACTAAGTGACGAGATAGCTAGGCCGCTATACCTAATATTTCTAGACACTATCAAGACCGGAGTAGTACCATTGGACTGGCGCATTGCCAACGTGGTTCCAATTTACAAAAAAGGGAGCAAAAGTGAGCCTGGTAACTACAGGCCAGTAAGTCTCACTTCAGTAACGGGAAAAATTTTCGAGGGGATTCTGAGAGACGCCATCGATGAGTACCTCAAGGAGATTAAGGGAATAACTCCTCACCAGCATGGATTCATGAAGGGTCGCTCATGTCAGACAAATCTGATCAGTTTCTACGATGAAGTAAGCTCTAAGCTGGACCAGGGGGAATCTATTGATCTTGTATATCTGGACTTCTCTAAAGCCTTTGACACTGTGCCACATAATAGGCTAATATACAAAATGAGGCAGCTCGGACTGGGCGAAAACGTGTGTAAGTGGGTAAAAAATTGGCTCAACGATAGAAAGCAGAGGGTGGTAATAAATGGTTCGTACTCTGATTGGACCACAGTCGCTAGCGGGGTGCCACAGGGTTCAGTATTAGGCCCCACTCTGTTCAACATATTTATTAATGACCTGATAGAGGGGCTGCACAGCAAAATATCAATATTTGCAGATGACACAAAATTATACAATATAATTAATGCAACGGAGGACAATGTGCGGCTACAAACGGACCTGGATAAGATGGGGGCTTGGGCAGAAAAATGGCAAATGAAGTTCAATGTTGAAAAATGTAAGACTATGCACATGGGCAGGAGAAACGGATGTCACCAATATTCACTTATTGGGGTACCACTAGGGAAAAGTGATATGGAAAAGGATCTAGGGGTATTAGTGGATAATAGACTAAACTGGAGTAACCAATGCCAGTCAGCTGCTGCAAAGGCAAATAAAGTCTTGGGGTGCATTAAAAGAGGTATAGGGGCGAAGGACGAGAACATTATCCTTCCACTATATAAGGCACTTGTCAGGCCTCACATGGAATACTGCGTACAATTCTGGACACCGGTGCTCAGGAAAGATGTCACAGTGCTTGAAGGGGTTCAAAGAAGGGCAACTAAACTAATACATGGAATGACGGGACTGGAATACCCAGAGAGGCTATCCAAATTGGGACTATTTACTCTAGAAAAAAGGTTAAGAGGCGACCAAATAACCATGTATAAGTACATGAGGGGACAACACATGGATCTCTCCCGTGATCTGTTTACACCCAGGACCACAAAGGTAACAAGAGGACATCCGCTACGATTAGAGGAAAGTAGGTTTCATCACCAACATAGAAAGGGGTTCTTTACTGTAAGAGCAGTTAGACTGTGGACCTTTCTACCGGAGGAAGTGGTGATGGCAAAATCGATAGAGGAGTTTAAAAGGGGACTTGATGTCTTTCTGGAGAAGAAGGATATTACAGGATATAAATATTAGGTTAAGTGTCAATCCTGGTATACAGGCAGGTAGGAACTATTAGGGGTTGATCCAGGGAACAGTCTGATTGCCATTAGGGAGTCGGGAAGGAATTTTTCCCCCAAAAAGGGCTAATTGGCTTCTGGCCTTGGGGTTTTTTGCCTTCCTCTGGATCAACACAGTAGGATAGACAGGCTGGACTAGATGGACAATGTCTTCATTCGGCCTTACATACTATGTTACTATGTTACTATGTTTTTCATGCCACGGTCAGCATAGATTGCTGTCAGCCCCAGCCAGCTCCCTCTGTAAACCCTTTACATGCCGTGGTCAGCATTTATTACTTTCAATCCCAGCCAGCTCCCACTGTGAACCCTTTACAAGCCGCGGTCAGCAAAGATGGCTGTCAGTCCCAGCCAGCTCCCTCTGTAAACCCTTTACATGTCGCGATCAGCGTAGATTGCTGTCAGTCCCAGCCAGCTCCCTCTGTGCTCCCTCCACATGCCGCGGTCAGCATAGATGGCTGTCAGTCCCAGCCAGCTCCCCCTGTAAACCTTTTACATGCCCAGTCAGCATAGATTGCTGTCAGTCCCAGCCAGCTCCCTCTGCGAACCCTTTACATGCTACGGTCAGCATAGATTGCTGTCAGTCCCAGCCAGCTCCCACTGTGAACCCTTTACATGCCACGGTCAGCATAGATTGCTGTCAGTCCCAGCCAGCTCCCTCTGTGAACCCTTTACATGCCACGATCAGCATAGATTGCTGTGAGCCCCAGCCAGCTCCCACTGTGAACCCTTTACATGCCACGGTCAGCATAGATTGCTGTCAGTCCCAGCCAGCTCCCTCTGTGAACCCTTTACATGCCACGATCAGCATAGATTGCTGTCAGTCCCAGCCAGCTCCCACTGTGGGATAGTACAATCTCAGATTCTGCTCCCACGAGTTTACAGCAAGTACCAACCACCCAGGACATAAGTTATCTCTTAAGGGGTTAAACCCTTAATGCCACCGGATGTACGTCTGTCCTGGCTGTGTGGTACTTGCCACAACAGGACACAAGCGTACATCATGTGGATGGCGTGGGATCAGAAGCTGAGCTCACACCATCCGATAGCGGGCTTCCCACTGCTACAGCAGGGTACATAAGGATAGCGATCCCTACTATTAAACTCCTACATTCTGTTGAGATGGCAGCAAGTAGAGGATTCCCCGAGGGAGCATGCTCCCTATGTTATGTCGTCTGGCCCTTGTAATCGTGGCGGGCCGATTGGTTGCCATGACAACAGGTGTCCCTGCTTGCCATTACCTATGATCACTACTGTAACTGATGAGGCATTGCGGTACAGAAGCCTCTTGTATAATCATGGCTGTTGTGGCCCCTATAGAGAGAGATATAGATATTCAACTTTTCTGTGCATTTTCCTCTATTTCATATGGGAGGGGGGGTGAAGACCCCCATATTTGGTATCACCATATCCGTAATGGCCTGTACAATACACTGAATACACTATCAAACACAGAAAAACTGGAGAAAAAGACAAACCTCTAATAAATGGAGGCAAAATACTAAGTGATCAAAAGTATGGACCCAAAATGGGGCAAAAAGGTCGTCACGTAGAAAGCAAGGCCTCACCTACCTCTGACCGGGGAAGATGCAGAAGTTATGGGATGCTGAATGCAGGGATGGGAAAAGAACTTCCAAAACCAAGCGTTGTGTTTGATATGGAGATAATCTGCCCCCCGCAGGACACAATGTATCCGGGCATTAATGCTGGAATACATCACAGGCATCGAGAGATGGGAAAATAAGAACTACACTTCACCAGGCCTCATATGGCCATGTTCTCAAGGGGCTTCCAAGAAATACATTGACCCCTGAGCCGTGGGGAAGGGGGGGACAAACACAGGGCAGTCAGAATATGACAGTCATGGGACCAGCCCTCCGGAACAGGACCAATGCTCTCTACAGGTGCCAGGAGCAGAAGAATGATGATGTCATCATCCGGCTCCACTACATACACCGCGTCGGCCGACACTCCACCCCTCCCACAACAGGCGTCCGGCAGTGTGAAGGGACCACACAGGCGCCAGGAGCAGCATGATGATGTCATCATCCAACTCCGTGCCATACACCGCGTCGGCCGACCCTCCACCCCTCCCAAAACAGGCGTCTGGTAGTGTGAGGAGACCACACGGGTGCCAGGAGCAGAAGAATGATGATGTCATCAACCAGTTCCGCGCTGTACACTGCATTGGCCAACCCTCCACCCCCTCCCACAACAGGCAGTGCGGCAAGGGAGTAATGCACTCCATGCACATTCTTTATATGGTGGGGGCCTCTGAGTTCCCTCACCGCAGGGGCCGGTTTGCAATTGTGACACCTGACGGTACACCTATGCTTTTCCTAAAGGCACACAATCTGCTGGTCAGTACGATTAAGGGTTAATACATTTGTGGCATTTATGCGCATCGTTTACTTAGACTAGTAACGTCCCCGCGCTCTCGTGGAAGGTTGTACATACACTGGAACTATAAGATTTGGGCTCTCCCATTCCCCGACCATAGATGCAAAAACTTCAGACGAGACACCCAATAAGTATTCCGGAATTTTCTCCCCCCACCCCCGAAACAAATACCAATCATCATCTTCCGCCAGGAGCTGTCATGTCCACAGTCCCCAGGGCTTTACTCCTCAGAGTGAGTAAAAACCGCTTCCCCGCCCACCGCCAGCCACGTCATATGACCCAGTAGATTTTGGTAGGCCGCTGTCTCCCCCTTGTGTGCTGCATTAAAAATGCACTCTGCTAAAAATAAAAAGGGTCCAGTTCTGTGGCTTCTCGGAGGAGATAGGGGTTCCCCCACCTCCCGTCTCCGAGCTGCAGCGGAGACTGACTAACATGGCTGCCAAGTCCGGTATTTATACTTCTAAATTGATGACATCACAATGCAGTGACATCAGCCTGCCAGACACCTGGCTCATTTGCATACAGTGTGTATGTATGTATGTATGTATGAATGAATGAGTATGAATGAATGAATCTATCTATTTATTTATTAATTATGTAGATATAGATTATATAGATTTTGTGCATATAGATTAAAGATAGATTTTAGATGATATATATATATATATATATTTATATATCTACATACATACACAAACACATAAAGCTGTATTATGTATATATGTAGATTCTATAATGTATGTTGATTATATAATAGATCTATTGATTGATAGATAGATAATAGATCTATGGATTATCTAATTAATATAGATGATAAAATCTACACAGATATAAATAATCTAAAATCTATCATGTGGATATAATGTATGTCTATAATCTACTCACTCTATCTATCTATCTATCGCTATACAAATAGCAAGATTTATTTCTCTATATAATCTATAGTTATGGATGGATGGATGAATTTATTTATGTATGGCGGGGAAAAAAAAGGCCTGCTGTACATTTTAACTTCTTCAGATGACCATGCTGATCTATTCTTATTCTTACTAGGGTCTACTAATGCCAGCCCAGGGGAAGCCAATAAAGCCCTATGGGCTCGAAGCCAATTTTCCTTTTTTTGGGAAAAAGTTTCCGTCCGTCCCCACTCGAAATGCGTCCACCAAAAGAGATCTCTCAAAACGACCGACGGACGCACCTTCAGAGGCAAACTAGTGCTTGCTTCTAGTGTCATCGTCTGCTTAACCATCCTGCGTAGGGAGGTGACGAGTCCTGCAGGCTCTGCAAGCCTAGGATGCGTGAGCACGGTGCAAGAGGAAGGACTGAGGAGGATGTGAGGGGGAGGGGGGAGGGCGCGGTTGAGAAAGCGTTGGGTGGGGCTATGCAAAGGTCTTCCAGCTCCCTCAGAGCATTGTGGGTGCGCCCGGAGTGCTGCCTGAGCGTGTTGCATCTGATACGTCCCCTATTTGGGGATCATTTATTAAAGGGAGCATAGGTGCAGCACGTTTCTGTAAAACCAATAGAGGGCGCTGCAATGTTACTGTAGAAACCAATGGACAGCATGGGAGGTAGCTATACATAGATTTTAAAGACGACGACTGCCAAGGCTAAAGCCCGTGTATATTCCATAGACTATAGCTATCTCCAGGATAGCTGCATGCGCAGTCGTGTGCGGGGTGCGCAGTCGCGCCATTGTCTCGCACGGCTGCTTTCATTCCGTGCTTCCTGACAAGGCAATGTACGCATACGTCACTAGTGAAGGAAGCGGAAGGTAGCGCAATGTACACTTTTTGACCGGATGGAGGAAAATCGGGTTGCTGGAGGTCACGTGACCGAAGTGACAAGCGGCTCCAGGAGAAGATTTGGGATAAGAAGAAGAGGTAAGCAGGCTCCCTGGGGAGCAATCGGTAAGTATACAGTATATTTTTTTGTTTTTAATGACAGAACCCCTTTAAGGCTCTATTATGACACTTTTCGAACCGTGGTATGGTTACATGCGGGGAGTGTGAAGACGGTATGGTTACATAAGGGGGGTGTGGTGACAATACGGTTACACTAGGAAAGTGGGCTTACATGAGGGGAGCGTGGAGGCGGTGCGGCTACAGAAGGGGAGTATGATGGAACCCCTAACAATAATCTGTGCCGTGTCATTTCCATAAATGTCATAGAAGGTAATGAAAATGAACAGTTTAGCATACAGTAATTCCCCTTTCACATGGGCCAAAATTCTCACTATTCTCACTTACCCAAAGGAAGCAGCTGGTGACAAAACATGAAACGTGGGCAAGGAGGCTCTGGTGTCCTGTTGTACCACTTCTAGCTTGGATACAAGAGGTTATACAGATGGGAATGGAGGCTCTAGTACCCTGTTGTACGCCTTGTAGCTTGGATAAAAGATAAGATAAGGACAGGCAAGGGGACTCTAGTACTGCGTTGTACCACTTCTAGCTTCTAGTATAGAAGATGGGGAACAGGCGGCTATGGAGGCTCTATTCTAGAGAATCAATACAGTAAGCAGTGGAGTAGGTCAGTAAATTAATGGCTGAAACAACAGTTGAATTGTGTTACCACGTTACTACTGACAGTCCTCACCTCTTTAGTAACCGGTGGCATGGCTGAAGCCTCATCACAGTATTTCAGTGCCAGAGCTTTCTGTCCTCGGTCTTTGTAGCACTGGGATGAAAGATAAAACACACCAAAAAAAGCAAAAACCAGTAAAGCAATAGAATCTTACAGTAACTTTGGGGCATTACAGCAGCACACAATGTCCCTGCAGGTTGGATTACAGATGAGTGCTGCTGTATGGTGCCTTCATACCTCTAGGGCAGGATACCTACCTGATATGTATTGTCATGGGGCGCACCAAGATCTTGTCTCAGGCTTTGCTTGCAGTCCTACCATATCGCACTAAATGCAGAAGTGCAGTCAATGCAGCTTTTTACCTAAAATAGTAAAAATTGGTCAAAGCCTCATGCAGTGTATTACCTGACCCTGGAATAACATCAATGGCAATTATAAGAATAATGCTGATAATAATACAAATTCTGTAGGTCTGTTTTCAGCCTTACAAAACCATAACTATAGAAGTTTAAATTATACGTAAAGCTAGATATTTTTAGAAATATCTATATTGATATATAACTATCTATTTTTATAGCTAGATATATATCTATGCAGTAAGATACGATTAGATCGATGGTGACAAACGCACCCGAAACAAGGACCACAGGTTGTAAGCAGCCATTTTTCCGTCAGTCTCCACTGGAGTCTCTCCCAGGCCCAAACTGAACCTACCTACCTGAATTGTAAGTACCTACCTTCTTGTTCTCTATGAAAGAACTGAGCGTACCTTTTAAAAAAATGGCGGCGGCAGCAGCAACCAATCAGATTTTGTATAGTTTATGTATAGCTACCTGCCATGCTGTCCATTGGTTTCTACAGTAACATTGCAGCGCCCTCTGTTGGTTTTACAGAAACGTGTTGCACCACCTATTGGATTTACCCAAACTTACAGCACCATAGAGATTAGCGGGTCACCTCCCAGTTCTCCATCTTTTTGCCCTATTTTTCTCTAGGGTGGTTTCAAACCGGCGGGTAAAATCGCGCCATTTTTAACTGATGCGTTGGTTATTGAAAAAAAAAAAGCAGATTTCGCAGCCAATGATTCCCGACGGTTCCCTTCTAGAGATGAGCGAACGTACTCGTTTCGAGTACTTACGCACCCGAGTACCGCCATTTTCGAGTACTTCAGTACTCGCGCGCAAAGATTCGGGGGGCGCCGGGGGGCGGGGAGAGGCGTGGCGGTGCGGGGAGTAGCAGCGGGGAACAGGGGGGAGCCCTCTCTCCCTCTCCCCCCCACTCCCCACTGCTACCCCCCGTGCCGCCACGGCGCCCCCCGAATCTTTGCGCGCGAGTACTGATGTACTCGAAAATGGCGGTACTCGGGTGCGTAAGTACTCGAAACGAGTACGTTCGCTCATCTCTATTCCCTTCCCTTCAGCAAGGTTTTCACTGATGTGATGTTGAGAGAGAAAATCGCAGCCTGCTGTGTCCTTCTGCGCAGTGCGTTTTTAAAAATCTCCCATGTAATCCTATGGAGGCTGCGTTTTATCGCATCACAAGGCGACAAATATGCGCTGCAATGTTAACATTGGAAAGTCCTACCGACTTGCGCGTTAAACAAAAACATGTGGTTTTTAATGTGCGCGGCAGCGATGCGATTTAATCCTCTAAAAAAAAAAAAGCATCGCTGGTGATGGTCACGGCCGTATATTGGGACAAAACTAAGCCTAAGCTTTCTGTGGTTTCGTTTTCACCAGCAGTATTCTCTCCCGTTAATACTTGACCGAGAAAATATAGGACCTCCCCTATGACTACTATGTGCGTGAAAGATCAGGCGGCCGCCATATTCCCACCATTTATTTTGTTTCTTACAGTTGCTCCTACAGCAGTGTGTGTGTGTTTGTATATGTATGTGTGTATGTATGTGTATATATTTTACACACATACACACATCGCAATGCATTGTTCTTACAAGGCGCACTGCACTGGCAGACACACTCGCATATTTGCCATGCGAGATATTGGTTTGAGTTTCTCGGGCTGATATAGTGCTCACTTGTGTAAAATCAGCCACAGAGAATGAATTTAACATCACCAAAGACATAAAGCTATACATTGCCCTCTATTGTCAGCATGCTGTTATCCTGACCCCCAAGTGTCAATGCATAATGCATCCCAAGTGGCAGCTTGCCCACCCATATCACGTCTTGTATCCAAGCTAGAGGCGATACAACGGGGTCTGTTTCACATTTTGTATCCAAGCTAGAGGTAGTACAACTTTAACTTTTTTCCTTCTGCTTTGCTCAGATTCATTCAAATACTGTGGGTCAAAATACGCAGCACAGCCCTAGAGGAATTCGTTAAAGGGTCTAGTTTTTTTAAACAGGGTCATTTGTGGGGGTTCTCCAAAGTGCTCAAGGGCTCCACAAGTGAGCAATGGGACCTAAAACACTTTCATGCAAAATAACTGTTCACAAAGCCACCGGCTGCTCCTTTCGGTTTGGGCCCCATTGTGCATACGGACACAAGATTAGGGCCACAATGGGTATATCTCTGAACACGGGACATACGGGGGGTCTCCATTTTGGGGTGCCAATCCTCATCTTCATGTGCAATATAGAAAAAAATCCCATCATTAAAATTAAAATGACATATTTGCAAAAATATGAAATTTAATTTCTTCCCCTCCAAATTGCATTAATTCTTGACAAAACCTGTGGGGTAAAAATCCTCCTGACCCCCTCAGTGAATACATTAAGGGGTGTAGTTTATAAAATGGGGTCATTTGTGGGGGGATCTATCATTTGGACACCCATGAGACTTTGCAATCTTGGCTTGGTGCAGGAAAAAAAAGTGTTCCTCAAAATGTTAAAAATCAATGTAAAATTTGTACGTCTCCTAAATTGTTAAAAAAAAACCTGAAGTTTTTCTAATGTGCGTCCAGAATAAAGTAAACAGATGGAAATATATATCTTATCAAAGATTTGTACAGTAACATGGCCTAAATGTTAGGAGGCTCGTATATATTAGGGAGTCCCCTAATACTCAGGCCGCGTTTACATGAGCGACAAAGTCACACTGCGACAAATCACGTGTTTGTTCGGCCTATGCTTTCCAATGGGGCAATTCACATGTTTTGGAGGGTGCGACATCCCGATATGCCCGCGACTCGTGAGGTTTCGTGGCCCATGTTACCCTATGGAGCCTTCCTCTCTGTTGCATCGCATGAAAGCTTGTTCACTATGTTAGTATGCACAAATGGGACCCAAAATGTAAACAGTACTATGTGGCTTTCTGAACAGACTGTTATGATCGTGTGGGCAGATTTAGCAGACTGCCAACACCATCGTGACCAAAGATGCACACAGGAAATTCACATGGAATCCATGCCACTGACCCTGTGCTAAAAGGGGGGGGGGGGGGCAACAGTGGCCCAACCTAAGCGTAGACATCGCCCAAATAAGAGGGCGGCCCAGCGGTCTTCGGATCTGGGCCATAGCTGATCCTAGGAGCCACAGAACAGGACACACGCATGGCATATAACAGAGACGGAACAGAATACACAGAGATAGAAAACACTGCATACAGAAGCCAAAAATGCAACCACTACTAACAGATAGGCTGATTATAAAGAACAGGTATTACTTGACATTTTAGACAAAACGTGAAGCTAGCGGGCGAACTTCTAAGCTCCTGGTTATACCGCTATTCCCTACACTAACCATGAGTCCAGGAGACCCGGACAACATTCACACAGGAGATGAGGTAACACTAAACTGACAGAACGTAAACGTACAAACGGGCATGAAACTGCAAGACACAGATCACACAGAAAGCTTGCATCTGGGACAGGACAGAGCAGGGGGCACACTGCCAACTGCAAGTGGAGCAGGACATAGCATGGGGCACACCGCCAACTATCAAATATAGTGCCATCTCAATAATATAGGGGAATAGACAGTCAGCTACACAAGGTGAGATAGGAGACTGTGTCAAGTTACATTAACTGACACACAGAGCAGACAAGACGTACAGAGGCCACAGCTGTAAAGGGAATGCATATAACGGAGACGAGGACTACAGGTGTCCAAACCGTCTTCGGGAAGCTGAGAGACACATAACCACTTACAAGTTCTGCGTGGGAAAAAGGCAGATACCTCAAGACAAGGATTCATAACTGCTCAGTCTGAAACCCAGACACAGACTGCCAAGAGCTGGCTTTATATGTATGCACAGAGCCAGGAGATTGGCTTGCAGGAAGTACCACACCCAGGCAGCTCAATCAATTAACCCTCTCAGGGCTGTGCTGCTAGTAAACTGAAGCTTTGAGCAACATATACCAGCAGCAGACGTAACAGACATTTTGCTTGAAGGCCTTTAAAGCCCCATAGCACAGTTGTAGAGCTGTTGAGCAGCCACAAAATTTTAACAATACACCCCTTAATTAGTTTACCTAGGGGGATACTGCCCACTTGGCCTGTAGCAGCAGCCACAATGCATACTTGAGTATAGCCGATCCAAGTGTTAGCCGAGGTACCTAATATTACCCCTTGGCTTATACTCAAGTCAATAATTGACCCCAGGTTTTTGGGGTAAAAGTTGGTACCTTGGCTTATACTCAGGTCGGCTTAGACTGAAGTATATCTGATTACATGCAAAAACCTAATGAAATAAGAGCAATCGTTGCATGCAAAGCATTAACAGCGGGAATCGGTTGTCTCACCCATCCCCGCTGTGACTGCGGGAGGCCAACTGTCATTAGCAACAGTCTTCAGCAGTAGATGGGCTCAGATCTGTAGGATGTAGATGCAAGTCCATTCCAGAAAGCTGCTTCCTAACATATACATACATTCACGTGCTGCGGTGGCAAGGGGTTAAAAGGGTTCCCTGGGACTCCAGTACTGATGATCTATGCGCAGTGAAGTGTTGATCTGCCTCTCAGAATCCCTGCCAATCAGCTGATGACGAGTGCGCACCGCTGCCACTTCAGTCTATGCCAGACGAAGCACCGTACATTTCCGGCTGTACACGCCTGCATAGGATTGAATTTCAATACGCAATCCTATGCAGAAGGCCGTGGTTTGTCTACGCGAAATCACGCGCAGAAAACAAACCGCGCCATGCTCTAATTCTGCTGGCACATGAGTCAGAGCTGCGGGAGCGGGCGAGTTCCGCACTGCTCTCTGCAGGCGCTCAGGTCGGGTCCCGTTGCGAGCAGCTGGATGCGACACGGCCGTCTGCAGGCGGCCTTAGGCCTCATGTCCACTGGAAAAATACAATCCGCGTAGAATCAGCTTTCTATTGTATAATTTTTGCATGCAGATATCTGCACACATTGCTATCAATGTGATAGCAATGTGGCCGATCCGCGGTAAAATGGAGCATGCTGGGTTTTTTTCTCCCACGCGTGAAAAACGCAATTCTATTAAAATTCCATCCGCGGGTGCAAAAATCAGTTTAATGGACCACGGATGGCCAATGATTCCCTAGGGGCAAATCCGCTGCGGAAACCGCAATTCCATTTTGCTAGTGGACATGAGGCCTTAAGGAATTCCGCACCGTAAAATCACCCGTCCTCACCCACGGCACGCTCTATTTGCCGCGGGTGTACGCGCGGACGGCTTCCATTGCAGTCTGTGGAAGCCGTCCATTCACGCTATCTTCCGCTGTAGCACAGCGGAAGATAGTGTGAAACCGCCTCTACGCCTACCGCGTCACATGCCGCTGCGGTGCGTCACGCGCTCGATTGCCCATGCGCGCTGAGGCGTCATGCGGGACTCCGAAACTGGAGGTAAGTATTGGGGTCTCTTGGGGCCGCCGTGACAGGCTCCGCCCTGGAATTCCATGGCGGAGCCCGTCACAGCCATGTGCAGCCGGCTTTACAGCGTGGGTAATCAGGAGTTAAAAACATAAATAAGGTAAAACAAAAAAACAAATTCAAATCACGTTTTATTATTTATTAAAAATGTGGATTTTACACCAAGTGTCATTCCCAGATAAAACAAAGGCCGCTGTGTTTGGGTATGTTTTCTGTTTACTCAATCGGTGTAAAATATTGCGCAGTTTTTCAGGATCCTCCGTCATAATTCTTTGAAAGAAAAAGCTTATAAAAAAAAAAAAAGGTGAGTCACAGGCAAAAAGCAGTCCATAAAACGAAGGGTTTCAAGATTGCTGAACGTCGAGGGTCTCTTCACTGTCGGACAGCCTTCCCATTCTCAAGGACGTCAGATCTGCAGGAAATGATCTTTTTGCCCTATTTTTCTCTAGGGTGGTTTCAAACCGGCGGGTAAAATCGCGCCATTTTTAACTGATGCGTTGGTTATTGAAAAAAAAAAAAGCAGATTTCGCAGCCAATGATTCCCGACGGTTCCCTTCTAGAGATGAGCGAACGTACTCGTTTCGAGTACTTACGCACCCGAGTACCGCCATTTTCGAGTACTTCAGTACTCGCGCGCAAAGATTCGGGGGGCGCCGGGGGGCGGGGAGAGGCGTGGCGGTGCGGGGGGTAGCAGCGGGGAACAGGGGGGAGCCCTCTCTCCCTCTCCCCCCCACTCCCCACTGCTACCCCCCGTGCCGCCACGGCGCCCCCCGAATCTTTGCGCGCGAGTACTGATGTACTCGAAAATGGCGGTACTCGGGTGCGTAAGTACTCGAAACGAGTACGTTCGCTCATCTCTATTCCCTTCCCTTCAGCAAGGTTTTCACTGATGTGATGTTGAGAGAGAAAATCGCAGCCTGCTGTGTCCTTCTGCGCAGTGCGTTTTTTTAAAATCTCCCATGTAATCCTATGGAGGCTGCGTTTTATCGCATCACAAGGCGACAAATATGCGCTGCAATGTTAACATTGGAAAGTCCTACCGACTTGCGCGTTAAACAAAAACATGTGGTTTTTAATGTGCGCGGCAGCGATGCGATTTAATCCTCTAAAAAAAAAAAGCATCGCTGGTGATGGTCACGGCCGTATATTGGGACAAAACTAAGCCTAAGCTTTCTGTGGTTTCGTTTTCACCAGCAGTATTCTCTCCCGTTAATACTTGACCGAGAAAATATAGGACCTCCCCTATGAATACTATGTGCGTGAAAGATCAGGCGGCCGCCATATTCCCACCATTTATTTTGTTTCTTACAGTTGCTCCTACAGCGGTGTGTGTGTGTTTGTATATGTATGTGTGTATGTATGTGTATATATTTTACACACATAGGCCTCCTTCCCACGAACGGATTTCCGCCGCGTAATTCGCGGCGAAAATCCGCTGCGTTGCCCGCAGCTATTAGGTTCTATTGAGAAGGAATTATAATTATATATGTATAGCTGGTATAAGTTATATCAGCTGTATATATATAATTATATAGAGGGAATACACAGGTTACACCAGCCTTGGCCAGACATGCCACTATATACAGGGGGATACACAAACACACACACATATATATATATATATATATATATATATATATATATATATATATATATGACACACACATACATATACACACACACATATATATATATATATATATATACACACACACACACACACACAAGGCTCTCACCCTGCAGCTGCTCCTCCTCAGCGATGCTCTCCTTGCTGCAGAGATCATGTTCACTGCACTCCCCTTCCCTCCTCCGCGGCCGTTGTCAGTCTGCTATCGGCACTCCTCTATTACTGTCTGCATTAGACAGAACAAGCCGAGAGCAGACTGCCTACTGACAGCAGCACGGAGGAGTGAGGGAACTTACTGCATAGGCGGCAGGCCGGATTCGGCCCGCGGGCATTGTTTGACACCTGTGCTCTAGATCATACAAACTTCTAGGCTGTGGGAGTTGCCGTCCTAAATGCGCAGACCGGTGCCAGCGGCCGGCGAGTGACGTTTCTGTGCGGGGCTCTGCGATCCCCTCACAGAAATAGAGCATGCCGCGGTTTGTTTTCCACGTGTGATTTCGCGCGGACAAACCGCGGCCGTCTGCCTAGGATTGCGTTTTCTAACGCAATCCTATGGCAGCTTCCATGGGTGGAAATTCTGCGGGAAATCCGGCAGCGGAATTTCCGCCCGTGTGCACGGGGCCTAAGGCTGCTCTAAGACGTGCATTCAGAAAACACAGCTTAAAATCGTGGGTTTTTTACCTCAATTTTTAGCAGCACTTTTGAACGCATGGTAAAGCGGTTTTAATGCACCCCACAATTGTGATGGGTGGGGAGGTGCGTTAGAAAACGCAAATACAGGACAGATAGCGCTTAAAAATCACCGCTTCCGAGCTCACGTCTGAGTAATCGCATTCAAATCAATGGAAGCAGTATACCGCAATAAAAAGCACCAAGGGGCTACATCATGTTTGTAAATTAGCACGGTTTAGGTATAGGTACGGGTACAGATGGAGGGGGGCCCAGCTGAACTTTTGCACTCGGGCCCCTTAGGCTTTAGGTACGCCCCTGCTAATGAGCAACCAGTTTTTCAGTCTTTATTTTTGTGCATTCCTGGGATCAGAACTTTTTTTTTTTGCCTACTCATTAGGGTAAATAACCATTTAAGTCAGGTTAAGGCTTGTGATAAATCACTTGGATTTGAAGCAATGCTGCATCCAATAGATGGCGCTATAGAGGTATTTTCTCATCCTTATTTGCATAGATATCCCAGAGGAGCTAGCATCACCTTATAAGTGTTCTTACTCATTTTTTAGGTTTTCAAATGCCTCTTCTGTGTGCAGTGCTTGGGTAGTGACTATACCATTCCCTGACCCATTTACCCCTTTGGTGTCTCCACATACTTTTTGGGTGCTCTCCTTAAGGAGACACAACACCGCTTCTGACCCACATAGGAATGTGAACCACAGGCCAACAAGGGCTGAGGATGGGTGCATTGTCCAGTATCGCATGTGTAGTCTAACAGAGCTTCATGAGTGTGGACAAGCTGGTGATGTCACCAGCTGCTTCCTTTGGGTAAGTGAGAGTTTTGGCCCATGTGAAAGGGGAATTACTGTATGCTAAACTGTTCACTTCATTTTCATTACCTTCTATGACATTTATGGAAATGACACGGCACAGATTATTGTTAGGGGTTCCATCACACAAGGGGGAGACAGCGGCCTACCAAAATCTACTGGGTCATATGACGCGGTGGGCGGGGAAGCGGTTTTTACTCTATCTTCCGCTGTGCTACAGCGGAAGATAGCGTGACGGACGGCTTCCATTGACTAGAATGGAGGCCGGCCACGCTTACACCCACGGCAAATAAAGCATACCGCGGGTGAGGTCGGGTGATTTCACGGTGCGGAAATCCGCAATGGAATGCCGCACCATGAGCATTGAGCTATTAGGTTCAATAGAACCTAATAGCTGCGGGCAATGCAGCGGACTTACGCAGCGTATTACGCATCGGAAATCCCTCCGTGGGAAGGAGCCCTAACTTTAGCCAGCAGAAGCATGTCTCCCTGCTGTCCTGTCACACAGCCGCCATTATCAGCCCTGAGGGTAATAGGTGGGCACAGCACTGTTGCACCAGCTCCCTGTATAGTCTGTCACTGAGCAGCACACCCCCAGCTACATGTCTCCCCTGTCCTGTCACACAGACGCCATTATCAGCCCTGGGGGTAATAGGTGGGCACTGCACTGCTGGTCCATGTATAGTCTGTCACTAAGCAGCACACCCCCAGCTACATGTTTCCCCGCTGTCCTGTCACACAGCCACCATTATCAGTCCTGGGGGTAATAGGTGGGCACCACACTGCTGGCCCATGTATAGTCTGTCAATCAGCAGCACACCCCCAGCTACATGTCTCCCCACTGTCTTGTCATAATTTCCTCCATTTGATATTGTATTTAGCTGGCGACGCTTAGCGATGACGCGGGTACCCACTGCCCGTACACAATGTAGTAACGTATGGGCTGTGGGTATATCCGTGACCATGAAGCACAATGGCCTCTATGTTGTGGATATCTGTGGTAAAATAGAACATGCTGCGTTCTGTTTCCTACGAGTGGATTACTTAATTCCGACCTGCTAATGTGAGCGGAAGTGTGTAATCCAATGCATTTGATAGATCCGTGTATTAGCACGGATCAAATGCGTGCGAATCCGCAATTTTTTATTAGGTCGTGTGAGACCGGCGTAAGGTAGATTGCTACCTTTTTATCACATGACCGGGGACCGCTGAACAAGGCTGCCGGTCACTGCTCCAGGCTCTCGGTTACCTTTAGTAGTCGGGAGCAGGAAGATTTTAAGTTTCCTGGACCCTCCCCGGCTCCTACGCATGTTTCCGGTATTTTGCAGGCAGATGTATGCGCAGAAGACGGCGAAGGTCCGAGGAGCAGGGTTGTGTCTGTGTTCAAATGCGGAGGCCTCAGGTAAGACGTTTCATCTGCTCTCACCAATCGCAACGGAGAGGGGAGATTAAACTTCAACTTTTACGTGATCACCATTATCATTTGGATAATGGTTGATCATGTGATGAAGGATAAAGATCCCGTCGGGGACATTGCCGGAGGCTTTAGGGAAATATTTTCATCTCCCCCTCACTGATTGGAGCCATGACGGGAGATGAAACATTAAACTTTTTTATTTTTACACGTAACCAGGGACCGCGGCCCATCGTGAAATCTCCAGGCTTTCAGCTACGTTTGCTAGCCAGCAACAGGGAGATTTTAAATTACCCCAGCAATCTGGGGTAAGGTCCGCGGATAAATCCGGGGGCTTTAGGTATGTAATTTCATCTCCACTCACGGATATGAGGAAAGATGAAATTTTTTAACTGTTTACTTGGATAACGGCAATAGCGTGACTGGGGGTCACTGCGGCAGCTTTCAACAAGGAGCTGTCATGTCCACAGCCCCCAGGGCTTTAATCCTCAGAGTGAGCATGTTTTTATGGCTGTGGGGATTAAAAACACTATAGGGCGGTCAATAAGGGGTTAAGGAGAAAACAGACGTTGTCACTAAGGCCTCTTTCACACAGAATGTTTTTTACAGCATTTAGCGTGGTTTGTGAAAAGCCGCAAAAAAACCCACTGATTGATCACAATGGAGCTTCTCAGGGAGCGTTCGAACACTACAATTTTCTAACGCTATCTGCTCTAGTTTAGTTTGTTTCAGCCCTTTTTAATGCCCCATATCACCCATTGTAATGATGGAGTGCGTTACACAACGCTGTTGAACACATTTAAAAATGGCGTTCGAAAACGCTTTAAAATGCAGCATTTTAACAGACGCCTGTGTGAAAGCAACCTTAGGGCTCATGTCCACGGGCGTATACGTAATACACTGTGGGTCTCCCGCGGTGTTTTATAAATTACAACCAATACTCTCTGCCGGCAGAGGTCGTGTATGTGGCAAGTATAGCACTGCGCATGCCCACTAATCTCACATCACGGACATGCGCAGTGTGATTTTTTTTTTTTTTAAATTCCCGCTCTGTTCAGAGCAGGAATGTGTATCGAAACACTGCCCTCTCGCAATGTGTGCGTATGGACAGCGTATCATACGCAATCCATAAAAGGGCTGCATATCATGTGCAGAGAAATAGAGCATGTCCACTGACTTTCATTGCCTCCATTCACTGCGTGTCATGCAACGCACACTTGATACTCCATAAAAACACGGTCGTGGACATGAGCCCTGAGGCCAATTCACACGGGCGAGCGTGATGTGGGGCCGTGAATCCCGCCTCCATATCGTGCTGCTTACCATGTGATTTCCCCAGGGATGCGAGAGTTTTCATTGGAAAACAGCCTCGCATCCCTTCAGGGTCACAATTATCGCTGGGGAGTCACTATTACTGCCGCAGAGGTTTAGCCATTGCTTTCAATGAAGCCAGCGATGCTGCAGCCGACCCCATTAACCTCTTAGTGACCAAGCCTGTTTGCGCCTTAAAGGGGTTGTCTCGCGAAAGCAAGTGGGGTTATACACTTCTGTATGGCCATATTAATGCACTTTGTAATATACATCGTGCATTAAATATGAGCCATACAGAAGTTATTCACTTACCTGCTCCGTTGCTGGCGTCCCCGTCTCCATGGCTCCGTCTAATTTCGCTGGCTTCTTGCTTTTTTAGACGCGCTTGCGCTGTGCGGTCTTCTGCCTGGTGAATGGGGCCGCTCGTGCCGGAGAGCTGCTCACCGCGTCGTCATCGTAGCTCTGCCCCGTCACGTGTGCCGATTCCAGCCAATCAGGAGGCTGGAATCGGCAATGGAACGCAAGGAAGGAGAAGAAAATCCACGGTGCACCGTGGGAGAAGACCAGCGGCGCCATCTTTAAAAGAAGAATAGAAGAAGCTGCAGAACGCTGATGCAGGTAAGTGCAATGTGCTTTTTAAAAACTAACCTATGCTTTCTTTTTAACAGACTTTAAATGCACACAAAAGTAGAGCATGCAGCGGTTTTTTCGCATTTGGGCAAAAAAAGGAAACGAAAACCAATCCGTTGAAATCAATGGGTTTTATTCTCTGCATATTGTGCTCAGAAAGTTTGCGCATGCTAACACACGCGTGTAAATGTCCATGTGAAGGAACTCTTAAGCCTGGCTTCAGATGGGTGTGTTTGTGTGCGCATTTATGCAGCGAATAGAGCCCTAACGAACGGGTTCGTTCACAAGTGCGCATCTTTACATTTCATGCAAAAAAAAAAATATGCAGCATACTCTATTTTGCGGCACTTTTGCACACCAAAAGTCCCCATAGAAGTCAATGGGGATGCACAAATATACATGTGATATGCCAGGAGGTGCGTGATACGCTGCGTAATTGCGCAGGAAAGGAACACATCCAGAACTCGTTAGACTAATTCCATACATATTTTTAGGTGACTTGGACATTTTCGTTCCTAAGATCTGAGTTCGACCAACAGACCGGCCTAATGTCACACGATGTCAATAGTAAGTAGCTTGTGCCTCTTAATACTAGTAAGTAGCTTGTGTTCTCCCGCAGGGTTTTGAACGATAATTGTCCCATGTAAAAACATGCAGAAACTGAACGACTGGATCAGAATCGTCCAGTTGTTCACTTTTAAGCAGCTTAAAATCCAAACACATTTCTCGGTGTAAGCAGCAGCCGTCCAGTACTGAACGTCTGCTGCTTACAGTGAATGGAGGTGAGCAGAACTCTCCTCCAGCTGCCCCGCCTCCCTGCTGGCTGCGCTGTCAGCGATCCAGCAATGCTCGCTCCTGTGCAGAGCGAGCACCACAGGGATGAATGTCGGGCATTGTTTGCCTGACACTCGTTTTGTGTAAAAGGACCCTTGGACCTCCCTCACACAGGTGTTTTTGTACAGTTTTTAGTGCTGCGCTAAACGCTGTACAACGCACCCATACATTTCAATGGGGCTGCTCACACAAGGCTAAAAACGCTGTGTCTTCAACGCTGCGCTTTAACAGCGTTGCATGTTCTATTTTGGGACGTTTTCAGCCCTGTGTCACCCATTGAAATGAATGGGCAGCGGCCCGGGCTTCCCCTGCACTGACAAATGATCTATTGCTGTAAGCGAGGTTTGAGAACTCTCCTCCAGCAATAGATTGCTGTGATTGGACATCGAGCCAGCGTCGAGAAGCAATCACAGCCATTCATGGCTGTCCCAGGCAATCACAGCAGTCTATTGCTGGAGGCGAGTTCTCAAACCTTGTTTACAGCAATAGATCATTTGTCAGTGCAGGGGAAGCCCGGAGTAGTGGCAGAGATCGGTGGCCGGGACCCGGACGGCACATGCTTTTTTTTTTTCCAGCATCCTTGGCTGCTTTTTCAGCTGTGTGAGGGAAGCCTTAGACTGGTGTATAAAATGCTGGTTTAAGTAAATATCCTACAAAATGTTTAAAATTTGGAGACACGCTTTATTGTATACATATTTTTGATCAATTCAAAAAATGAAATACAATCCTATATAGATTTGGTTACATACTGTGCCATGTAATCCCGAACATTGTTTGCATATAAAAAATAATCCTTCTCCTCCTCCTCAGAGGGAACATAAACAGGCAGAAACTAAAAGGGAAAGATAAGGTCCAGTTAAAGGGAACATATCAGCACCCACATTATGGGGCTCAAAGCTGAGGGAGGAACTTGTAGAGGGGGGGGGGGGGGGTGCTTTTTATACTCTCCAGGTCCCTCATTCCAGCGCTGTAACCCTGAGAAATCGGAGAAGCAGACAGCACGACTCTGCAGACGGCTCTGTAAGCATGCGCTCTCGTATAGAGTTTAATGAGAGAGCACATGCGCATTATCTTCTAAAAAGGGTCACGCTGCGCGTGTTCTGATTTCTCGGAGACACAGTGCTGGAAAAGAGGAACCTGGTGAGTATAAAGAGCAGCTCCCTGTTACCCCCAATTCCTTACCTTTCAGCCCCATAGCATAGTTTACTTTAATAAACAGGAATGATTCTACTACAGATCTCCGCTAAAACGTTTTGGGAACATTATATTTCATATAGTATTCCTTACCTCTACTTCTACATTGGTACAGACTTGACACACGGTCATGAGTAAAAGTTTTGCCCCGAGAATTGTAAGTAGAAGAAAAGCTGAATAAATAAATAAGTAAATAAATATAATAAGGGATCTTCCCATAGGATTATCATGTCCGTATGGGATACCTACTCCACTTAGCCAGAGGGGAGAGATGCCATCAAGCAATAGCTCTCGCTCAGGTAGACATTGGCCTTCTATGTAATACATGGCATTCATGTACTGGTCAGTAACACTAATACAGCTCTGTACTCCCAGAATACTGTAAACGTACAGGCCTATTGAACATTGAAGCTTCTAAGACTATGGCCAAAGACAAAAACTTGCTTGGTAGATCTCAGGGTAGGGCTTATATTTCAAGCCCCATTGAAAAATAATGGTAGAGCTTATTTTGTAGGTAGTTCTTATTTTTGGGGAAACAGGGTAGTTACTCCCATTCTCCACACCCTTTTTAGAGGACAGGATGTGTTAATGTAGAATATCCTAGCACCCCCGAAGGAAACAGACAGGCCTGGACAAGCTGATTTCTCCTGCGGAAACAAAGGCAAACCCCCATAGATTAAGGGCTCACTCAGACGGGAGTATGTGTCCCACGTATTTTTCATATGCACATTTACTACGCCTGTTAAATCCCCAAAAACTAGATAAGGTGCATATTCCGCACCAAAATAGGACACGCTGCAATTTTTTTTCCACAGACGTGAATAAAAAACGCTGGTGTGAGAAGCCCTAGACAAATCAGTGGGCTTTTAGCACTGCTTACTACGCATGTATTTTTCACATTGGGAGACATATGTCCATGTGAATTAGCCCTAAGGGTGTGTGTTCAGAGAAGAGTGCGCACAAGATACAAGCAGACCATGAGCATCTAGAATAGGGTTTTCCAACATTCCTTGGCCAAGTATTCCCTTCTCAAATAAATTACTTAAAAATTCAGCAAAGGTTATCATGGCACTATGTGTTGTACCTACCTTCATCACAATACCAGGACAGACTAAGTACTCCCTAGAGGCAATGACTGTACTCCTAGTCACTCTCCTGCCACACTAGTATTATAAATGGCACATGGTGGGGAAAGCCCTGTTAGGGCCCTAGAAGCTTCAAGGTACATCTCTAGCCCATGAGATACATATATGACTGGCTCAGAGCCAACCATCCGATGGTTTAACCCCTTAACGACCAGCCCATAGTGTTTTTACGTCCGATTAAATTGATACAACTGCCAAAATAATGAAAATTGAAATTTTTCCTACTGCTTAGATTTATTCAAAAATTGTGCGGTAAAAATACGCAGTACACCACTAGATGAATTCGTTAAGGGGTCTAGTTTTCAAAATGGGGTCATTTGTAGGGGTTCTCTGTCGTTTTGGCCGCTCAAGGGCTCTACAAGTGTGCTATGGGGCCGAAATCCCCTTCATGCTAAATTTCAGTTCTGAAAGCCACCGACTACTCCTTACATTTTGGGCCCCTTTGTGCATCCAGACATAAGATTAGGGCCACAATGGGTATGTCTCTGAACACTGGACAAACAGGGGTATCTATTTTGGGGTGCAAATCTTAATTCATGTGTGTGCTGTACAAAAATGCTGTTTTTAAAATGACAAAATTGCCAAAAAACGAAAATCACAATTTTTTTCCTTTTGCTTTGCTTGAATTCATTTAAAAGCTGTGGGGTCAAAATGTGCAGTACACCCCTAGATAAATTTGTTCTGGGGTCTAGTTTTCAAAATGGGGTCACTTGTGGGCGTTCTCTATGTAATGTGCAGGGGGGGGGGGGAGGATGGAAGAGCCAGGAGAAGGAACTGAGCTCTCGTCCCCCTCTCCGCCCCTCTGCACTATTTGCAATGGGAAGAGGCAGGGCGGGGCTAAGTTCTGAGAATTAGCCCCGCCCCTGTCCCACCTCTCCCCATTGCAAATAGTGCAGAGGGGCGGAGAGGAGGCAGAGAGGGGGGGCGGGAGCTCAGTTCCTGCTCCTGGCTCTTCCATCCCCCCCCCCCCTGCACACGAGGACAACGTATATCTGTGCATGGGGGAAGGGGGGAGAAAAAAACCCCCGCAGCTTTAGGCCTCTTTCATACAAGCGTTGCATTCACCCGCACCCGGCTTAGGTAGTTAACCATGTGCTGCCTGCTTGCTGGAGAAGAACCCCTCTGTCTGCTGGGAGTCCCCCAAACTATTGCAGATTTACATGCAATTCACCTAACAACCCTCCATCTGTAACCTGACTGACCAGCAGTGAATGCCCGCAGTTAACTCCTTCATGACTGACCTGGTTTAAGCACTAATGAGCAACCAGTTTTTCAGTCTTTATTTTTGTGCATTCCTGGGATCAGAACTATAAGGGGACTAAAGTACATTCGTGTGAAGGAGCCCTCGGCGCAATTTTATGCATATGAGAGCGAATTTGCTTACCCCCTTAGACTCTAATGGAATATCGGGAGCGCAAATGCACGTAAAAATCATTGCGGTTTCTGCGACCGCTTTTCTGCTAAATTTAGCACGCCGTGTGAAAGAGGCCCTAGGGCTTCGGCAGACGAATGTACACGCCAAGACTATTGTCGCAGTGGAGCGTATTTGTGCATAAACAAGGTTTACAGTAATCGGGTTGCGCTTGAAATGCCAGTTCACACGCGCGTTCACCCCTTTCCGTGGCATACAGTGGCGATGGTCATCTTCTCCCTGCGACGGCCGCCGGGTCACAACCCTTTCCTGTCATTTTTGTATGTAAAACGCAGAAAGATGAGGTGAGAAACACCCTTAGGGTCAGGGGCGTACCTAAAGGCTCAAGGGCCCGGGTGCAAAAGTTCAGCTCAGGGCCCCCCCTTACCTTTCTCACCGCGTACCCATACCTAAATCATGCTGCATACAGCTGCAAAATGAATTTCCATACATGAATTAGCCCTATTAACGCGTTTCCTGCACTAGATGAAAATCACACACACACACCGCTTTTTATTGCGGTATACTGCTTCCATTGATTTGAATGCGATTACTCAGACGTGAGCTCGGAAGCGGTGATTTTTAAGCGCTATCTGTCCTGTATTTGCGTTTTCTAACGCACCTCCCCACCCATCACAATTGTGGGGTGCATTAAAACCGCTTTACCATGCGTTCAAAAGTGCTGCTCAAAATTGAGGTAAAAAACCCACGATTTTAAGCTGTGTTTTCTGAATGCACGTCTTAGTGCAGAGGGGCGGAGAGGAGGCAGAGAGGGGGGGCGGAAATTCCACTGCCGGATTTCCTGCAGAATTTCCACCTATGGAAGCTGCCATAGGATTGCGTTAGAAAACGCAATCCTAGGCAGACGGCCGTGGTTTGTCCGCGCAAAATCACACGTGGAAAACAAACCGCGGCATGCTCTATTTCTGTGCGGGGTTCGCAGAGCCCCGCACAGAAACGTCACTCGCCGGCCGCTGGCACCGGTCTGCGCATTTAGGACGGCAACTCCCACAGCCTAGAAGTTTGTATGATCTAGAGGCTCAGTCACAGCAAATGTGGACACATAATACCATATGGAACCTGTATGCCTCAATTGCCCCCCATATCACATCTTGTATCCAAGCTAGAGGCGGTACAACAAAGTACTAGAGCCTCCATACTCGCCTGTATCACATCTTGTATCCAAGCTAGAGGTGGGACAACAGGGTACTAGAGCCTCCATGTTCGCCTGTATCACATCATCTTTTTTTATGATCGCAGGGAGAGAAAACGCATCAATTCTGCCATAGAATTTTGATTTTCTTTTTATAGCGTTAATCATGCAGCATAAATGATACACTACATTTTTTTCTGCGGGATGGTACGGTTACAATGATACCAAAATTCTTATATTTTTTTTAGGTTTTTCCACAATAAAAAGCCTTTTTTTGGAAATTATTATTTTTTTCTTAACTCACTGCATTCCAAGTCCTATAACTTTTTTATTTTCCCATGGACGGAGCTCTCTGAGGGCTTATTTTTTGCGGGACGAGCTGTAGTTTTTATTTGTACCATTTTGGGGTACATACGCTTTTTTAATCACTTTTATTGCGTTTTTTTGTGAGGCAAAATGCTAAAATACTTACTATAGCAATCTTAGGCGCTGGCAATACAGGACGCCAGTATCTGGCGTCCTGTTGCCATAACAACCAGCCGGGCTCTGCGATATGAATTCCTTTGGGTAAGTGAGATTTTTGGCCCGTGTGAAAGGGGCACTACTGTATGCTAAACTGTTCACTTCATTTTCATTGCCTTCTATGACATTTATGGAAATGGCACGGCACAAATTATTGTTAGGGGTTCCATCACAGGTGCGAAAATCAGCATCCCCACCACACTCCCCTTGTGCAGCTGTACCGCCTCCACACTCCCCGCATGTAACCGCGCCGCCTCCACACTCCCCGCATGTAACCGCGCCGCCTCCACACTCCCCGCATGTAACCGTGCCGCCTCCACACTCCCCGCATGTAACCGTGCCGCCTCCACACTCCCCGCATGTAAACGCACCGTCAATACACTCCCCAGCATGTAACCACACCGTCACCACACTCCCCGCATGTAACCCCCCCATCACCACACCGCCCTTATGTAACCGTACCGCCACCACACTCCCAGCATGTAACCGTACCATCACCACACCTTCCTCATGTAACCATTGCGCCTCCACACTCTCCGCACATAACCGTACTGTCACCACACTCCCCGCACGTAACCACACCGTCACCACAATTCCCTCATGTTACCGCGCCGCCACCACACTCCCTGCACGTAACCGCGCCGCCACCACACTCCCTGCACGTAACCGCGCCGCCACCACTCTCCCTGCACGTAACCGCGCCGTCACCACTCTCCCCGCACGTAACCGCGCCGTCACCACTCTCCCCGCACGTAACCGCGCCGTCACCACTCTCCCCGCACGTAACCGCGCCGTCACCACTCTCCCCGCACGTAACCCCGCCGTCACCACTCTCCCCGCACGTAACCCCGCCGTCACCACACTCCCTGCATGTAACCCCTCCGTCACCACACTCTCTGCATGTAACCCCACCGTCACCACACTCTCTGCATGTAACCCCACCGTCTCCACACTCCCTGCATGTAACCGTACCGTCACCACACTCCCTGCATGTAACCCCAGGTCGCCACATTTCCCTCATGAAAACCCACTTCTCTCGCGTAACAATAACACCACCACACTCCCCTTATATAACCGTACCATCACCACACACCTCGTGTAACCCCACATAGGAATGTATATAAGAAAGATGGAGAGACCACACCATTCCCTGACTCACTTACACCCTAGGTGTCTCCACACACTTTTTGGGTGCTCACCTTAAGGAGAAAGGACACCGCTTATAATCCACATCATAGGCCCCTCACAGACTAAGCCAGAAGCCTGCTGCACACCTCCCCACCCATCACAATTGTGGGGTGCATTAAAACTGCTTTACCATGCGTTCAAAAGTGCTGCTCAAAATTGAGGTAAAAAACCCACGATTTTAAGCTGTGTTTTCTGAACGCACGTCTTAGAGCAGCCTTAGGCCCCGTGCACACGGGCGGAAATTCCGCTGCCGGATTTCCTGCAGAATTTCCACCCATGGAAGCTGCCATAGGATTGTGTTAGAAAACGCAATCCTAGGCAGACGGCCGCGGTTTGTCTGCGCGAAATCACACGTGGAAAACAAACCGCGGCATGCTCTATTTCTGTGCGGGGATCGCAGAGCCCCGCACAGAAACGTCACTCGCCGGCCGCGGGCACCTGTCTGCGCATTTAGGATGGCAACTCCCACAGCCTAGAAGTTTGTATGATCTAGAGGCTCAGTCACAGCAAATGTGGACACATAATACCATATGGAACATGTATGCCTCAATTGCCCCCAATATCACATCTTGTATTCAAGCTAGATGCGGTACAACAAAGTACTAGAGCCTCCATGCTCGCCTGTATCACATCTTGTATCCAAGCTAGAGGTGGGACAACAGGGTACTAGAGCCTCCATGTTCGCCTGTATCACATCTTTTTTTATGATCGCAGGGAGAGAAAACGCATCAATTCTGCCATAGAATTTTGAGGTTTATTTATAGCGTTAATCATGCAGCACATGGTTAACTACCTGAGCCGGGTGCTGTCTGTCAAGGACCTCTGATGTCACCCAAAAAATGAGTAAGGAGACTTATAAGGTGATGCTAGCTCCTCTGGGATATCTATGCAAATAAGGATGGGAAAATACCTCTCTAGCGCCATCTATTGGATGACAGCATTCCTTCAAATCCAAGTGATTTATAACAAGCCTTAACAATGACTGGGAATATTAAACCAAGCCAGGAAGCCATGCTCAGACAGATTGTTTCATGGTGATTGCCCCTCCTCAGTGTGCAGCAGGCTTCTGGCTTAGTCTGTGAGTGGCCTATCATGTGGATTATAAGCGGTGTCCTATCTCCTTAAGGTGAGTATCCAAAAAGTGTGTGGAGACACCTAGGGGGTAAGTGAGTCAGGGAATAGTGGGGTCTCTCCATCTTTCTTATATACATTCCTATGTGGGGTTACACGAGGTGTGCGGTGATGGTACGGTTATATAAGGGGAGTGTGGTAGTGTTATGCACAGGTCCTTTCCTTAGGGTACTAGTGTATCTTGACGCCACCAGGATTTACTGGAGGAGTCAAGATTGACAGTGGTTGACGCCCCCTGTATCTGATTGGCTGGAACAGCTTGCTCTGCAGCAGGTCCTGTTAGTCCAGTAAGCTGAGGCAGCCGAAATGTTGGGATTCCTTTAGCTCCGTTTATTGCTGATCCGTGCCTTGGGACACCTAAAACCCACTCCCCTTGCCCGGCAACAAGAACGGACCCCGCTGCTATGCAAGCCAGCTGAAACACCCTCGTCGTCGGCCCAAAAAAAGAATCCCCGCTTACATTCATGGAGGGCTGCACATATCTTTCTTGTTGGCCCCGCGCAGGAGGCGCGCATTGGTGTAGCTGAACGGGGCTCTCCGGCGGCAGGCAAGAGCAACGCACCCCGCTGTGTGTGACAGCGCTGAGCGGGGTGGCCTTCAGGGAACCCACAGGGCCGTGAAGCACGTTTCCCGGCGGCGGGGCTGAAGGGCCGCAGGTGGATTTGCCGTGGCCTAACACTGGATGGAATTTCCGTGACAAATCCGCCCTGTGTGAACCCAGCTGGTGAGATGCGGTGAACTAGACCGATCTGCACCAAATTCAGCACATGGGTCAATCGGGGGCTTTGGAAGGTTACAGACTGTGTATCGGCTCTCCAGAACCAAGACTCCAAAATAACGGGAGAGACGCGGCCAAACGACTGTTACACTTGCTGCCCATTTATGCAGAAGCTCCAATAACTCGCCAGCAATGTTCTAGAAGTAGATTACTGATTAAATACTTTAAAAAAACTGTCTTTGTTGCCCCTAGCAACCAGGGGGGCTTTCATTGTTGCAAACTGCTCTAGTAAAAGCAAAGTTGCCCTGTAATTGGTTGCTGCGGACAACAGAGTTTTTCTTGTAGCTAGTTCTAATAAATGAGGCCTGCTGTATATCAAACCAATGCTAGGTATTAGTGTACCTTGACGCCACCGGAAGCAAGGGGTTTGACAGGAAGAGGGAGGGGAGCGGAAGAAGACCAGAGACGAGAGACACAAGGAGAAGAAGGAAGATAGGAGCCGAGAAGACGAGCAGCAGAAAGAAAGAAAGCAACAGAAGACAGAAAATTGAGCAAGATCAGCAAAAGATCAGGACAGCGAAAAGAAGGCGAAATTCAGCAAAAGATCAGGACAGCGAAAAGAAGGCAAAATTCGCTTCAAGCGGCGAAAGCAAGCAAGAAGAGGGAGAGTGTGCCAGAGTGGTCCGTGGAAGCAAGAAGACCCAAGACTGAGGATGGAAGATTTGCGGCTACAGATTCAAGAAGCAATCCAGCGGGATGGCGCCGAGTGGCTGGAGGAGTTAATCGCCAGCTGCAGGTTGGGATCGGAGTCGGGGAGGCCACTCGAGCCAGCAGCAAGGGAGCCGGTATCCGGAGAGGAAGCAGCACAAGAGGGGGATGCCGGGCGAGGCCGCCCGAAGCGAAGAAAGCCCCCCTTCCCCCCGGCGCGACTCAGCCCGAGTCCCGCTGCAAAGAGAGGCGGTCGTAAGAGCAGTCGCGGCGGCGAGAGGCCGCAAGGAGCAGGACGCGCCATGAGGTTTTTGGCGCCAAATTCAAACCGGGTGTCGGGGAGAGCGCCGGGACCGGTGCCCATCGTGAAATCTCCAGGCTTTCAGCTACGTTTGCTAGCCAGCAACAGGGAGATTTTAAATTACCCCGGCAATCTGGGGTAAGGTCCGCGGATAAATCCGGGGGCTTTAGGTATGTAATTTCATCTCCACTCACGGATATGAGGAAAGATGAAATTTTAAAGTTTTTAACTGTTTACTTGGATAACGGCAATAGCGTGACTGGGGGTCACTCGGGCAGCTGACAACAAGGAGCTGTCATGTCCACAGCCCCCAGGGCTGTAATCCTCAGCATGAGCATGTTTTTATGGCTGTGGGGATTAAAAACACTATAGGGCGGTCAATAAGGGGTTAAGGAGCAAACAGACTTTGTCACTAAGGCCTCTTTCACACAGAATGTTTTTTACAGCATTTAGCGTGGTTTGTGAAAAGCCGCAAAAAAACCCACTGATTGATCACAATGGAGCTTCTCAGGGAGCGTTCGAACACTACAATTTTCTAACACTATCTGCTCTAGTTTAGTTTGTTTCAGCCCTTCTTAATGCCCCATATCACCCATTGTAATGATGGAGTGCGTTACACAATGCTGTTGAACACATTTAAAAATGGCGTTCGAAAACGCTTTAAAATGCAGCATTTTAACAGACGCCTGTGTGAAAGCAACCTTAGGGCTCATGTCCACGGGCGTATACGTAATACACTGTGGGTCTCCCGTGGTGTTTTACAAATTACAACCAATACTCTCTGCCGGCAGAGGTCGTGTATGTGGCAAGTATAGCACTGCGCATGCCCACTAATCTCACATCACGGACATGCGCAGTGTGATTTTTTTTTTTAAATTCCCGCTCTGTTCAGAGCAGGAATGTGTATCGAAACACTGCCCTCTCGCAATGTGTGCGTATGGACAGCGTATCATACGCAACCCATAAAAGGGCTGCATGTCATGTGCAGAGAAATAGAGCATGTCCACTGACTTTCATTGCCTCCATTCACTGCGTGTCATGCAACGCACCCTTGATACTCCGTAAAAACACTGTCGTGGACATGAGCCCTGAGGCCAATTCACACGGGCGAGCGTGATGTGGGGCCGTGAATCCCGCCTCCATATCGCGCTGCTTACCATGTGATTTCCCCAGGGATGCGAGAGTTTTCATTGGAAAACAGCCTCGCATCCCTTCAGGGTCACAATTATCGCTGGGGGGTCACTATTACTGCCGCAGAGGTTTAGCCATTGCTTTCAATGAAGCCGACGATGCTGCAGCCGACCCCATTAACCTCTTAGTGACCAAGCCTGTTTGCGCCTTAAAGGGGTTGTCTCGCGAAAGCAAGTGGGGTTATACACTTCTGTATGGCCATATTAATGCACTTTGTAATGTACATCGTGCATTAAATATGAGCCATACAGAAGTTATTCACTTACCTGCTCCGTTGCTGGCGTCCCCGTCTCCATGGCTCCGTCTAATTTCGCTGGCTTCTTGCTTTTTTAGACGCGCTTGCGCTGTGTGGTCTTCTGCCTGGTGAATGGGGCCGCTCGTGCCGGAGAGCTGCTCACCGCGTCGCCATCGTAGCTCCGCCCCGTCACGTGTGCCGATTCCAGCCAATCAGGAGGCTGGAATCGGCAATGGAACGCAAGGAAGGAGAAGAAAATCCACGGTGCACCCTGGGAGAAGACCCGCAGTCCACCGTGGGAGAAGACCAGCGGCGCCATCTTTAAAAGAAGAATAGAAGAAGCTGCAGAACGCTGATGCAGGTAAGTGCAATGTGCTTTTTAAAAACTAACCTATACTTTCTTTTTAACAGACTTTAAATGCACACAAAAGTAGAGCATGCAACGGTTTTTTCGCATTTGGGCAAAAAAAGGAAACGAAAACCAATCCGTTGAAATCAATGGGTTTTATTCTCTGCATATTGTGCTCAGAAAGTTTGCGCATGCTAACACACGCGTGTAAATGTCCATGTGAAGGAACTCTTAAGCCTGGCTTCACATGGGTGTGTTTGTGTGCGCATTTATGCAGCGAATAGAGCCCTAACGAACGGGTTCGTTCACAAGTGCGCATCTTTACATTTCACGCAAAAAAAAAATATGCAGCATACTCTATTTTGCGGCACTTTTGCACACCAAAAGTCCCCATAGAAGTCAATGGGGATGCACAAATATACATGTGATATGCCAGGAGGTGCGTGATACGCTGCGTAATTGCGCAGGAAAGGAACACATCCAGAACTCGTTAGACTAATTCCATACATATTTTTAGGTGACTTGGACATTTTTGTTCCTAAGATCTGCGTTCGACCAACAGACCGGCCTAATGTCACACGATGTCAATAGTAAGTAGCTTGTGCCTCTTAATACTAGTAAGTAGCTTGTGTTCTCCCGCGGGGTTTTGAACGATAATTGTCCCATGTAGAAACATGCAGAAACTGAACGACTGGATCAGAATCGTCCAGTTGTTCACTTTTAAGCAGCTTAAAATCCAAACACATTTCTCGGTGTAAGCAGCAGCCGTCCAGTACTGAACGTCTGCTGCTTACAGTGAATGGAGGTGAGCAGGGGGCAGAACTCTCCTCCAGCTGCCCCGCCTCCCTGCTGGCTGCGCTGTCAGCGATCCAGCAATGCTCGCTCCTGTGCAGAGCGAGCACCACAGGGATGAATGTCGGGCAAGCTCTGATTGTCTGAGACAGTCAATGAATGGCTGTGATTGGGCATCGAGCCATTGCCGAGAACCAATCACAGCAGTCTATTGCTGGAGGCGAGTTCTCAAACCTTGCTTACAGCAATAGATCCTTTGTCAGTGCAGGGGAAGCCCAGAGTAGCGGCAGAGATCGGTGGCCGGGACCCGGACGGCACCTGCTTTTTTTTTTTTCCAGCATCCTTGGCTGCTTTTTCAGCTGTGTGAGGGAAGCCTTAGACTAGTGTATAAAATGCTGGTTTAAGTAAATATCCTACAAAATGTTTAAAATTTGGAGACGCGCTTTATTGTATACATATTTTTGATCAATTCAAAAAATGAAATACAATCCTATATAGATTTGGTTACATACCATGCCATGTAATCCCGAACATTGTTTGCATATAAAAATAATCCTTCTCCTCCTCCTCAGAGGGAACATAAACAGGCAGAAACTAAAAGGGAAAGATAAGGTCCAGTTAAAGGGAACATATCAGCACCCACATTATGGGGCTCAAAGCTGAGGGAGGAACTTGTGTGACGGCCGCCGGGTCACAACCCTTTCCTGTCATTTTTGTATGTAAAATGCAGAAAGATGAGGTGAGAAACACCCTTATGAGAACGAACCTCTGGAGATCACAGGGAGCCGTGCGTACATTGCCTTGTCAGGAAGCGCGGAATGAAAGCAGCCGTGCGAGACAATGGCGCGACTGCGCACGTGCGAACCCGGCACACGACTGCGCATGCAGCTATCCTGGAGATAGCTATAGTCTATGGAATATACACGGGCTTTAGCCTTGGCAGTCGTCGTCTTTAAAATCTATGTATAGCTACCTCCCATGCTGTCCATTGGTTTCTACAGTAACATTGCAGCGCCCTCTATTGGTTTTACAGAAACGTGCTGCACCTATGCTCCCTTTAATAAATGATCCCCAAATAGGGGACGTATCAGATGCAACACGCTCAGGCAGCACTCCGGGCGCACCCACAATGCTCTGAGGGAGCTGGAAGACCTTTGCATAGCCCCACCCAACGCTTTCTCAACCGCGCCATATCCGTAATGGCCTGTACAATACACTGAATACACTATCAAACACAGAAAAACTGGAGAAAAAGACAAACCTCTAATAAATGGAGGCAAAATACTAAGTGATCAAAAGTATGGACCCAAAATGGGGCAAAAAGGTCGTCACGTAGAAAGCAAGGCCTCACCTACCTCTGACCGGGGAAGATGCAGAAGTTATGGGATGCTGAATGCAGGGATGGGAAAAGAACTTCCAAAACCAAGCGTTGTGTTTGATATGGAGATAATCTGCCCCCCCGCAGGACACAATGTATCCGGGCATTAATGCTGGAATACATCACAGGCATCGAGAGATGGGAAAATAAGAACTACACTTCACCAGGCCTCATATGGCCATGTTCTCAAGGGGCTTCCAAGAAATACATTGACCCCTGAGCCGTGGGGAAGGGGGGGACAAACACAGGGCAGTCAGAATATGACAGTCATGGGACCAGCCCTCCGGAACAGGACCAATGCTCTCTACAGGTGCCAGGAGCAGAAGAATGATGATGTCATCATCCGGCTCCACTACATACATACACGCACGCACGTACATACACACACGCACGTACATACACACACGCAGCTGATGACGAGTGCGCACCGCTGCCACTTCAGTCTATGCCAGACGCAGCACCGTACATTTCCGGCTGTACACGCCTACATAGGATTGCATTTCAATACGCAATCCTATGCAGAAGGCCGTGGTTTGTCTACGCGAAATCACGCGCAGAAAACAAACCGCGCCATGCTCTAATTCTGTGCGGGGTTCGCAGAGCCCAGGACATAAACGTCACTCGCTGGCTGCCGGCTCTGCGCATGCGCCGTCTGCTGGCACAGGAGTCAGAGCTGCGGGAGCGGGCGAGTTCCGCACTGCTCTCTGCAGGCGCTCAGGTCAGGTCCCGTTGCGAGCAGCTGGATGCGACACGGCCGTCTGCAGGCGGCCTTAGGCCTCATGTCCACTAGAAAAATACAATCCGCGTAGAATCAGGCGTCACGCGCTCGATTGCCCATGCGCGCTGAGGCGTCATGCGGGACTCCGAAACCGGAAGTATTGGGGTCTCTTGGGGCCGCCGTGACGGGCTCCGCCCCGGAATTCCATGGCAGAGCCCGTCACAGCCATGTGCAGCCGGCTTTACAGCGTGGGTAATCAGGAGTCTGAAAACATAAATAAGGTAAAACAAAAAAACAAATTCAAATCACGTTTTATTATTTATTAAAAATGTGGATTTTACACCAAGTGTCATTCCCTGATTAACCAAAGGCCGCTGTGTTTGGGTATCTTTTCTGTTTACTCAATCGGTGTAAAATATTGCGCAGTTTTTCAGGATCCTCCGTCATAATTCTTTGAAAGAAAAAGCTTATAAAAAAAAAAAAAAGGTGAGTCACAGGCAAAAAGCAGTCCAATAGCCCTAAACAATATTGTTAAAGGGGTGTTCGAGGCTATCGCTCTTCATGACTGCGAAAGCTTCTTCCCAGGAGCGTGGGCGCAATACACTCGGCGGCACGAAGCGCAATTGTGCCTCGAGGAGAGCGATCCCTTGGCCGGCTTTACCGATACCACGCTACACAGCAGATGAAAGATATGTTTTTTTTTCAGACAGCATTCGCTAGTTGTTACCATGTACGTCAGGCGCAAACAGAGCTGTAAGTCACGGATGAGAATAACGGAGGAAAAGATTCCTGAAAGTCACCCAAAGAAAATATGGCGGAGCGAGAAAACCAAACTAAAACGACGCAGACAGTTCTCAGCGAGGCACAGGATTTACTGAATGTAAAACTATTCGTCTGCAATACACCCCCCCCCATATGAAATAGAGGAAAATGCACAGAAAAGTTGAATATCTATATATCTCTCTATAGGGGCCACAACAGCCATGATTATACAAGAGGCTTCTGTACCGCAATGCCTCATCAGTTACAGTAGTGATCACAGGTAATGGCAAGCAGGGACACCTGTTGTCATGGCAACCAATCGGCCCGCCACGATTACAAGGGCCAGACGACATAACATAGGGAGCACGCTTCCTCGGGGAATCCTCTACTTGCTTACATCTCAACAGAATGTAGGAGTTTAATAGTAGGGATCGCTATCCTTATGTACCCCGCTGTAGCAGTGGGAAGCCCGCTATCGGATGGTGTGAGCTCAGCTTCTGATCCCACGCCATCCACATGATGTACGGCCTATAATGGAGGGAACACCCGTTGGATTTCAGTGCACAACTAAATAAATTCCAGGCCCCATTGCCCACTTGTGCGGAAAAAAAAATTTACTTTCTAAAAATAATCCCCCTCTACAACCCCCCTCCCCCCTGCCATCCCCAATTTTCAGCATTCCCTAAATCTTAGATAAAAGTAATAATGTAAACTGCGTTTTACCCAATCAGGTTGCTGGGAATTACCTATTGAGGCAGAAGTGGGTAAGAAAAAGTTAATATGCATGCCAGACCATGCTGACCAGAAGAGGAGCATCAGCTTTCAGGAGGAGGAGCTAAGTATGTGGGTCTTGGGAGGGGCACTGTGCGATGTCACTACTGCACTGGGGGGCCACTGTGGGGTATCACTACTGCACTGGGGGGTGTCACTACTGCACTGGGTGGCCGCTGGGGGGTGTCACTACTGCGCTGGGGGGTGTCACTACTGCACTGGGGGGGCGTCACTACTGCACTGGAGGCCGCTGGGGGGTGTCCCTAATGCACTGGGGGCCACTGGGGGGTGTCACTACTGCACTGGGTGGCCGCTGGGGGGCGTCACTACTGCACTGGGGGGGGCGTCACTACTGCACTGGGGGGGGCGTCACTACTGCACTGGGGGGGGCGTCACTACTGCTCTGGGGGCCGCTGGGGGGTGTCCCTAATGCACTGGGGGCCGCTGGGGGGTGTCATTACTGCACTGGATGGCCGCTGGGGGGTGTCACTACTGCACTGGGGGGGGGCGTCACTACTGCACCGGGGGGGCATCACTACTGCAATAGGGGCCGCTGGGGGGTGTCCCTAATGCACTGGGGGTCGCTGGGGGGTGTCCCTAATGCACTGGGGGCCGCTGGGGGGTGTCACTACTGCAATGGGGGGTGTCACTACTGCACTGGGGGGCTAAGTATGTGGGTCTCGGGAGGGGCACTGTGCGGTGTCACTACTACACTGGGGGGCCACTGTGGGGGAAAAGAAACCATTCATTTGGACGGCTTAATGCACACGAGTTTTTGACACGGATTTTGACATAGTTTTTAGAAGCGGGATTCACCGTGAAAAATTTTACAGTGATTCTGCGGTGTGAACAGACCATAATGCCCATGAACGTATCCCTAAACAGCATTTCATACGCAGCCTATACAAATGTATCGGGCTTACACTGCATACCGGTAGTACATGGGGAAATAGAGCATGCTGCCATCTATTTCTCGTGCGTATCGATATGCAGTGTCTACACACACATGTGTAAGATCAGTGAAAGTCCATTGACTCCATTCAGCATGTATCACACAGCCGTGCAAAACACGTGTAAGACAGTGAAAACAGTTGTGGACATGAGCCCGTAGACCGATAGACCGAGTTCTCTGCATGGCTTATTCTTGTGCAAGAATCGGCCATTATTTTCTGTGGGAGTGTAAAAATAAACACATTGCAATCACATGTTGTGCAGTTTACATGAGTCCATGAGGGTTTTTTAATGCAGGTTGCTATGGGGACCACATGGAAAAAAAGAACCAAGGAAGTGCGAAGCAGAGAAAAACGTACGGGAAAAAAACCCAGCATGTCCTATCTTTGGGTGATCTGAGACTTATACTTCATGGTGCTGTTCCTTTAAGTTACTGACAGACACTCCCTGCATGTAACCGCGCCGCCACCACACTCCCTGCACGTAACCAAGCCGTCACCACTCTCCCCGCACGTAACCCCTCCGTCACCACACTCTCTGCATGTAACCCCACCGTCACCACACTCTCTGCATGTAACCCCACCGTCTCCACACTCCCTGCATGTAACCGTACCGTCACCACATTCCCTGCATGTAACCCCACCGTCGCCACATTTCCCTCATAAAAACCCACTTCTCTCGCGTAACCATAACACCACCACACTCCCCTTATATAACTGTACCATCACCACACACCTCGTGTAACCCCACATAGGAATGTATATAAGAAAGATGGAGAGACCACACCATTCCCTGACTCACTTACACCCTAGGTGTCTCCACACACTTTTTGGGTGCTCACCTTAAGGAGATAGGACACCGCTTATAATCCACATCATAGGCCCCTCACAGACTAAGCCAGAAGCCTGCTGCACACCTCCCCACCCATCACAATTGTGGGGTGCATTAAAACCGCTTTACCATGCGTTCAAAAGTGCTGCTCAAAATTGAGGTAAAAAACCCACGATTTTAAGCTGTGTTTTCTGAACGCACGTCTTAGAGCAGCCTTAGGCCCCGTGCACACGGGCGGAAATTCCGCTGCCGGATTTCCCGCAGAATTTCCACCCATGGAAGCTGCCATAGGATTGCTCTATTTCTGTGCGGGGTTCGCAGAGCCCCGCACAGAAACGTCACTCGCCGGCCGCTGGCACCTGTCTGCGCATTTAGGACGGCAACTCCCAGAGCCTAGAAGTTTGTATGATCTAGAGGCTCAGTCACAGCAAATGTGGACACATAATACCATATGGAACATGTATGCCTATCTCCTTAAAGTGAGTCAGGGAATAGTGGGGTCTCTCCATCTTTCTTATATACATTCCTATGTGGGGTTACACAAGGTGTGTGGTGATGGTACGGTTATATAAGGGGAGTGTGGTAGTGTTATGCACAGGTCCTTTCCTTAGGGTACTAGTGTATCTTGACGCCACCAGGATTTACTGGAGGAGTCAAGATTGACAGTGGTTGACGCCCCCTGTATCTGATTGGCTGGAACAGCTTGCTCTGCAGCAGGTCCTGTTAGTCCAGTAAGCTGAGGCAGCCGAAATGTTGGGATTCCTTTAGCTCCGTTTATTGCTGATCAGTGCATTGGGACACCTAAAACCCACTCCCCTTGCCCGGCAACAAGAACGGACCCCGCTGCTATGCAAGCCAGCTGAAACACCCTCGTCATCGGCCCAAAAAAAGAATCCCCGCTTACATTCATGGAGGGCTGCACATATCTTTCTTGTTGGCCCCGCGCAGGAGGCGCGCATTGGTGTAGCTGAACGGGGCTCTCCGGCGGCAGGCAAGAGCAACGCACCCCGCTGTGTGTGACAGCGCTGAGCGGGGTGGCCTTCAGGGAACCCACAGGGCCGTGAAGCACGTTTCCCGGCGGCGGGGCTGAAGGGCCGCAGGTGGATTTGCCGTGGCCTAACACTGGACGGAACTTCCGCGACAAATCCGCCCTGTGTGAACCCAGCCTTCTGATCACGGGATATTTGCTAAAATTTTTTTTACTAAAGCACTGGTGAGATGCGGTGAACTAGACCGATCTGCACCAAATTCAGCACATGGGTCAATCGGGGGCTTTGGAAGGTTACAGGCTGTGTATCGGCTCTCCAGAACCAAGACTCCAAAATAACGGGAGAGACGCGGCCAAACGACTGTTACACTAGCTGCCCATTTGTGCAGAAGCTCCAATAACTCACCAGCAATGTTCTAGAAGTAGATTACTGATTAAATACTTTAAAAAACTGTCTTTGTTGCCCCTAGCAACCAGGGGGGCTTTCATTGTTGCAAACTGCTCTAGTAAAAGCAAAGTTGCCCTGTGATTGGTTGCTGCGGACAACAGAGTTTTTCTTGTAGCTAGTTCTAATAAATGAGGCCTACTGTATATCAAACCAATGCTAGGTATTAGTGTACCTTGACGCCACCGGAAGCAAGGGGTTTGACAGGAAGAGGGAGGGGAGTGGAAGAAGACCAGAGACGAGAGACACGAGGAGAAGAAGGAAGATAGGAGCCGAGAAGACGAGCAGCAGAAAGAAAGAAAGCAACAGAAGACAGAAAATTGAGCAAGATCAGCAAAAGATCAGGACAGCGAAAAGAAGGCGAAATTCAGCAAAAGATCAGGACAGCGAAAAGAAGGCGAAATTCAGCAAAAGATCAGGACAGTGAAAAGAAGGCGAAATTCGCTTCAAGCGGCGAAAGCAAGCAAGAAGAGGGAGAGTGTGCCAGAGTGGTCCGTGGAAGCAAGAAGACCCAAGACTGAGGATGGAAGATTTGCGGCTACAGATTCAAGAAGCAATCCAGCGGGATGGCGCCGAGTGGCTGGAGGAGTTAATCGCCAGCTGCAGGTCGGGATCGGAGTCGGGGAGGCCACTCGAGCCAGCAGCAAGGGAGCCGGTATCCGGAGAGGGAGCAGCACAAGAGGGGGATGCCGGGCGAGGCCGCCCAAAGCGAAGAACCCCCCCCCCCCCCCCCCCGGCGCGACTCAGCCCGAGTCCCGCTGCAAAGAGAGGCGGCCGTAAGAGCAGTCGCGGCATTGTTTGCCTGACACTCGTTTTGTGTAAAAGGAGCCTTGGACCTCCCTCACACAGGTGTTTTTGTACAGTTTTTAGTGCTGCGCTAAACGCTGTACAACGCACCCATACATTTCAATGGGGCTGCTCACACAAGGCTGAAAACGCTGTGTCTTCAACGCTGCGCTTTAACAGCGTTGCATGTTCTATTTTGGGACGTTTTCAGCCCTGTGTCACCCATTGAAATGAATGGGCAGCGGCCCGGGCTTCCCCTGCACTGACAAATGATCTATTGCTGTAAGCGAGGTTTGAGAACTCTCCTCCAGCAATAGATTGCTGTGATTGCTTCTAGGCGCTGGCTCGATGTCCAATCACAGCCATTCATGGCTGTCCCAGGCAATCAGAGCCAGCAAAGGGAAGGGGGGGCCCTGAGCTGAACTTTTGCACCCGGGCCCTTGAGCCTTTAGGTACGCCCCTGACCCTAAGGGTGTTTCTCACCTCATCTTTCTGCGTTTTACATACAAAAATGACAGGAAAGGGTTGTGACCCGGCGGCCGTCGCAGGCAGAAGATGACCATCGCCACTGTATGCCACGGAAAGGGGTGAACGCGCGTGTGAACTGGCATTTCAAGCGCAACCCGATTACTGTGGCATTACGCTGCGGATTTAAAATCCGAATTTGCCTGTGGACATGAGGCCTAAGGCGGATTTTAACTCTTCTCCTGCCCGCGGATCCGCATCCCATAGGATGCTCCCTGCTGTTGGCGCGACCAGCAGTCACCCTTAAAAGTAAACAGAAAGTTAAAAAATGGTAAAATGTAATCTTCGCTCATATTCGTGAGGGGAGATGCAATTACATACCTAAGGCCCCCGGATTTACCCTTGGACCTCACCTCGGCTTCTGCGCACAGCGCCCGTCGTCAACGTTGGCCGATGCAAGAGCCGCAGATCCCTGCTCCTGGCTACCAAACATAGCCGAGAGCCTGGAGATTTCATGGTGGGCCGCAGTACGTGGTCCCCAGTCACGTGATTGCCATTAGCCAATGGATAACGGCGATCATGTGCAATAGTGACACCCTCCCCCAGCGGCCCCCCAGTGCAATAGTGACACCCTCCCCCAGCGGCCCCCCAGTGCAATAGTGACACCCTCCCCCAGCGGCCCCCCAGTGCAATAGTGACACCCTCCCCCAGCGGCCCCCCAGTGCAATAGTGACCCCCCCCCAGCGGCCCCCCAGTGCAATAGTGACACCCCCCCCAGCGGCCCCCCCAGTGCAATAGTGACACCCCCCCCCCAGCGGCCCCCCAGTGCAATAGTGACACCCTCCCCCAGCGGCCCCCCAGTGCAATAGTGACACCCTCCCCCAGCGGCCCCCCAGTGCAATAGTGACACCCTCCCCCAGCGGCCCCCCAGTGCAATAGTGACCCCCCCCAGCGCAATAGTGACACCCCCCCCCCAGCGGCCCCCCCAGTGCAATAGTGACACCCTCCCCCAGCGGCCCCCCAGTGCAATAGTGACACCCTCCCCCAGCGGCCCCCCAGTGCAATAGTGACCCCCCCCCCCCAGCGGCCCCCCAGTGCAATAGTGACCCCCCCCCCAGCGGCCCCCCAGTGCAATAGTGACCCACCCCCCAGCGGCCCCCCCAGTGCAATAGTGACCCCCCCCCTAGCGGCCCCCCAGTGCAATAGTGACCCCCCCCCCAGCGGCCCCCAGTGCAATAGTGACCCCCCCCCCAGCGGCCCCCCAGTGCAATAGTGACACCCCCCCCCAGCGGCCCCCCAGTGCAATAGTGACACCCTCCCCCAGCGGCCCCCCAGGTGCAATAGTGACACCCTCCCCCAGCGGCCCCCCCAGGTGCAATAGTGACACCCTCCCCCAGCGGCCCCCCAGTGCAATAGTGACACCCTCCCCCAGCGGCCCCCCAGTGCAATAGTGACAACCTCCCCCAGCGGCCCCCCAGTGCAATAGTGACACCCCTCCCCTCCCAGCGGCCCCCCCAGTGCAATAGTGACACCCCCCCCAGCGGCCCCCCAGTGCAATAGTGACACCCCCCCCAGCGGCCCCCCAGTGCAATAGTGACACCCTCCCCCAGCGGTCCCCCAGTGCAATAGTGACACCCCCCCCAGCGGCCCCCCAGTGCAATAGTGACACACCCCCCCCAGCGGCCCCCCAGTGCAATAGTGACACCCCCTCCCCCAGTGCAATAGTGACACCCCCACCCCCAGCGGCCCCCCAGTGCAATAGTGACACCCCCCCCAGCGGCCCCCCAGTGCAATAGTGACACCCCCCCCCAGTGCAATAGTGACACCCCCCCCCCCAGTGCAATAGTGACACCCCCCCCCAGTGCAATAGTGACACCCCCCCCCCCAGTGCAATAGTGACACCCCCCCCCCAGCGGCCCCCCAGTGCAATAGTGACACCCCCCCAGTGCAATAGTGACACCCCCCCCCCCCCCCAGTGCAATAGTGACACCCTCCCCCAGCGGCCCCCCACTGCAATAGTGACACCGGCCCCCCCAGCGCAATAGTGTCACCCCCCCCCCCAGCGGCCCCCCAGCGCAATAGTGTCACACCCCCCCCAGCGGCCCCCCAGTGCAATAGTGACACCCTCCCCCAGTGCATATACCCGGCCCTTGAGCTGAGGGGGCCCGGGGGATCGACGCTGTCGGCCGCATGATGGCTGAGGAGAGAGAAGAGAGACGGGAGGCAGCGCCGCAGGTCGGCAAGAGCAGAGGGGAGGGGAGGGCTGTTACACGTGGAGCCGGCAGCTAATTACAGGCTGCAGACTCCCACGGCGCGGCCCTCCAACTGATAGACTGCAGCTGTGAGTGGTCACAGCTGCAGTCTATCAGTCTCTGCCGGCTAGCGATTACCAGGGGGAGGGGCTACTGCGGCTCTACTCACCTCCGGAGCGCTGTATGCACAGGACCTGTGGCTGCAGATCACATGACCAGGCTCTGGTCATGTGATCAAAAGACGGGGACTTTCCATTACAGGCTGCCCAGAGACTGCTGCAGAGGTGAGTAGAGAAGGAATTATAATTATATATGTATAGCTGGTATAAGTTATATCAGCTGTATATATATAATTATATAGAGGGAATACACAGGTTACACCAGCCTTGGCCAGACATGCCACTATATACAGGGGGATACACAAACACACATACATATATATATATATATATATATATATATATATATATATATGACACACACATACATATACACACACACACATATATATATATATATACACACACACACACACACACACACACACACAAGGCTCTCACCCTGCAGCTGCTCCTCCTCAGCGATGCTCTCCTTGCTGCAGAGATCATGTTCTCTGCACTCCCCTTCCCTCCTCCGCGGCCGTTGTCAGTCTGCTATCGGCACTCCTCTATTACTGTCTGCATTAGACAGAACAAGCCGAGAGCAGACTGCCTACTGACAGCAGCACGGAGGAGTGAGGGAACTTACTGCATAGGCGGCGGGCCGGATTCGGCCCGCGGGCATTGTTTGACACCTGTGCTCTAGATCATACAAACTTCTAGGCTGTGGGAGTTGCCGTCCTAAATGCGCAGACAGGTGCCAGCGGCCGGCGAGTGACGTTTCTGTGTGGGGCTCTGCGATCCCCGCACAGAAATAGAGCATGCCGCGGTTTGTTTTCCACGTGTGATTTCGCGCGGACAAACCGAGGCCGTCTGCCTAGGATTGCGTTTTCTAACGCAATCCTATAGCAGCTTCCATGGGTGGAAATTCTGCGGGAAATCCGGCAGCGGAATTTCCGCCCGTGTGCACGGGGCCTAGGGCTGCTCTAAGACGTGCATTCAGAAAACACAGCTTAAAATCGTGGGTTTTTTACCTCAATTTTGAGCAGCACTTTTGAACGCATGGTAAAGCGGTTTTAATGCACCCCACAATTGTGATGGGTGGGGAGGTGCGTTAGAAAACGCAAATACAGGACAGATAGCGCTTAAAAATCACCGCTTCCGAGCTCACGTCTGAGTAATCGCATTCAAATCAATGGAAGCAGTATACCGCAATAAAAAGCGGTGTGTGTGTGTGATTTTCATCTAGTGCAGGAAACGCGGTAATAGGGCTAATTCATGTATGGAAATTCGTTTTGCAGCTGTATGCAGCATGATTTAGGTATGGGTACGCGGTGAGAAAGGTAAGGGGGGGCCCTGAGCTGAACTTTTGCACCCGGGCCCTTGAGCCTTTAGGTACGCCCCTGACCCTAAGGGTGTTTCTCACCTCATCTTTCTGCGTTTTATATACAAAAATGACAGGAAAGGGTTGTGACCCGGCGGCCGTCGCAGGGAGAAGATGACCATCGCCACTGTATGCCACGGAAAGGGGTGAACGCGCGTGTGAACTGGCATTTCAAGCGCAACCCGATTACTGTAAACCTTGTTTATGCACAAATACGCTCCACTGCGACAATAGTCTTGGCGTGTACACTCGTCTGCCGAAGCCCTAGGGCCTCTTTCACACGGCGTGCTAAATTTAGCAGAAAAGCGGTCGCAGAAACCGCAATGATTTTTACGTGCATTTGCGCTCCCGATATTCCATTAGAGTCTAAGGGGGTAAGCAAATTCGCTCTCATATGCATAAAATTGCGCCGAGGGCTCCTTCACACGAATGTACTTTAGTCCCCTTATAGTTCTGATCCCAGGAATGCACAAAAATAAAGACTGAAAAACTGGTTGCTCATTAGTGCTTAAACCAGGTCAGTCATGAAGGAGTTAACTGCGGGCATTCACTGCTGGTCAGTGAGGTTACAGATGGAGGGTTGTTAGGTGAATTGCATGTAAATCTGCAATAGTTTGGGGGACTCCCAGCAGACAGAGGGGTTCTCCTCCAGCAAGCAGGCAGCACATGGTTAACTACCTAAGCCGGGTGCGGGTGAATGCAATGCTTGTATGAAAGAGGCCTAAAGCTGCGGGGGGGGGGGGGGGGGGGGTTTCTCCCCCCTTCCCCCATGCACAGATATACGTTGTCCTCGTGTGCAGGGGGGGGGGGGATGGAAGAGCCAGGAGCAGGAACTGAGCTCCCGCCCCCCCCTCTCTGCCTCCTCTCCGCCCCTCTGCACTATTTGCAATGGGGAGAGGTGGGGCAGGGGCGGGGCTAATTCTCGGAACTTAGCCCCGCCCTGCCTCTTCCCATTGCAAATAGTGCAGAGGGGCGGAGAGGGGGACGGGAGCTCAGTTCCTTCTCCTGGCTCTTCCATCCTCCCCCCCCCCCCCTGCACATTACATAGAGAACGCCCACAAGTGACCCCATTTTGAAAACTAGACCCCAGAACAAATTTATCTAGGGGTGTACTGCACATTTTGACCCCACAGCTTTTAAATGAATTCAAGCAAAGCAAAAGGAAAAAAATTGTGATTTTCGTTTTTTGGCAATTTTGTCATTTTAAAAACAGCATTTTTGTACAGCACACACATGAATTAAGATTTGCACCCCAAAATAGATACCCCTGTTTGTCCAGTGTTCAGAGACATACCCATTGTGGCCCTAATCTTATGTCTGGATGCACAAAGGGGCCCAAAATGTAAGGAGTAGTCGGTGGCTTTCAGAACTGAAATTTAGCATGAAGGGGATTTCGGCCCCATAGCACACTTGTAGAGCCCTTGAGCGGCCAAAACGACAGAGAACCCCTACAAATGACCCCATTTTGAAAACTAGACCCCTTAACGAATTCATCTAGTGGTGTACTGCGTATTTTTACCGCACAATTTTTGAATAAATCTAAGCAGTAGGAAAAATTTCAATTTTCATTATTTTGGCAGTTGTATCAATTTAATCGGACGTAAAAACACTATGGGCTGGTCGTTAAGGGGTTAAACCATCGGATGGTTGGCTCTGAGCCAGTCATATATGTATCTCATGGGCTAGAGATGTACCTTGAAGCTTCTAGGGCCCTAACAGGGCTTTCCCCACCATGTGCCATTTATAATACTAGTGTGGCAGGAGAGTGACTGCCACCTCTGTACACCTTATTTCTCTATCAAGGAGTACAGTCATTGCCTCTAGGGAGTACTTAGTCTGTCCTGGTATTGTGATGAAGGTAGGTACAACACATAGTGCCATGATAACCTTTGCTGAATTTTTAAGTAATTTATTTGAGAAGGGAATACTTGGCCAAGGAATGTTGGAAAACCCTATTCTAGATGCTCATGGTCTGCTTGTATCTTGTGCGCACTCTTCTCTGAACACACACCCTTAGGGCTAATTCACATGGACATATGTCTCCCAATGTGAAAAATACATGCGTAGTAAGCAGTGCTAAAAGCCCACTGATTTGTCTAGGGCTTCTCACACCAGCGTTTTTTATTCACGTCTGTGGAAAAAAAATTGCAACGTGTCCTATTTTGGTGCGGAATATGCACCTTATCTAGTTTTTGGGGATTTAACAGGCGTAGTAAATGTGCATATGAAAAATACGTGGGACACATACTCCCGTCTGAGTGAGCCCTTAATCTATGGGGGTTTGCCTTTGTTTCCGCAGGAGAAATCAGCTTGTCCAGGTCTGTCTGTTTCCTTCGGGGATGCTAGGATATTCTACATTAACACATCCTGTCCTCTAAAAAGGGTGTGGAGAATGGGAGTAACTACCCTGTTTCCCCAAAAATAAGAACTACCTACAAAATAAGCTCTACCATTATTTTTCAATGGGGCTTGAAATATAAGCCCTACCCTGAGATCTACCAAGCAAGTTTTTGTCTTTGGCCATAGTCTTAGAAGCTTCAATGTTCAATAGGCCTGTACGTTTACAGTATTCTGGGAGTACAGAGCTGTATTAGTGTTACTGACCAGTACATGAATGCCATGTATTACATAGAAGGCCAATGTCTACCTGAGCGAGAGCTATTGCTTGATGGCATCTCTCCCCTCTGGCTAAGTGGAGTAGGTATCCCATACGGACATGATAATCCTATGGGAAGATCCCTTATTATATTTATTTACTTATTTATTTATTCAGCTTTTCTTCTACTTACAATTCTCGGGGCAAAACTTTTACTCATGACCGTGTGTCAAGTCTGTACCAATGTAGAAGTAGAGGTAAGGAATACTATATGAAATATAATGTTCCCAAAACGTTTTAGCGGAGATCTGTAGTAGAATCATTCCTGTTTATTAAAGTAAACTATGCTATGGGGCTGAAAGGTAAGGAATTGGGGGTAACAGGGAGCTGCTCTTTATACTCACCAGGTTCCTCTTTTCCAGCACTGTGTCTCCGAGAAATCAGAACACGCGCAGCGTGACCCTTTTTAGAAGATAATGCGCATGTGCTCTCTCATTAAACTCTATACGAGAGCGCATGCTTACAGAGCCGTCTGCAGAGTCGTGCTGTCTGCTTCTCCGATTTCTCAGGGTTACAGCGCTGGAATGAGGGACCTGGAGAGTATAAAAACCACCCCCCCCCCCTCTACAAGTTCCTCCCTCAGCTTTGAGCCCCATAATGTGGGTGCTGATATGTTCCCTTTAACTGGACCTTATCTTTCCCTTTTAGTTTCTGCCTGTTTATGTTCCCTCCGAGGAGGAGGAGGAGGATTATTTTTTATATGCAAACAATGTTCGGGATTACATGGCACAGTATGTAACCAAATCTATATAGGATTGTATTTCATTTTTTGAATTGATCAAAAATATGTATACAATAAAGCGTGTCTCCAAATTTTAAACATTTTGTAGGATATTTACTTAAACCAGCATTTTATACACCAGTCTAAGGCTTCCCTCACACAGCTGAAAAAGCAGCCAAGGATGCTGGGAAAAAAAAAAGCATGTGCCGTCCGGGTCCCGGCCACCGATCTCTACTTCGCCGCGGCTGGCTGTATAACATATCCAGTCGTGTGAGACCGGCCTTCGGTAGATCGCTACCTTTTTATCACGTGACCAGGGACAGCTCAACGAGACCACCGATCACTGCTCCAGGCTCTTGGTGACCTTTGTTAGCCGGGAGCACAGAGATTTAAAATTTACCGGGCTCCCTAGCTGCTGCGCATGTGTCTGGCATTTTAAGGCAGGTTCATGCGCAGAAGCCGGAGAAGGTCCACGGAGGAGGATCACATCGAGGTTCAAATACGGAGGCCTCCGGTAAGAAGTTTCATCTCCTCTCACCGATCAAAGAGGGGAGATTAAACTTCAACTTTTTCTTAACTTTTACATGATCGCCGTTATCCAACCGAGGATAAGGATCCCGTCGGGGGACATCGCCGGAGGCCTTAGGGAAATATTTTCACCTTCCCTTACGGATTGGATTCGTGACAGGAGGTGAAGCTGTAACTCTTTTACTTTTACATGATCGCCGTTATCCATTGGCTAATGGCAATCACGTGACTGGGGACCACGTACTGCGGCCCACCATGAAATCTCCAGGCTCTCAGCTATGTTTGGTAGCCAGGAGCAGGGATATCTTAAATTACTCAGGCAATCTGCGGCTCTTGCATCGGCCAACGTTGACGACGGGCGCGTGCGCAGAAGCTGAGGTGAGGTCCAAGGGTAAATCCGGGGGCCTTAGGTATGTAATTGCATCTCCCCTCACGAATATGAGCGAAGATTACATTTTACCATTTTTTAACTTTCTGTTGACTTTTAAGGGTGACTGGTGGTCGCGCCAACAGCAGGGAGTTGTCATGTCAAGCACTGAGCTCCCATGAACGGCGGAGTCGTAGTCATGCAATGAGACTAGTGCTACGTGACCAAGATCGCTGTATAGCCCTGCGACCTCACACTCTCGGGCCGGCTTCACACCACCGGTTTCCTATTGTTCAATCCGCAGTCGTCGTCCACACGGAGGATCTGCAGCAAATCACATGCATTGAAAGATACATACTACTGCTACTTCCTTCACACTCGCGGTCATCTGCATTACAGAATCTGCAGGAACGCAGGGTCGCCGGCTGGGGTAACGGCCAGATTCCGCTGTGGTATCCCGCATTCGGAATGTGAAGCGGTCGTGTGCAGCTGGCCTTACTGAAGACAATGTAGTTGCGATACAACTCACAAGTAGCTGCGACCAATATATTGCAAAAATCCAACCTCGGTGAGGTTTTAGCACTATATAGGTTGTGGGAACTTGCGCGACCTCATTGATATATTTGAGAATGCAAGTTCACAGGGCTGCACAGCGATCTTTGGTCACATGACCCATGTCATGGCGAAAGACTCCATAGAGCTCCAGCCTTAGGGCTCATGTCCACGATTGTGTTCTCACCGCAGAGAGGCAGCGTTTTACGCATACCACCGTGGGCTCTTCGGCCAGATTCACACAGATGTATTTGCGTAGCATATTACGCATGAAAAATATACATGCTAAATACACGTCAGTAGAACCCGCTGATTGCAGCGAGTTCCTTCACATAAGTGTATTTTGCATGCGCATTTTGTCCAAAAAAAAAGCAGTCCCCTTTATTTTCTCGTGCATTTCTGCAGGGGAAGAACATGTATTATTCTAATTACACTAATTGCCCATTTCAATAAATGGCGGCATGGTTGCGTCTTCTTTTGCGCTTGCAAATGTGCTTGATTCATGCTAACAAAAGTACAGTAAGGGCCGCTTCACACAAACATATTTGTTTCAATGGGTGCCTTCAGAATTCTCTTTACAATATAGTTGCGTATAGGCTGCGGGTATATCCGCGACCACGGAGCACAATAGGCTCTATGCTGCGGATATCCGCGGTAAAATAGAACCTGCTGCGTTCTCTTTTCTGCTTCCATGGGTGGAAATTCTGCAGGAAATCCGGCAGCGGAATTTCCGCCCGTGTGCACGGGGCCTAAGGCTGCTCTAAGACGTGCGTTCAGAAAACACAGCTTAAAATCGTGGGTTTTTTACCTCAATTTTGAGCAGCACTTTTGAACGCATGGTAAAGCGGTTTTAATGCACCCCACAATTGTGATGGGTGGGGAGGTGCGTTAGAAAACGCAAATACAGGACAGATAGCGCTTAAAAATCACCGCTTCCAAGCTCACGTCTGAGTAATCGCATTCAAATCAATGGAAGCAGTATACCGCAATAAAAAGCGGTGTGTGTGTGTGATTTTCATCTAGTGCAGGAAACGCGTTAATAGGGCTAATTCATGTATGGAAATTAGTTTTGCAGCTGTATGCAGCATGATTTAGGTATGGGTAGGCGGTGAGAAAGGTAAGGGGGGGCCCTGAGCTGAACTTTTGCACCCGGGCCCTTGAGCCTTTAGGTACGCCCCTGACCCTAAGGGTGTTTCTCACCTCATCTTTCTGCGTTTTATATACAAAAATGACAGGAAAGGGTTGTGACCCGGCGGCCGTCGCAGGGAGAAGATGACCATCGCCACTGTATGCCACGGAAAGGGGTGAACGCGCGTGTGAACTGGCATTTCAAGCGCAACCCGATTACTGTAAACCTTGTTTATGCACAAATACGCTCCACTGCGACAATAGTCTTGGCGTGTACACTCGTCTGCCGAAGCCCTAGGGCCTCTTTCACACGGCGTGCTAAATTTAGCAGAAAAGCGGTCGCAGAAACCGCAATGATTTTTACGTGCATTTGCGCTCCCGATATTCCATTAGAGTCTAAGGGGGTAAGCAAATTCGCTCTCATATGCATAAAATTGCGCCGAGGGCTCCTTCACACGAATGTACTTTAGTCCCCTTATAGTTCTGATCCCAGGAATGCACAAAAATAAAGACTGAAAAACTGGTTGCTCATTAGTGCTTAAACCAGGTCAGTCATGAAGGAGTTAACTGCGGGCATTCACTGCTGGTCAGTGAGGTTACAGATGGAGGGTTGTTAGGTGAATTGCATGTAAATCTGCAATAGTTTGGGGGACTCCCAGCAGACAGAGGGGTTCTCCTCCAGCAAGCAGGCAGCACATGGTTAACTACCTAAGCCGGGTGCGGGTGAATGCAACGCTTGTATGAAAGAGGCCTAAAGCTGCGGGGGGTTTTTTCTCCCCCCTTCCCCCATGCACAGATATACGTTGTCCTCGTGTGCAGGGGGGGGGGGATGGAAGAGCCAGGAGCAGGAACTGAGCTCCCGCCCCCCCTCTCTGCCTCCTCTCCGCCCCTCTGCACTATTTGCAATGGGGAGAGGTGGGACAGGGGCGGGGCTAATTCTCGGAACTTAGCCCCGCCCTGCCTCTTCCCATTGCAAATAGTGCAGAGGGGCGGAGAGGGGGACGGGAGCTCAGTTCCTTCTCCTGGCTCTTCCATCCTCCCCCCCCCCCTGCACATTACATAGAGAACGCCCACAAGTGACCCCATTTTGAAAACTAGACCCCAGAACAAATTTATCTAGGGGTGTACTGCACATTTTGACCCCACAGCTTTTAAATGAATTCAAGCAAAGCAAAAGGAAAAAAATTGTGATTTTCGTTTTTTGGCAATTTTGTCATTTTAAAAACAGCATTTTTGTACAGCACACACATGAATTAAGATTTGCACCCCAAAATAGATACCCCTGTTTGTCCAGTGTTCAGAGACATACCCATTGTGGCCCTAATCTTATGTCTGGATGCACAAAGGGGCCCAAAATGTAAGGAGTAGTCGGTGGCTTTCAGAACTGAAATTTAGCATGAAGGGGATTTCGGCCCCATAGCACACTTGTAGAGCCCTTGAGCGGCCAAAACGACAGAGAACCCCTACAAATGACCCCATTTTGAAAACTAGACCCCTTAACGAATTCATCTAGTGGTGTACTGCGTATTTTTACCGCACAATTTTTGAATAAATCTAAGCAGTAGGAAAAATTTCAATTTTCATTATTTTGGCAGTTGTATCAATTTAATCGGACGTAAAAACACTATGGGCTGGTCGTTAAGGGGTTAAACCATCGGATGGTTGGCTCTGAGCCAGTCATATATGTATCTCATGGGCTAGAGATGTACCTTGAAGCTTCTAGGGCCCTAACAGGGCTTTCCCCACCATGTGCCATTTATAATACTAGTGTGGCAGGAGAGTGACTGCCACCTCTGTACACCTTATTTCTCTATCAAGGAGTACAGTCATTGCCTCTAGGGAGTACTTAGTCTGTCCTGGTATTGTGATGAAGGTAGGTACAACACATAGTGCCATGATAACCTTTGCTGAATTTTTAAGTAATTTATTTGAGAAGGGAATACTTGGCCAAGGAATGTTGGAAAACCCTATTCTAGATGCTCATGGTCTGCTTGTATCTTGTGCGCACTCTTCTCTGAACACACACCCTTAGGGCTAATTCACATGGACATATGTCTCCCAATGTGAAAAATACATGCGTAGTAAGCAGTGCTAAAAGCCAACTGATTTGTCTAGGGCTTCTCACACCAGCGTTTTTTATTCACGTCTGTGGAAAAAAAATTGCAACGTGTCCTATTTTGGTGCGGAATATGCACCTTATCTAGTTTTTGGGGATTTAACAGGCGTAGTAAATGTGCATATGAAAAATACGTGGGACACATACTCCCGTCTGAGTGAGCCCTTAATCTATGGGGGTTTGTCTTTGTTTCCGCAGGAGAAATCAGCTTGTCCAGGCCTGTCTGTTTCCTTCGGGGATGCTAGGATATTCTAGGATATATATATATTTATGCATATGCATATAGTCGCTTATAAATTATATTGGAAAATTTTAATTTTTGATTATACAAGGTATTACTTTTATTTGCTGAGATTGAAATACCCTTCTAAGCCTTCAGTCACAGATGTAAAAGAATTTGGCGGAAATAACAGTGACAACGAACATAGTGGCGGACATAATAGGTAACGCCACCACCACAGCGGGGAAAATATCTATATTATACTATCACATACAGGACACGATCAATGGCCGCTGCCCATTCATTTCAATGGGTGACACAGGGCTGAAAACGTCCCAAAATAGAACATGCAACGCTGTTAAAGCGCAGCGTTGAAGACACAGCATTTTTAGCCTTGTGTGAGCAGCCCCATTGAAATGTATGGGTGCGTTGTACAGCGTTTAGCGCAGCACTAAAAACTGTACAAAAACACCTGTGTGAGGGAGGTCCAAGGGTCCTTTTACACAAAACGAGTGTCAGGCAAACCATGCCCGACATTCATCCCTGTGGTGCTCGCTCTGCACAGGAGCGAGCATTGCTGGATCGCTGACAGCGCAGCCAGCAGGGAGGCGGGGCAGCTGGAGGAGAGTTCTGCTCACCTCCATTCACTGTAAGCAGCAGACGTTCAGTACTGGACGGCTGCTGCTTACACCGAGAAATGTGTTTGGATTTTAAGCTGCTTAAAAGTGAACAACTGGACGATTCTGATCCAGTCGTTCAGTTTCTGCATGTTTTTACATGGGACAATTATCGTTCAAAACCCCGCGGGAGAACACAAGCTACTTACTAGTATTAAGAGGCACAAGCTACTTACTATTGACATCGTGTGACATTAGGCCGGTCTGTTGGTCGAACTCAGATCTTAGGAACGAAAATGTCCAAGTCACCTAAAAATATGTATGGAATTAGTCTAACGAGTTCTGGATGTGTTCCTTTCCTGCGCAATTACGCAGCGTATCACGCACCTCCTGGCATATCACATGTATATTTGTGCATCCCCATTGACTTCTATGGGGACTTTTGGTGTGCAAAAGTGCCGCAAAATAGAGTATGCTGCATATTTTTTTTTGCATGAAATGTAAAGATGCGCACTTGTGAACGAACCCGTTCATTAGGGCTCTATTCGCTGCATAAATGCGCACACAAACACACCGATGTGAAGCCAGGCTTAAGAGTTCCTTCACATGGACATTTACACGCGTGTGTTAGCATGCGCAAACTTTCTGAGCACAATATGCAGAGAATAAAACCCATTGATTTCAACGGATTGGTTTTCGTTTCCTTTTTTTGCCCAAATGCGAAAAAACCGCTGCATGCTCTACTTTTGTGTGCATTTAAAGTCTGTTAAAAAGAAAGCATAGGTTAGTTTTTAAAAAGCACATTGCACTTACCTGCATCAGCGTTCTGCAGCTTCTTCTATTCTTCTTTTAAAGATGGCGCCGCTGGTCTTCTCCCACGGTGGACCGCGGGTCTTCTCCCATGGTCCACCGTGGATTTTCTTCTCCTTCCTTGCGTTCCATTGCCGATTCCAGCCTCCTGATTGGCTGGAATCGGCACACGTGACGGGGCGGAGCTACGATGACGACGCGGTGAGCAGCTCTCCGGCACGAGCGGCCCCATTCACCAGGCAGAAGACCGCACAGCGCAAGCGCGTCTAAAAAAGCAAGAAGCCAGCGAAATTAGACGGAGCCATGGAGACGGGGACGCCAGCAACGGAGCAGGTAAGTGAATAACTTCTGTATGGCTCATATTTAACCCCTTAGTGACCAAGCCTGTTTGCGCCTTAATGACCAGGCCAAATTTGGCAAATCTGACATGTGTCACTTTAACATGGAAAAACACCAGAAAGGTTTTGCATATCCAAGCGATTCTGACATTGTTTTTTCGCCACATGTTGTGCTTCATTTAGGCGGAAAAAATAGACCGATAGAAATTGTGTTTATTTATTAAAAGCGCCAAAATTGGGAAAATTTTGAAAAAAATCGTCATTTTTTCACATTTCCAACTGCAATATCTTAAATATGTGCAAACATAATATAGAAATTTTTGCTAAGATTTATATTTCCACCCGTTTACTTTATTTTGGGCGCACATTGGAAAAACTTTCGTTTTTTTAAAACTATTTAGGAGACGTACAAATTTAACATTACTTTTTAGCATTTTGAGGAACACTTTGTTTTTCTATACCAAGCCGAGATTGGAAAGGCTCATGAGTGTCAGAATAATAGATACCCCCCCAAATGACCTCATTTTAAAAACTACACCCCTTAATGTATTCACTGAGGGGTGTCATGAGTATTTTGACCCCACAGTTTTTTTTCAGGAATTAATTCAATTTAGAGGAGAAAAAGTAAAATTTCATATTTTTGCAAATCTGTTATTTTAAAGACATATTTTTTTCCTATAGTTTACATGAAAATCATGATTTACACCCCAAAATGGATACCCCTATTTCTCCCGTGTTCAGAAATATACCCATTGTGGCCCTATTGTTATATCTGAGTCCACAACGGGGCCCAAAATGAAAGGAGTAGTCAGTGTCTTTCAAAACAGAAATTTTGCTTGAAGTCCTTTTAGGCCCCATAGCACACATGTAGAGTTCTTGAGCGCCCAAAACAATAGAAACCCCCCACAAATGACCCCATTTTGAAAACTAGACCCCTTAAGGAATTTATCTAGGGGTGTACTGCATATTTTGACCCCACAGTTTTTGAATGAATTCAAACCAAGCAAAAGGAAAAAATTGTGATTTTCGTTTTTTCGGCAATTCTGTCATTTTAAAAACAGCTTTTTTTGTACAGCACACATATGAAGGAAGACTTGCACCCAAAAATGGATACCCGTTTGTCCCGTGTTCAGAGACATACCCATTGTGGCCCTAATCTTATGTCTGGATACACAACGGGGCCCAAAATAAAAGGAGTAATCGGTGGCTTTCAGAACATAGATTTTGCTTGAAGTCCTTTTAGGCCCCATTGCCCACTTGTAGAGTTCTTGAGCGCCCAAAACCATATAGAACCCCCACAAATGACCCCATTTTAAAAACTAGACCCCTTAACGAATTTATCTAGGGATGTACTGCATATTTTGACCCCACAGTTTTTGAATAAATTCAAGCAAAGCAAAAGGAAAAAAATAGGATTTTCATTTTTTGGGCTATTGTGTCAATTTAAAAACAGTTTTTTTTGTACAGCACACATATAAATGAAGGCTTTCACCCCAAAATCGATACCCCTGTTTGTCCCGTGTTCAGAAACATACCCATTGTGGCCCTAATAGACTTACAGGACCCATGGCTAGGCCTACAATGAAAGGAATACCCGTTGGATTTCAGGGTACCACTGAATAAATTTCAGGCCCCATTGCCCACTTATAGAGCCATTGAGCGGCCAAAACTATAAAGAACCCCCTCAAATGACTAGTGGGTTTTCATGAGGGAAATGTGGCGACCTGGGGTTACATGCAGGGAGTGTGGTGACGGTACGGTTACATGCAGGGAGTGTGGAGACGGTGGGGTTACATGCTGGGAGTGTGGTGGCGGTACGGTTACATAAGGGCGGTGTGGTGATGGTGGGGTTACATGCGGGGAGTGTGGTGACGGTGTGGTTACATGCTGGGGAGTGTATTGACGGTGCGTTTACATGCGGGGAGTGCACAGTGGGAGCTGGCTGGGGCTCACAGCAATCTATGCTGACCGTGGCATGTAAAGGGTTTATAGAGGGAGCTGGCTGGGACTGACAGCAATCTATGCTGACTGTGGCATGTAAAGGGTTCGCAGAGGGAGCTGGCTGGGACTGACAGCAATCTATGCTGACTGGGCATGTAAAAGGTTTACAGAGGGAGCTGGCTGGGACTGACAGCCATCTATGCTGACCGCGGCATGTGAAGGGAGCACAGAGGGAGCTGGCTGGGACTGACAGCAATCTACGCTGATCGCGACATGTAAAGGGTTCGCAGAGGGAGCTGGCTGGGACTGACAGCAATCTACGCTGATCGCGACATGTAAAGGGTTCACAGTGGGAGCTGGCTGGGATTGAAAGCAATAAATGCTGACCACGGCATGTAAAGGGTTTACAGAGGGAGCTAGCTGGGGCTGACAGCAATCTATGCTGACCGTGACATGTAAAGGGTTCACAGAGGGAGCTGGCTGGGGCTGACAGCAATCTATGCTGACCGTGGCATGTAAAAGGTTTACAGAGGGAGCTGGCTGGGGCTGACAGCAATCTATGCTGACCGCGGCATATAAAGGGAGCACAGTGGGAGCTGGCTTGGGCTGACAGCAATCTATGCTGACCGTGGAATGTAAAGGGTTCACAGTGGGAGCTGGTTGGGACTGACAGCAATCTATGCTGACCGTGGAATGTAAAGGGTACAATAGTGTCGCATCTGTAAGAAGTCCCCGCGCTGCACGCAGATGGCGCAGAGCGGTGCAGTTGGGGCCGCGCCATGTCCGCTAGGTGCTGTTGGAGAACCCCCACAAATGACCCTGTTTAAAAAAACTAGACCCCTTAACGAATTCCTCTAGGGCTGTGCTGCGTATTTTGACCCACAGTATTTGAATGAATCTGAGCAAAGCAGAAGGAAAAAAGTTAAAGTTGTACTACCTCTAGCTTGGATACAAAATGTGAAACAGACCCTGTTGTATCGCCTCTAGCTTGGCTACAAGACGTGATATGGGTGGGCAAGCTGCCACTTGGGATGCATTATGCATTGACACTTGGGGGTCAGGATAACAGCATGCTGACAATAGAGGGCAATGTATAGCTTTATGTCTTTGGTGATGTTAAATTCATTCTCTGTGGCTGATTTTACACAAGTGAGCACTATATCAGCCCGAGAAACTCAAACCAATATCTCGCATGGCAAATATGCGAGTGTGTCTGCCAGTGCAGTGCGCCTTGTAAGAACAATGCATTGCGATGTGTGTATGTGTGTAAAATATATACACATACATACACACATACATATACAAACACAAACACACACCGCTGTAGGAGCAACTGTAAGAAACAAAATAAATGGTGGGAATATGGCGGCCGCCTGATCTTTTACGCACATAGTATTCATAGGGGAGGTCCTATATTTTCTCGGTCAAGTATTAACGGGAGAGAATACTGCTGGTGAAAACGAAACCACAGAAATCTTAGGCTTAGTTTTGTCCCAATATACGGCCGTGACAATCACCAGCGATGCTTTTTTTTTTAGAGGATTAAATCGCATCGCTGCCGCGCACATTAAAAACCGCATGTTTTTGTTTAACGCGCAAGTCGGTAGGACTTTCCAATGTTAACATGCAGCGCATATTTTTCGCCTTGTGATGCGATAAAACGCAGCCTCCATAGGATTACATGGGAGATTTTAAAAAATGCACTGCGCAGAAGGACACAGCAGGCTGTGATTTTCTCTCTCAACATCACATCAGTGAAAACCTTGCTGAAGGGAAGGGAACCGTTGGGAATCATTGGCTGCGAAATCTGCTTTTTTTTCAATAACCAACGCATCGGTTAAAAATGGCGCGATTTTACCCGCCGGTTTGAAACCACCCTAGAGAAAAATAGGGCAAAAAGATGGAGAACTGGGAGGTGACCCGCTAATCTCTATGGTGCTGTAAGTTTGGGTAAATCCAATAGGTGGTGCAGCACGTTTCTGTAAAACCAACAGAGGGCGCTGCAATGTTACTGTAGAAACCAATGGACAGCATGGCAGGTAGCTATACATAAACTATACAAAATGTGATTGGTTGCTGCTGCTGCCGCCATTTTTTTAAAAGGTACGCTCAGTTCTTTCATAGAGAACAAGAAGGTAGGTACTTACAATTCAGGTAGGTAGGTTCAGTTTGGGCCTGGGAGAGACTCCAGTGGAGACTGACGGAAAAATGGCTGCTTACAACCTGTGGTCCTTGTTTCGGGTGCGCGTGTCACCATCGATCTAATGCATCTTACTGCATAGATATATATCTAGCTATAAAAATAGATAGTTATATATCAATATAGATATTTCTAAAAATATCTAGCTTTACGTATAAATTTAAACTTCTATAGTTATGGTTTTGTAAGGCTGAAAACAGACATACAGAATTTGTATTATTATCAGCATTATTCTTATAATTGCCATTGATGTTATTCCAGGGTCAGGTAATACACTGCATGAGGCTTTGACCAATTTTTACTATTTTAGGTAAAAAGCTGCATTGACTGCACTTCTGCATTTAGTGCGATATGGTAGAACTGCAAGCAAAGCCTGAGACAAGATCTTGGTGCGCCCCATGACAATACATATCAGGTAGGTATCCTGCCCTAGAGGTATGAAGGCACCATACAGCAGCACTCATCTGTAATCCAACCTGCAGGGACATTGTGTGCTGCTGTAATGCCCCAAAGTTACTGTAAGATTCTATTGCTTTACTGGTTTTTGCTTTTTTTGGTGTTTTTTATCTTTCATCCCAGTGCTACAAAGACCGAGGACAGAAAGCTCTGGCACTGAAATACTGTGATGAGGCTTCAGCCATGCCACCGGTTACTAAAGAGGTGAGGACTGTCAGTAGTAACGTGGTAACACAATTCAACTGTTATTTCAGCCATTAATTTACTGACCTACTCCACTGCTTACTGTATTGATTCTCTAGAATAGAGCCTCCATAGCCGCCTGTTCCCCATCTTCTATACTAGAAGCTAGAAGTGGTACAACGCAGTACTAGAGTCCCCTTGCCTGTCCTTATCTTATCTTTTATCCAAGCTACAAGGCGTACAACAGGGTACTAGAGCCTCCATTCCCATCTGTATAACCTCTTGTATCCAAGCTAGAAGTGGTACAACAGGACACCAGAGCCTCCTTGCCCACGTTTCATGTTTTGTCACCAGCTGCTTCCTTTGGGTAAGTGAGAATAGTGAGAATTTTGGCCCATGTGAAAGTGCAATTACTGTATGCTAAACTGTTCATTTTCATTACCTTCTATGACATTTATGGAAATGACACGGCACAGATTATTGTTAGGGGTTCCATCACACTCCCCTTCTGTAGCCGCACCGCCTCCACGCTCCCCTCATGTAAGCCCACTTTCCTAGTGTAACCGTATTGTCACCACACCCCCCTTATGTAACCATACCGTCTTCACACTCCCCTCATGTAACCATACCACGGTTCGAAAAGTGTCATAATAGAGCCTTAAAGGGGTTCTGTCATTAAAAACAAAAAAATATACTGTATACTTACCTATTGCTCCCCAGGGAGCCTGCTTACCTCTTCTTCTTATCCCAAATCTTCTCCTGGAGCCGCTTGTCACTTCGGTCACGTGACCTCCAGCAACCCGATTTTCCTCCATCCGGTCAAAAAGTGTACATTGCGCTACCTTCCGCTTCCTTCACTAGTGACGTATGCGTACATTGCCTTGTCAGGAAGCACGGAATGAAAGCAGCCGTGCGAGACAATGGCGCGACTGCGCACCCCGCACACGACTGCGCATGCAGCTATCCTGGAGATAGCTATAGTCTATGGAATATACACGGGCTTTAGCCTTGGCAGTCGTCGTCTTTAAAATCTATGTATAGCTACCTCCCATGCTGTCCATTGGTTTCTACAGTAACATTGCAGCGCCCTCTATTGGTTTTACAGAAACGTGCTGCACCTATGCTCCCTTTAATAAATGATCCCCAAATAGGGGACGTATCAGATGCAACACGCTCAGGCAGCACTCCGGGCGCACCCACAATGCTCTGAGGGAGCTGGAAGACCTTTGCATAGCCCCACCCAACGCTTTCTCAACCGCGCCCTCCCCCCTCCCCCTCACATCCTCCTCAGTCCTTCCTCTTGCACCGTGCTCACGCATCCTAGGCTTGCAGAGCCTGCAGGACTCGTCACCTCCCTACGCAGGATGGTTAAGCAGACGATGACACTAGAAGCAAGCACTAGTTTGCCTCTGAAGGTGCGTCCGTCGGTCGTTTTGAGAGATCTCTTTTGGTGGACGCTCGGATCCGTAAGGGGAGCTGAAACTTTAATTGTTTTTAACTTTCCATTGAGTTTAACGCGATCGCGTGACCGGGGGTGGGGTCCCGCGGCCCGGGATGACAGCTCCATGCTGTCGGCTACCTCCGGTAACCGGCAGCATGGAGCTATCACGTCCTGAGCCTGCAGGGCTGTCATTCCTAGAGGATGCATAAAACTACGTCCTCTAGGAATAAAGCCCAGCCGGCCAGGACGTAGAATCCCGATGGGGCCGTCGTTAAGGGGTTAAAGAGCCGATTCCATGGGAAAAACGCATTTTCCGTCAGCTCTGTACAGGTAAGCGGAAACATTTGTCCATTTTCATCAACAAATATTTAATTGATTTTCTAAATTATTGATTTGACAAAGTACATAAAATGCAAATCACAATAATAAAGTATATAATAAAACAAAAGAACTGTTGTGATGAGTCTATGGCTGAACCTCGCCTTGTTTCTCAGTGGTAACGCGTCTAAATCATATTCCACATTATTTGAAAGATGCAAAATTGGCCAATCGTTACATTTCGTATTATTCGGTTTGCATAATTTAATTCTTAACCCCTTAGTGACCAGCCCATAGTGTTTTTACGTCCTGCCCAAGTGGGCCTTAATCCCTGAGGACGTAAAAACATGTGTCTGGGTGGATGACAGTGATCATGTAAAGTTAAAAAAAAAAGTGTGAAAAAGTAAAAAAAAAGTTTAAAAAGTTTTTAAAAAGTTTAAAAAGGGGGGGGCGGAGCTACCTGATGCCGGAGTAAGTCGCTTCTGAGACGCGCTCCGGCGGCCGCGGCTTCTTTAAGGCTCCACAAGCTATCACAGCGGCACAGAGAGACGTCATGGGGCGCAAGAGAGCCCAGAACACCTCGGGGCGCACTCCGGAACGCAGTGCAGGCAGTTTGGAGCCGTTCCTGAGACCGCAAGCAGAGGCGGCCGGTGAGCGGGGAAAAATCAAGATGGCGCCGACGGGAGGTCCGGCGCGACCTAGCAGCAGCGTGCAGAAGGAGAGAGCCGCTGAGACGGACGACTCGGACGATAGCGCAAGCTGCCAGTCCAGGGAGCCCAGATCCACAAACTGCTCACAGTCGCAGGGAGGATCGCAAAGCAGGTCAGATAAAATCCACCCTGACACGGCAACACCACAGGCCGAGCTACAGCACGGAGGAGTGAGGGAACCTACTGCATAGGCGGCGGGCCGGATTCGGCCCGCGGGCATTGTTTGACACCTGTGCTCTAGATCATACAAACTTCTAGGCTGTGGGAGTTGCCGTCCTAAATGCGCAGACCGGTGCCAGCGGCCGGGGAGTGACGTTTCTGTGTGGGGCTCTGCGATCCCTGCACAGAAATAGAGCATGCCGCGGTTTGTTTTCCACGTGTGATTTCGCGCGGACAAACCGCGGCCGTCTGCCTAGGATTGCGTTTTCTAACGCAATCCTATAGCAGCTTCCATGGGTGGAAATTCTGCGGGAAATCCGGCAGCGGAATTTCCGCCCGTGTGCACGGGGCCTAGGGCTGCTCTAAGACGTGCATTCAGAAAACACAGCTTAAAATCGTGGGTTTTTTACCTCAATTTTTAGCAGCACTTTTGAACGCATGGTAAAGCGGTTTTAATGCACCCCACAATTGTGATAGGTGGGGAGGTGCGTTAGAAAACGCAAATACAGGACAGATAGCGCTTAAAAATCACCGCTTCCGAGCTCACGTCTGAGTAATCGCATTCAAATCAATGGAAGCAGTATACCGCAATAAAAAGTGGTGTGTGTGTGTGTGATTTTCATCTAGTGCAGGAAACGCGTTAATAGGGCTAATTCATGTATGGAAATTCGTTTTGCAGCTGTATGCAGCATGATTTAGGTATGGGTACGCGGTGAGAAAGGTAAGGGGGGGCCCTGAGCTGAACTTTTGCACCCGGGCCCTTGAGCCTTTAGGTACGCCCCTGACCCTAAGGGTGTTTCTCACCTCATCTTTCTGCGTTTTATATACAAAAATGACAGGAAAGGGTTGTGACCCGGCGGCCGTCGCAGGGAGAAGATGACCATCGCCACTGTATGCCACGGAAATGGGGGAAAGCGCGTGTGAACTGGCATTTCAAGCGCAACCCGATTACTGTAAACCTTGTTTATGCACAAATACGCTCCACTGCGACAATAGTCTTGGCGTGTACACTCGTCTGCCGAAGCCCTAGGGCCTCTTTCACACGGCGTGCTAAATTTAGCAGAAAAGCGGTCGCAGAAACCGCAATGATTTTTACGTGCATTTGCGCTCCCGATATTCCATTAGAGTCTAAGGGGGTAAGCAAATTCGCTCTCATATGCATAAAATTGCGCCGAGGGCTCCTTCACACGAATGTACTTTAGTCCCCTTATAGTTCTGATCCCAGGAATGCACAAAAATAAAGACTGAAAAACTGGTTGCTCATTGGCAACCCCTGGCTGGGGTTCTGTACCAGCGAGAGATTATTTTAAAATTTAGTTCTTGGAGTCTGGAGTATACCGACCCCTTGTGTGTCAGGGCAAACGGTTTGACCCAATCATTCGGCTGCAGGTGCCTTCCCAATTCTTCTTCCCACGCGTGGACAAAGTCTAGGGGACCATCCCCCATCTCCCGGTCCAGCATCATCTTATAAAGTACTGAGATTGGGTGGCTGATGGGGGCTGTGGACATGCACAATTTTTCAAAGTCAGTGGGGTCTTCCGCCCCCCGGGACTCAGGACCCAGGGTGTCTATCGCACTCCTCAGCTGGAAGTATTCTAGTCACGTCCCTGGTGGAACGATGCGTCCTTCAAATAGTTCCGTCAGTGGTTTCAGATTGTCTCCTGTCATTACGTCTCTTAGTCGTGGCGCGGGGTTTATTGACGTGGTCGCTAGGGTTTTTCGGTGTAGGAAGGCCTCAAATTGGGGGTTAGCTAGTAGAGGTGTGAAGGGGCCTGGCACTGAGATCAGTTCTGTATCCCTTGCAAAGCCCGACCAGGCTCTTGTTAGCTGGTTCAGCAGTGGGGACATTACTGTAAGGCGCCTAATTAAGGTCTGCGGGATCCAGAATACTCCCTGCGTCTGCCTGGCATCTAGGTCGTATTCTAGTTCAACCCAGAGCTTGGAGCTCCGGTTCCTGAGCAGGTTTAGCACGCAGTTCGCTATGTTAGCTTTATTATACAGTGAAAAGTCTGGGAGGCCCAGGCCTCCCCTGGGTTTGTCTCTGGTCAGGGTTCTGTATTTAAGTCTGGGACTGCGGCCTCGCCAGACAAACTTAGTAATCAGGGAGCGGATGTGCTTAAAATAGGCCCTGTGCAGTTTTATGGGGAATGCTTGGCATATGTACAGGAACTTTGGTAAGACGTCCATTTTGACCGCGTTCACCCTTCCCGCCCAGGATAGGAAGAGGGGACTCCATTTCCCCAGGTCTCTCTCTAAGTTTGTTAGGAAGGGTTTAAAGTTTAGGTCGTATACGTTTGCGGGGTCTTCCGGCAGTTGTATTCCTAAGTATTTGAGGGATTTCGATTGCCATTTGAGTGGGAAAAGTTCCTGTAGGGAGTGTGCTTCGTCCCTTGGGAGGGAGATATTTAGCATTTCGGTTTTTTGCAGGTTGATTTTGAAGTTGCTAATCGCACTAAATTTGTCGAATTCCTGCAGAAGAACCGGGATCCCTATTCTCGGGCAGGATAAATATAGCAGGAGGTCGTCTGCGAATAAAGAGAGTTTAAGCTCCCTCTGGCCCAGTTTAACCCCTCTTATGGCATTGTTTTTTCTTATGGCGTTGGCCAGGGACTCCATCGTCAATATGTATAAAAAGGGGGACAGCGGGCAGCCCTGTCGCGTTCCGTTTCGTATGGGGATGTTATCTGAGAGGGCGCCGTTGATTCTGATCCTCGCCGAGGGGTTCCCGTATAGCGCCATAATCCACTCCCTCATGCGGGGCCCCAGTCCCACTCTCCCCAGTGTGCCCTCTAAGAACCTCCATCCGACCCTGTCGAAGGCCTTTTCGGCGTCGACCGCCATAAGGCCTAATGGAGACCTCTCTTGTCGGGCCCGCGAGATCAGTGACATGGTTTTTATTATATTGTCCCTCCCCTCTCTTCCCGGGACAAACCCCACCTGGTCTCTATGTATTAGTTTCGGGATGTATGGCTGAAGTCGGGTGGCGATTGACTTGGCGAAAAGTTTAACGTCTACGTTTAGGAGTGAAATAGGCCTGTAACTACCGCACTCCGTAGCGTCTTTTCCCGGTTTGGGTATTACGACCAGGTGTGCCTGCAAGGCCTGAGTCGGGAAGGGGCAGCCTCTGTTTATTGCATTGAAAGAATTGGTCAGCAATGGGGCTAATTCGTTTTTGAATAGTTTATAGAATTTTGGGGTCAGTCCGTCTGGGCCCGGGCTCTTGCCTACTTTTAGCTCTTTGATGAGGGCTGAGACTTCTGTGGGGGAGAAGTCCTCTTCCATTTCCGCGGACGCTTCTGGATCTATAGGTCCAGGAGCGTGGCTGTCTAGGTATTCCTCGACTTCACTGTCCCTCGGGGTCCGAGCGGGGTCTCTCTCTATGTTATATAGGCTGCTATAGTATTCGCGGAAGGCCTCGAGAATTTCGGTAGTTGAGTAGGCTACTCCTCCCTGTCGCTTTTGTATTTTCGGGATATAAGTCAGGGGGGCCTTGGGGTGTAGGGTCTTTGAGAGCCATTTCCCACATTTATCTCCATACTCGAACGCGCATCTGCGCATCTTGTCTCTGAATCCTAGTGTCCTTTGGTCGAGTATCGAGAGGATTTGTTGACGAATTGTGGAGATTTCCACTTTCGTGTTCTCTGTGGGTCTACCTTTGTTTAGTCTCTCTTTTGTCTGTAATTCTTCTAAGAGTCTTTTCAGTTTTGCTGACCTGTCTTTTTTTAAGCGGGATCCATGGGAGATGAAGACGCCTCGTAGGACGCACTTCAGGGCCTCCCATTTAATGGGGGGGTCTGTGTGGTCCTCCCTGTGTGTTTCCGCGAACATCTCTATTGTTTTTTTGATGTCTCCGGCGCAGACAGCGTCGTTAAGCAAATTGTCGTTGAGTTTCCACTGAAATGTTTTGGGAGGTCCTCCCACTCTAGAGAGACCCCCATAGATAGGGGCGTGGTCTGACCACAGGAAGGGGCCTATGGAGCACGAGGGGCCATGGTCCAACAGTCTGTGGGATATAAAAAGGTGGTCTATTCGGCTGTAGCTGTTATGCACCGCCGAATGGAAGCTATAGTCCCTGACCCCGGGGTGCAAAATCCTCCACAGGTCCACCAACCTCAGCCTATCTAGTTCTTTTTTGAATGTGCGACGTGCTGCGTGGGAGATGGGGGACTTACCAACCGACGAGTCCAGTCCTGGGTCCATCACTAGATTAAGGTCGCCGCCTAGGATCACGTCAGAGCCATCGGCGAAGTCAGCCAGTTTTCTCAAAGTTGTCAGCCCGAAGGAGATCTGGTCCTGATTGGGGAAATAAATGTTAGCAATTGAGATTATTGAATTCATGACCTCTAGTTTTAAGAAGATGTAACGGCCCTGTGGGTCGACCATTTGATCGATCACCTCATGTTGGAAGGACTTGTGTAGTGCCACCGAGACCCCCCTCGCCTTTTTTGTGGGGTGCGGGCTGTGGACCCACGTGGTGTAGAATTTAGAGGAAAAGCGTGGAATGTTGTCTGCTTTAAAGTGGGTCTCTTGCAGTAAGGCTACCATTATTTTTTTCTTATGTAAGTGATACAGAACTTGGCTTCTTTTCCCCGGAGTGTTCAGGCCTTTAACATTGTAAGTGCAGACTGTTACGTTGGCCATATCTCTAGTAGTTGAGTGAGCGTGTTTTGGAATGCTAGGTGACCAATCTTAGGGTGTGGGGGGGGGGGGGGTAAGGCACAAGTGGGAGAGGTGGGAAGGGGGGGTGAAAGAACAACACAGAAACAGACAGGAGAAATATAACATATATGGGGTGAGGCCCTATTAAACTTTCCTCAGTGCAGTTTAAGGAAAACACCTTACGTGGCAGCGCCCGGGCTGCACCCTCTGCTGGGGAACGAACGAAACCTGGCATCGGAGCTGTGCCCCGTTACGGCCGCGGCTAGAACAAATATAACATTTTAAGGCTATAGCTTAGTGGCTCCGTTCTCAGGAGCGTTAGTGATGTCTCAGCGGGTCTCTGGAGCGGGTGGGCGGGGACGTCGGCTTGCGTTTGTCTCTTGACAGTTGGTCGGCATCTCAGAAGAGAGGGTCTGGGTTGTCAGCGTTTGGTTTTGTCGCTGGCTCTTTGCCATGGGGAGCCCACAGCGGGAGCCAGCGCCCCTACGTGTCTGGGCCAGTCCGGTAAGTCAATCATCGGGAGTTCGAATGTGTGCAGGAAATTGGGCAGATCCCCCAGGGACCTAAAGGTTGCTCTTTTGTTCCCTTTGCGCGCCTGCAGTTGGAAGGGGTAGCCCCATTGATATAGAATGTCCTTATCTCTCAGCGCCGTCAGTAGTGGTTTTAGTGCTCTTCTTTGTTGAAGTGTGCGGCGGGAAAGGTCTTGTAGGAGGAGAATGGGGGACCCCTTGTAGTGTAGATTTCCAGCATCTCTAGCGCTTCTCATTATCTGTTCTTTCTCCTGGAAGAAGTGCACTCTGCACACTACATCTCGCGGCCTTGCGGGGTCTGCGGAGCGCGGGCCCAGAGTGCGGTGTATTCTGTCGATCTCTATGAGGTCTTCTGGTGGGCGTTTCAGTAAGTCGTTGAAGAATTTTTGTGCCCAGGTGGCAAGTTGGTTGTGCTCGACCCTTTCGTCTAGGCCTCTTATGCGCAAATTGTTCCGCCTATGGCGGTTTTCAAGGTCGTCTAAGTGAAGAAACAACTCCGAAATTTGGGCCGACTGTGCTTGGATGACCTTTCTGTGCGAGTCGACAGTGTCAATTAGCTTTTCCTGTATTTCCTCCACTTCCCCAAGGCGTTGACCTACGTGCAGGATGTCTTTTTGTAGACCTGTAATGTGTGACGGCCGCCGGGTCACAACCCTTTCCTGTCATTTTTGTATGTAAAATGCAGAAATATGAGGTGAGAAACACCCTTATGAGAACGAACCTCTGGAGATCACAGGGAGCCGTGCAGGCTTCTGAAAGGCCCCAGGGCTGTCAAAGCAGAATGCCTATCCAGGCATTCTCGTGGGGTGGCTTGGTAGACCGCCTGTCAATTCGCAGTATGATGTAACGCTATGGCATTTCATCATATTGCAAGAGCGATCAAAGTATGACATGTAGAGATGAGCGAACGTACTCGTTTAGGGCTATTTCGCAATCGAGCATCGCTTTTTTCGAGTAACTGTCTACTCGGGCGAAAAGATTCAGGGGGCGTCGTGGGGGGGGGGGGGGGGGGGGAGAGCTCCCCCCGGCGCCCCCCGAATCTTTTTGCCCAAGTAGGCGATGCTCGATTGCGAAATAGCCCTTAAAGATCAGTGAGGTCTCTTTCACACAAGTGCTTTTGCGTACGTTTTTGCGTGCAGAGAATCGGCTGCGGGAACTGCAACTACTGGTCAATTTTCAATGCTGGGTGTGTCCCTCGCCGATGTGAACTGGGCCGGCAGTACAGAAAAGGAAACTTACCTGCGCAGGAACGGTCGCAAGACGAAGTGATTGCGCTCCATTTAGAGTGCAATAGCGTCACACACTCGCGTGATTGCGTCACGCACGTGTGAAGGAGCGCTAAGGGCTTCACATGGGCGTATGCGTTTTTGCACGCAGCAAACAAGGTTTTTTTTGTTTTTGTTTTTTTTTAATGTGTATTTTACTGTCATTTCTGCGTCACGGGGCCTATTCATTTGCGTGCACCAGACAAACACTCCCTGACTTAAATGGTTATTTACCCTAATGAGTTCCAGGTGTGTTATTTTTCTCCAGGGATTGAACAGTGTATTGCACGCACATTTGCGCACCCCCTATAGACTTTAAATGTACACAAAAGTAGAGCATGCAGCGGTTTTTTCGCATTTGGGCAAAACAAGGAAACGAAAACCAATCCGTTGAAATCAATGGGTTTTATTCTCTGCATATTGTGCTCAGAAAGTTTGCGCATGCTAACACACGCGTGTAAATGTCCATGTGAAGTAACTCTTAAGCCTGGCTTCAAATGGGTGTGTTTGTGTGCGCATTTATGCAGCGAATAGAGCTCGGGTTCGTTCACAAGTGCGCATCTTTACATTTCACGCAAAAAAAAATATGCAGCATACTCTATTTTGCGGCACATACATACATACATACATACATACACACTGTATGCAAATGAGCCAGGTGTCTGGTAGGCTGATGTCACTGCATTGTGATGTCATCAATTTAGAAGTATAAATACCGGACTTGGCAGCCATGTTAGTCAGTCTCCACTGCAGCTCGGAGACGGGAGGTGGGGGAACCCCTATCTCCTCCGAGAAGCCACAGAACTGGACCCTTTTTATTTTTAGCAGAGTGCATTTTTAATGTAGCACACAAGGGGGAGACAGCGGCCTACCAAAATCTACTGGGTCATATGACGTGGCTGGCGGTGGGCGGGGAAGCGGTTTTTACTCTATCTTCTGCTGTGCTACAGCGGAAGATAGCGTGACGCACTGCTTCCATTGACTAGAATGGAGGCCGGCCGCGCGTACACCCGCGGCAAATAAAGCATACCGCGGGTGAAGCCAGGTGACTTCACGGTGCGGAATTCCACGATGGAATTCCGCACCGTGAGCATTGAGCTATTAGGTTCAATAGAACCTAATAGCTGCGGGCAACGCAGCAGATTTACGCAGCGTAAATCCCTCCGTGGGAAGGAGCCCTAACTTTAGCCAGCAGAAGGCGCCATAGTATAAGGCAGAAAAAGAAAAGCCCCTAGGCAACCCGAATCCAAAATTGGATTGCAGAGGGTTAAAGAGGCCCTGTCCTTTTTAGAACGACGGGGGTAAAATCATACGTCCTGATCAGCCCCGCCCCTGACACGTTGGCGCTTTGCGATAAATAAGTGGGTTTTGTCTGTGCATGCCCACTAATCTCACATCACGGACATGCGCAGTTTGATTTTTTTTTTTAAATTCCCGCTCTGTTCAGAGATTAGTGGGCATGCGCAGTGCTATACTTGCCACATACACGACCTCTGCCGGCAGAGAGTATTGGTTGTAATTTGTAAAACACCGCGGGAGACCCACAGTGTATTACGTATACGCCCGTGGACATGAGCCCTAAGGTTGCTTTCACACAGGCGTCTGTTAAAATGCTGCATTTTAAAGCGTTTTCGAACGCCATTTTTAAATGTGTTCAACAGCGTTGCGTAACGCACTCCATCATTACAATGGGTGATATGGGGCATTAAAAAGGGCTGAAACAAACTAAACTAGAGCAGATAGCGTTAGAAAATTGTAGTGTTCGAACGCTCCCTGAGAAGCTCCATTGTGATCAATCAGTGGGTTTTTTTGCGGCTTTTCACAAACCACGCTAAATGCTGTAAAAAACATTCTGTGTGAAAGAGGCCTTAGTGACAACGTCTGTTTTCTCCTTAACCCCTTATTGACCGCCCTATAGTGTTTTTAATCCCCACAGCCATAAAAACATGCTCACTCTGAGGATTAAAGCCCTGGGGGCTGTGGACATGACAGCTCCTTGTTGAAAGCTGCCGCAGTGACCCCCAGTCACGCTATTGCCGTTATCCAAGTAAACAGTTAAAAAATTAAAAATTTCATCTTTCCTCATATCCGTGAGTGGAGATGAAATTACATACCTAAAGCCCCCGGATTTATCCGCGGACCTTACCCCAGATTGCTGGGGTAATTTAAAATCTCCCTGTTGCTGGCTAGCAAACGTAGCTGAAAGCCTGGAGATTTCACGATGGGCCGCGGTCCCTGGTTACGTGTAAAAATAAAAAAGTTTAATGTTTCATCTCCCGTCATGGCTCCAATCAGTGAGGGGGAGATGAAAATATTTCCCTAAAGCCTCCGGCAATGTCCCCGACGGGATCTTTATCCTTCATCACATGATCAACCATTATCCAAATGATAATGGTGATCACGTAAAAGTTGAAGTTTAATCTCCCCTCTCCGTTGCGATTGGTGAGAGCAGATGAAACGTCTTACCTGAGGCCTCCGCATTTGAACACAGACACAACCCTGCTCCTCGGACCTTCGCCGTCTTCTGCGCATACATCTGCCTGCAAAATACCGGAAACATGCGTAGGAGCCGGGGAGGGTCCAGGAAACTTAAAATCTTCCTGCTCCCGACTACTAAAGGTAACCGAGAGCCTGGAGCAGTGACCGGCAGCCTTGTTCAGCGGTCCCCGGTCATGTGATAAAAAGGTAGCAATCTACCTTACGCCGGTCTCACACGACCTAATAAAAAATTGCGGATTCGCACGCATTTGATCCGTGCTAATACACGGATCAATCAAATGCATTGGATTACACATTTCCGCTCACATTAGCAGGTCGGAATTAAGTAATCCACTCGTAGGAAACAGAACGCAGCATGTTCTATTTTACCACAGATATCCACAACATAGAGGCCATTGTGCTTCATGGTCACGGATATACCCACAGCCCATACGTTACTACATTGTGTACGGGCAGTGGGTACCCGCGTCATCGCTAAGCGTCGCCAGCTAAATACAATATCAAATGGAGGAAATTATGACAAGACAGTGGGGAGACATGTAGCTGGGGGTGTGCTGCTGATTGACAGACTATACATGGGCCAGCAGTGTGGTGCCCACCTATTACCCCCAGGACTGATAATGGTGGCTGTGTGACAGGACAGCGGGGAGACATGTAGCTGGGGGTGTGCTGCTTAGTGACAGACTATACATGGACCAGCAGTGCAGTGCCCACCTATTACCCCCAGGGCTGATAATGGCGTCTGTGTGACAGGACAGGGGAGACATGTAGCTGGGGGTGTGCTGCTCAGTGACAGACTATACAGGGAGCTGGTGCAACAGTGCTGTGCCCACCTATTACCCTCAGGGCTGATAATGGCGGCTGTGTGACAGGACAGCAGGGAGACATGTAGCTGGGGGTGTGCTGCTCAGTGACAGACTATACATGGACCAGCAGTGCGGTGCCCACCTATTACCCCAGGGCTGATAATGGTGGCTGTGTGACAGGACAGGGTGGACAGATGCAGATAGAACTCTTTCACATCAGCGCATTTACATGTAGCGAACAGAACCAGTGGATTTCAATGGGGTTTTTCACATTTCTGCACATACATGCCCCTTCGCCTGCGGCATGCTCCTACTTTTCTGCACATTTGCGCACTAAAGGTCCCCATTAGTTAATGGTGCACAAATGCGCGCACAGTATGCAGAGGTGTGTAATATGCTGCGTAATTCCATTGAGAAAAGAAAACGTCTGAAACAAATTACACTAAATTTACCATTTCAAGAGGAGCATCTTTTTTTACGCACGCAAATAAACATGCCTTGCGAGTGGAAAAAGGACAGTAAAAAAAAGCCTTGTTCAGGGCACAAAAAAGTTGCGCTGAAGTGCGCACAAATGTGTATACGCTCATTAGAAGCTGGACAGATACACAGACAGAACCCTTTCTCTTATGGCGGATTCAGACGAACACGGTTTTGCCCCCTTATACTGCCGCGATAATCACCACCATATAACCGAACAATAGAAACCGCTGATCTCAATGGAATTTCTGCGGTTTTGTTTTTACCACTTCTTTTCCCGGCCGTTATTTGTGCGCTCGGGAAAAGATAAGACCTGCCCTATCATGTAGTGACAGTACCTGCAGGGAAGATCGGGCGGCGCCTGTCATCCCGTAGCAATTTCCAAACTTCTGCGCACTGGCACGGAGTGTAAACTGCTGGTGAAGGGGACAGGATTCCATTTGTTCTGGGGCAGTTGCACCTACGAAAGTCACAGAAAATAGAAATGATTGATTTCAATGGGTTTGTTCACAGGCGCGTATTTTCCATGTGCATTTCGATCGCACAAAAAAATACGCAGCATACTATATTTTCTCACACATTCTCATAGGGAAAGAACGCATATTATACTAATTGTCTATTTCACTAGCTGAGATAATCGTTGCGTGTTATTTCTTTGTCTGTGCAAATATGCGTAAGCTCGTCGGAATCCAGCCTAAATGTAAAAATATATCTTTATAAGGCCATTTTCACACTGTTTTTCCTCTCACTACGGTTCCATGTGTTTTTGGCGCAGCACTCCCATGTGTATCCAACATGTCCAACATGTCGGGGCTTCCTCTATATCAGTGATGGCGAACCTTTTAGAGACTGGGTACCCAAACTGCAACACAAAAGCCACTTATTTATCGCAAAGTGCCAACGTGTCAGGGGCGGGGCTGATCAGGACGTATGATTTTACCCCGTCGTTCTAAAAAGGACAGGGCCTCTTTAACCCTCTGCAATCCAATTTTGGATTCGGGGTTGCCTAGGGGCTTTTCTTTTTCTGCCTTATACTATGGCGCCTTCTGCTGGCTAAAGTTAGGGCTCCTTCCCACGGAGGGATTTCCGATGCGTAATACGCTGCGTAAGTCCGCTGCATTGCCCGCAGCTATTAGGTTCTATTGAACCTAATAGCTCAATGCTCATGGTGCGGCATTCCATTGCGGATTTCCGCACCGTGAAATCACCCGACCTCACCCGCGGTATGCTTTATTTGCCGTGGGTGTAAGCGTGGCCGGCCTCCATTCTAGTCAATGGAAGCCGTCCGTCACGCTATCTTCCGCTGTAGCACAGCGGAAGATAGAGTAAAAACCGCTTCCCCGCCCACCGCCAGCCGCGTCATATGACCCAGTAGATTTTGGTAGGCCGCTGTCTCCCCCTTGTGTGATGGAACCCCTAACAATAATCTGTGCCGTGTCATTTCCATAAATGTCATAGAAGGTAATGAAAATGAAGTGAACAGTTTAGCATACAGTAATTCCCCTTTCACATGGGCCAAAACTCTCACTTACCCAAAGGAAGCAGCTGGTGACATCACCAGCTTGTCCACACTCATGAAGCTCTGTTAGACTACACATGCGATACTGGACAATGCACCCATCCTCAGCCCTTGTTGGCCTGTGGTTCACATTCCTATGTGGGTCAGAAGCGGTGTTGTGTCTCCTTAAGGAGAGCACCCAAAAAGTATGTGGAGACACCTAAGGGGTAAATGGGTCAGGGAATGGTATAGTCACTACCCAAGCACTGCACACAGAAGAGGCATTTGAAAACCTAAAAAATGAGTAAGAACACTTATAAGGTGATGCTAGCTCCTCTGGGATATCTATGCAAATAAGGATGAGAAAATACCTCTATAGCGCCATCTATTGGATGCAGCATTGCTTCAAATCCAAGTGATTTATCACAAGCCTTAACCTGACTTAAATGGTTATTTACCCTTGTGGGAGATATCCTATATGTTCACCATTTTGTATATATTTTCTGTTATCAACTGTGAATATAATGTATTTTCTATAATGGTCTGAACTTCTGGGAGAAGGGAACATCACCTCCCCCCCACCTCCACAGCTAGTGCCGTGTGCTCAAGAACTGGAAAAACCAGTTCTAACTGGCAGAAAGCACATGGCTTAGGAATGTCTCTGTCCTTGGCAAACAGAGAGGAGATACAGGATGTTTCTCTCATGAAGCTAAATTCAAGAATGAACTGAGCGTGCTCACTGAAGTTCCTCCCAGATGGATGACATCACAAGCTACCTCACAAATACCTCCCTCTGAGAATAACCAATCGGCTCCCTAAATACTGTAACTGTAAATTACTTCATTTCCTGTGTTAAGATTATTTAAGTTTACGCGCGCTGAATAAAGGGGGAGTTTTTTGCTTTTTGGGGCACATGATGTAGCCGTGTGTTTCTTTGAAAGGCTCTCCAGGCCTGCACATATTATCTTAATTTGGAAACGCACAGTATATCTAAGATAGCGAATTTTGCGCTAACAAATTTGGAGGCACCGCTGGGATAATGAAGATACAGAGATATGAAGATATTTCATCGTTATCCGGACACAAGGGGACTTCGAAGCAGAGACGGACAGATAATGAACTCAAACAAGGTAATAAGTTATTCTTGTACCTGTCCCATCTCTCCCTCTCTGCTATGATCCGCCCCGGGCCGGGTGAGTTGAAATATGATAAGTCTGTATCTAAAGAACTATGAAATAGATATACTGTGTTGTTTTTATGTTGTCTGTGAAGAAAATGTCCTGAGTGAAAGAAGGTGTGAGCTATGGGGGTTTATATATATATTCTCTGTAGTAGTGAATGGTGTGAACAGACTGTGCAGGTTAATAAGGAACAAAGAATGTGTAGTATAACTTGTTAAAAAGAAAGCAAAAAGGAAAGTTGATGTAAGCAATTTTAGCTGAAGGTTATAGTAGTGATTCTGGTTAAAAACAGTCGTGTGTCCATGCGGTCAGAGTGTGTCCATTGTGCAACATGTGGCTGAAGAGGTCTCCCTTTGTTATGTGGGGGGAGGGGTGCACATGGAATGCTTTCATTTGCCATGCTAGTAGTCATCAACTCAAAGGATTTTGGCTTGGAGTAATTGATACCAGACAGCAGAGAGGCATGTCTGATGGAAGAGTGAGCCGGCCGAGATTCCTATCCAATTGTAGTGGGCCCAACGAATTTTTTGAGGACTAGTGCCAAAAGTAAAAGTTTGTGCTACGAGATGTGGGATGAGAGAATCTCAATAATAATAGGATTTTTCTAATTACGACATAAAAGAGCAGGGTCGAAACTGTAAGTGCTTATTAGTGAGATAAGCCAAACCTGCGTCGTGAGGTGTGAGAAAAATCTAAGACTCGCAAGCAAATTCAATGAGATGATGTTTTGGTTGTAAAAACATAACTGGACACACAAAAATGGGGAAGGCAAAAGGAAGTCAATGAGTTAAGAGAAAGGTAGAAGGTTTAACAATGAACGGTGATAATGGTTGCTATTTGGAGTGATGGATATAAGTATGTGGGTGGAAATGGGCATAAGTTGTATTATGTTTGTCATTGGATAGCCTATGCTGGACAAAATATGTAAAAACCGCGGTACATAAGAGTTTTTCTTATATATATACTTTGTTCAATATGGGAAGTTCTATGTACAGTAAATACAATCCCAGTTTCTACTTCACATGAGATACTTAGCAGTCTGTATATATGAGTGAGTGGAAACCCCAGTGAGTGTGAATTTGTGGGTATAAATGAAGGGCCCGTATGAGAGTTAGATTGTGTTATATGGTGTATACTGTCCGGTGGCTAGAAACTAAATGAGGCAAGAAAGACAAAACGCTGAGCCAGACCACAGGGGGTGGAGCTAGGTGATGTAAGGAGATGGGAGGGAAGAACAATAGGAAGAGGTCCTGCTCCACACAGACCAACCTAGGAGAGAAGTGTGTCTCCATTTAAGTGGATGTTCGTGTATATATATGTATATTGTGGTAATGTATAGAGGGAAGGTCACTCTTAGACTCCATGTTAAGTCTCTCACTTGAACAAATGTAGGTGGCCAAAGGAGGGGCATCTAATTTATTTCTGAGGGTAGTTGTGTGAGATAATAGTCCAGGATTGCCACAGTATATATATATATAGGTTCTTTGAGTATGTGGAGAATTTAAAAATATTGAGTCGTGTTATTTTGAATATTATTGAATTAAGATACTAAAATGAGAAAATTGTGTACTTGAAACACCTGATAAGTACTTTAGTCAAATTAATAACAAAAGTTCTATTCTAGAATGTATCTCATTTTCAATTAACAACAGTATTTTACATGAAAAATCGTTACATTTGAAAAATAAGAAAATTTTTAATGACAGAATTTGAGTATATCCCAAAAGGTATCCAGGGATACGAGTCCCTTAGTAAACCAGTAGTTTACCATCATTGGTGCAGTTGTTATGGTTGCAGATTGTAATAACAATATTTCCTCTCCTGTTTGCAGTATGTTTTCGTACAGGTACCAGAAATGATGTGGGGCCCCTTAATATCATGCTTCCTCAAAGGGTCATAAAATACTGTATAGAGTGCAAACAAAACATCTTTCAGCTTCCAGACTAGCTATGTATGAGACTGCTCTGCTAGCACCCTCACATATCGCAATCAAGAGGGGTAGAGTTCCAAATGTCGTTTCATGTCTTTTACTGAATTCAGAAGGTTGAGAGGAGGGGCAGCAGGTGCAGACCATGACATTAAATAGCAAGCACATGATTGTACAATTGTCTGAAGATTAATGAAAACAGAAAACTAGGGGTCCTAACATTAATGTTGTAACTGCCATGATTAATGTAAATCTTGAGTTTTACCCATAGATGGTTCCAAATATTGAGGAAATGGACAAGCAAAACAGGCTATGCAGTGGTAACCGACAGAAAGAGGTAATTATACAAAAACCACTCTTTCCCTCCTGAGACACTCAGTTACTCAGGAAATAGAGGTGATGGCGCTCACTGAAATATGTAAGCTGGCTGCAGGTAAGACTGTTTGTGTCTGCACCGACTTAAGGTACACATTGGGAATCGTACACGATTTCACATCTTATGGGGCACAGTGGAAGTTTCATGGGGTCCTTGAGTAAGCCAATCCAGAACGCAGAAGCAGTGTCTTTGTTCTACAAGGTTTTAGCTCTTTCCGCACAGGTGACTTATCATCAGAGTCCAGGCTTATGCCACAAAGACAACCACTGAGGCTGGAAGGAACCAGAGAGCAGGCATCGCAGCAGCCTGACTTCCCTTGAATGAGGTAACGGCTGGTAACCTGCTTGCACCTGAAACAGGTGTAGATATTTCTCTGTTTCTTGAATTACAGGAACAGGCCTCAAAAGAAGAAAAAGGAGGAGTGGAAAAGCGAACGGAATGCTACTGGGGTCTGGCAGAAAGGTAAAAGCCTGTGCCTCCCCTGCACGCTGTACTCCATGATGTCACACCTGATCCCTGAGCTAACCCATTCATCCAAGGAGGTAATGTGTGGTATGGTGTCTTCTGCTTGGCTTACCCCAGGGTTCAACACTGCTGCAATAGGGTTTGTACAGGGATGCACGATATGCGCCCGTTACAATCCAGGCCAATTGGTCAAGGTACTTTCTCGATGCGAGCCAGACTATCTGTATCAGTGACTGCAGGATGATAGCATACAGCTACCACAGGTAGGTGTTTGGAGTTGTTGGTTTGCATAGACCTCTTTTCATGTTATTTGGAGGCGTGGCTTGAGAAATAAAAAGATAAATAAATAAATAATATTTAACACAAAAAAAAAAAAAAAAAAATATGACCTAAGAATATGTTTTATGAAAGTAATTTTGAATATTTGGGTACACCAGAAGTAATAATAATAAAAAAAAAAAAAGGTAAACATTTTAATAGTCATCTACTTGGTTAGAACCACGCCTAAATATAAGACTAAGTTGAGTCCCTATGAAGGTCTTGTTTGGTAATGCTGCTGTAATAGGCCTATGCTTATTCCAGGCCAAAAAGGAGGGCCTCACCTCCCATGTGAGTGCCTTATATCAGGAGTTATATCATCTGTCACTCATAAATGTGTATTCTCCGTGTTTCCAGATCAAAATGCAAAGAATCTTTTCAAGCACTGTTAACCACTACGATCACAGTGAAACCTCAAGAAAAGCTAATTTGGGTTCATGTCAGACATTGAATAAAGATAATCAAGGAAGGAGACAAATGTGGCCCATAATCCTTTGTAATATGTAGGACCCCTGCGGTCATTGGGCTGTCATTTCTCTTCTTCCTCATAAGGGATGTGGTAAATACGTAACTACTGATGAAGAGGATCATGACAAATCTAGGAATATTGGGTTATATATTTGATTAACTTGGTTTGCAGTGTTTAATAACATATGTGATAAACCAAGAATAGTGCTGATGATAATGATAAATTGAAGATTATTGTATGGTTACTTGATTGATTTTACTTGCAATATTTGATATTATTTTATTTGTTTAAATGATATGTCTACTGTATGTAGAAGGTATTTGTGCCGTAATGTAGGAAGATTAGGAATATTAAAAATATTCATTTGCTACAGCAGAAAACTTATCAAGTCTCTCTGGGCAGAGATTGTTGCATTGATAATTTTGAGCTACAGATTTTTTTTTTGTTTCATCTATTTTTATGAAGGGGTGAAGAAAAGCACACAAGACCCCAGATTGTGATTTTGTTTTTGTTTTGTTTGATTTGCCATGGACTGCATTATTTTGGATCAAGTTTATTTGGGACTGAGAAAATTTATGAACTGAGTTATTTCCACCAGGACATTTGGACTTTTTCAATTGTGATTTGAAATTTCATCTTCTCCAAGTACCTGCTGCACCTATCCACACGCTATGACTATTCAACTGAGCCTGAAGAACTGACAAGTGTGCCCGACTGCTGCTAAATTGCCACTGGGGTGATCCTCATACTCTGCACAATAACCGCCAGCAGATGACGTCAAAGGAGGGTGAAGCATCACCGCTCCTCCCTGAAGACCTTGGGCAACAAAATGCTGTACAGAGGCAGCTGCTACATTGGAATAGAGGGGCTCTATAGTCAGCTGTGGATACTTCTGGATATGGAGAATGGAGAAGATTGTTTGATACCAATGTAATGGGCGGGACAGATTCCTACTTAGGGTCTGTTCTTTGGCTAACCAGGGAAAGCAGTGAGGGCACAATAATCCCCCTGCTTCCCTGCATCGGAGATCCTATAGGTTTAGGGTCTAAAGAAGATCAAGAGAAGAAGAAACTATTTTACAAGAAGAGACATTTGTATTCAACATCTAACGGTTTTTGAATTTTTGTTTTTCGTTATTTTCTCGAGCCCAGATTGGACAAGATTGGTTTTATGTTGATAGCAAATGGATATATATAGGGAACAGATATTTGGTTGTTTATGTAATATATTTCAGAAGTTGATAAATAGAACTTGAAGATCAAACCATGATATGTCAAAGTACATATTCCAACCCTAAATAGTATGCTAATTTTATGTATCTTGATGAAATAGTTGTATGATGGCTACAAATAGCAAAAGGGTGGATTGTGGTACAAATATAATTGGCTATTTGTAGCCCTCCATTTTTGTCCTTCATCCTCCATTTTGTATTTTACATGCAAATAGCTATGAACATTCATGTGGACTTCAAACCTTTTTGGTGTAGGAAGCTTTGATGTAACTGTGAAATGTGACAGAACAATGCTAACTGCATTAACTACAGTTCCATTTGTATAGGTTTGTTTGAACTCTGTCCACATACATTGTATGGCCAGGAACCTGTTGTCTTGTTAATCCTGTGATACCATCAGCATTGTCTAGGGAATTGAGTTGTTGATTCTGAACCTTTGATCAATGAAACTGGCTCCTTCAGATGGTGGGGGGGGGGGGGGGTCTCAGACTGATAACATCTTGGTTTGAAAAGCTTGGAGAATATGGCCTATGACTCAACAAGTTATACTAGTATGAAGGACAGGAGAGGGACTAAGGAGTGGTAGCTTTTGGAATCTAGGATAAAAAGCTCTGGGTAGTCCGGACACTTCAATACCAGATTAGGATGACATCTGTTGAACCCCTAGAAGTGAGGGAACCTTTGGTGATGGTAATATGTGATCTGTAATAGATAGGTAATAATGTAACTTGCTATCTTTATACTTTGTGA